>NC_041385.1:109751354-109940233 GCF_002162155.2 Triticum dicoccoides | reverse complement strand
CTCCCCCGCGCTCGCGGCCTCCAGCGCCATGCTCCAGCGACCTCGCCTCACCGGCGCGCCGCGCTGAGCCGCCGCCCCTCCGTTGTCTGTGCCGCTCGCCGCACCCGCCGCCAAGCCAAGCCGGCGCCTTCACCTCGCCGGCGCCCGCGCCTCCCCTTGCCGGAATCCGCCTCCTCGCTGGAGCTCGCCGGCCGGATCCGGTGGATCGGGATGAGATCCACCGGGATCCCAACCAAGCGCGCCGTCCCCGTCCTGGATCCCCTCGTCCCACACGCCTCCGTCCCGCGTTGACTTTCGCGGATGTATATTTTCGTCTAAGTCCTCGAATCTGTGACATTATCATGCCATGTTCATCGTATCATATCTCTGCATCCGTAGCTCCGTTTCGTGTGTGTAATATGTCAAATTGTTCGCCTCAACGAGTACATCATTTCGTTCCATTGCACGATGTTCATTTGAGCTCATCTTGATGCATGAATCTTCGTTGCAAGAGTGCTTCATAATGTTGTCTGCTGTCCGTTAACAGAACATGCACTTTTGTCATTTTTGCCATGTTTGATGTGTGCATCCTATGAGGTTGATGTGTGCATCTATGTCATGTCTTCTTTGCAGAGGTGCTTACCATGTATTTTTGTGATCTCTTTGGTGATGCACAAGCATGCAAACTAGGCATCGTGATATTGCTGTTTTAGTCCCTGTTCTGCTGTTATTTTGATGCCATGTAAACTTGATGCTACAGAGAGATCCATGTTTATTTTGAGATACTTCAGTAAGGATGTTTTGAACATATGATTGTTCTCTATTCATTCATGCCCCTGTTTGCAATTATGGAGTAGTCTAGCATGTCATTTTCGTGCTCTAGTTTTGCTTCAAAATGTTTCCTGGCAGATTGTTTACATGTTATTCAATTTTGCCAAGGTTGTTGTAGTTGATCCTTGCATGCTATGAACTTGTTCTTGCATTGGTTTGTTTCATAAACATGTCTTCTTGCTGATGCTATGCTTATCTTGTCATGCAATGACTTGTGGTGAGTGAATCAAGCTTGTTAAGTAGGGTACTCGCCGTTGCTGTTTTGCTAGGCTGAATCTGTTATTTCGTGATGCTATGTAAACCTGCTTCTACAAGTCATTCTATGCATAATCTGGAGATGTTCACTAATGGTGTTTTGTTATACATGACATGCTTAAATGGTTTTTTTCATAACTAAATAACCGTAGCTCGGAATTAAATGTTCTTTATATGTAAATGGGGTAGAAAAATGCCTAGTTTAGCATGGTGCACTTTATTTTCCTGTTTAGCAACAATAAAGTATGGTTTTAGGCAAAACAGTACCAAATCTAAAATATGGACATGAGGTTTTTCCAGAATTGTTGTTTGTTGTTCCGGCCTCATTTAAACTTGCCTAAATAGTTAGTTTTGTTATGCTTCACCTCCTGCCATGTTAACCAACATTTAATATTGTTGAGTACCTAACCGGGAGTGAACCAAATAATTGATGTGGTGTTTTGCATTTTGAGCTCCACTTAATTTGTAGGATTGTTTGTGCACTTTGCCATGCCATGCCTCATTAAACCGGACATGCATCATACATGATTGTGCATCATGCCATGTTTATGTGATGGTTGTTTACTATGTTTTTTGCTTCTTTCCGGTTGTGCTTCTTCTCGATAGTTCCTGTTTCGTTGCGATCGTGAGGATTTGTTCATCTACGCTTGGTTCGTCTTCGTGGCTTCATCTTCTTCATGGACTCGTTCTTCTTCCTAGCGGGATTTCAGGCAAGATGACCGCTACCCTGGATCTCACTACTATCATTGCTATGCTAGTTGTTTCGTTCTATCGCTATGCTGCGCTACCTATCACCTGTTCTTCAAGCCTCCCCAAATTGCCATGAACCTCTAACCTTTGACACCCTTCCTAGCAAACCGTTGCTTGGCTATGTTACCGCTTTGCTCAGCCCCTCTTATAGCGTTGTTAGTTGCAAGTGAGGTTGAAGATTGCTCCTTGGTGGACAGGTTTATGTTTGGGATATCACAATATCTCTTATTTAATTAATGCTCCTTGGTGGAAGACTCGGCCTTATGCCTGATATTTTGTTCCACTCTTGCCGCCCTAGTTTCCATCATACCGGTGTTATGTTCCCGGATTTTGCGTTCCTTACGCGGTTGGGTGATTTATGGGACCCCCTTGATAGTTCGCTTTGAATAAAACTCCTCCAGCAAGGCCCAACCTTGGTTTTACCATTTGCCTCACCACCACCTACTTTACCCTTGGGAGTCGCTCTCTCGAGGGTCATCTTTATTTTAGCCCCCCCGGGCCAGTGCTTGTCTAAGTGTTGGTCCGAACCGAGCAGCCTGCGGGGCCACCTCAGGGCAACTCGAGGGCTGGTTTTACTCGTAGCTTGACTTATCCGGTGTTGCCCTGAGAACGAGATATGTGCAGCTCCTATCGGGATTATCGGCGCATCGGGCGGCTTTGCTGGTCTTGTTTTACCATTGTCGAAATGTCTTGTAAACCGAGATTCCGAGTCTGATTGGGTCTTCCTGGGAGAAGGTATACCCTTCGTTGATTGCGAGAGCTTATCATGGGCTAAGTTGGGACACCCCTGCAGGGTATAAACTTTCTAAAGCCGTGCCCGCGGTTATGGGTAGATGGGAATTTGTTAATGTCCGGTTGTAGATAACTTGACACCAGATCCGAATTAAAACGCATCAACCGAGTGTGTAGCCGTGATGGTCTCTTCTCGGCGGAGTCCGGGAAGTGAACACGATTTTTGGGTTATGTTTGACGTAAGTAGGAGTTCAGGATCACTTCTTGATCATTGCTAGTTTCACGACCGTTCCGCTTGCTCTCTTCTCGCTCTTATTTGCGTATGTTAGCCACCATATCATGCTTAGTCGCTGCTGCAACCTCACCACTTTACCCCTTCCTTTCCCTTTAAGCTTTGCTAGTCTTGATACCCATGGTAATGGGATTGCTGAGTCCTCGTGGCTCACAGATTACTACAACAACAGTTGCAGGTACAGGTTTCAGGATGATCATGACGCGAGAGCGATGTTTGCTTGTTTCGGAGTTCTTCTTCTGCTTCTTCTTCGATCAGGGGATAGGTTCCAGGTCGGCAGCCTAGGCTAGCAGGGTGGATGTCGTTTGAGTTTCTGTTTGTGTTTCATCCGTAGTCGGATGATGCTCTTATGTATTTGATGTTGTATTCATGTGGCATTGTATGCCTTTTGTATGTATCCCCATCTATTATGTAATGTTGATGTAATGATATCCACCTTGCAAAAGTGTTTCAATATGAGGGTCTATCCTTGGTGGGACCTTCGAGTCTCTTTAGGATAGGGTCGCATATTGGGCGTGACATTGACAGAATCCTTCAGTCGCTCCCACCTAGCTACAAAAGCTTTGTGATGAACTACAATATGCAGGGGATGGTGAAAACCATTCCTGAGGTATTTTCAATGCTGAAATCAGCAGAGGTGGAGATCAAAAAGGAACATCAAGTGTTGATGGTCAATAAAACCACTAGTTTCAAGAAAGGCAAGGGTAAGAAGAACTTCAAGAAGGACGGCAAGGGAGTTGCCACGCCTGGTAAGCCAGTTGTTGGGAAGAACCAAAGCACGGACCCAAACCTGAGACTGGGTGCTTTTATTGCAAGGGGAACGGTCACTGGAAGCGGAACTGCCCCAAGTACTTAGCGGATAAGAAGGCCGGAAACACCAAAGGTATATGTGATATACATGTTATTGATGTGTACCTTACCACTACTCGTAGTAGCTCCTGGGTATTTGATACCGGTGCGGTTGCTCATATTTGTAACTCAAAACTGGAGCTGCGGAATAAGCAGAGACTGGCGAAGGACGAGGTGCCAATGCGCGTCGGGAATGGTTCCAAGGTCGATGTGATCGCCGTCGGCACGCTACCTCTACATTTACCTACGGGGTTAGTTTTAAACCTCAATAATTGTTATTTAGTGCCAGCTTTGAGCATGAACATTGTATCCGGATCTCGTTTAATACGAGATGGATACTCATTTAAATCTGAGAATAATGGTTGTTCTATTTATATGAGAGATATGTTTTATGGTCATGCCCCACTGGTCAATGGTTTATTCTTAATGAATCTCGAACGTGATGTTGCACATATTCATAGTGTGAATACCAAAATATATAAGATTGATAATGATAGTCCCACATATCTGTGGCACTACCGCCTTGGTCACATTGGTGTCAAACGCATGAAGAGGCTCCATGCAGATGGACTTTTGGAGTCTCTTGATTTCGAATCATTTGACACGTGCGAACCATGCCTCATGGGCAAAATGACATAAGACTCCGTTCTCCGGAACAATGGAGCGAGCAACCAACTTATTGGAAATTATACATACTGATGTGTGCGGTCCAATGAGCATTGAGGCTCGTGGTGGCTATCATTATGTTCTCACCCTCACCGATGACTTAAGTAGATATGGGTATGTCTACTTAATGAAACACAAGTCTGAGACCTTTGAAAAGTTCAAGGAATTTCAGAATGAGGTAGAGAATCAACGTGATAGAAAAATAAAGTTCTTATGATCAGATCATGGGGGAGAATATTTAAGTTACGAGTTTGGTACGCACTTATGGAAATGTGGAATTATTTCTTAACTCACGCCGCCTGGAACACCTCGGCGTAACGGTGTGTCCGAAAGTCGTAATCACACTCTATTGGATATGGTGCGGTCTATGATGTCTCTTACCGATTTACCACTATCATTTTGGGCATACGCTTTAGAGACAACTACATTCACTTTAAATAGGGCACCGTCTAAATCCGTTTAGATGACACTGTATGAATTATGGTTTGGAAAGAAACCTAAGCTGTCGTTTCTAAAAGTTTGGGGATGTGATGCTTATGTCAAGAAACTTCAACCTGAAAAGCTCGAACCCAAGTCGGAAAAATGCGTCTTCATAGGATACCCTAAGGAAACCATTGGGTATACCTTCTACCTCAGATCCCAAGGCAAGATTTTCGTTGCCAAGAATGGGTCGTTTCTGGAGAAAGAGTTTCTCTCGAAAGAAGTAAGTGGGAGGAAAGTGGAACTTGAACCAGTAAGTAGCGCAGCTCAGGAAGATGATCCTATGGTGCCTGCACCGACTAGAGAGGAAGTTAACGATGATGATCAAGGTACTTCAGATCAAGTTACTACTGAACTTCGTAGTTCCACAAGGACACGTTCCACACCAGAATGGTATGGCAACCCTATCCTGGAAATCATGTTGTTAGACAACGGTGAACCTTCGAACTATGAAGAAGCGATGGCGGGCCCAAATTCCAACAAATGGCTTGAAGCCATGCAATCCGAGATAGGATCCATGTATGAAAACAAAGTATGGACTTTGACAGACTTGCCCGATGATCGGCGAGCGACAGAAAATAAATGGATCTTTAAGAAGAAGGCGGATGCGGATCGTAACATTACCATCTATAAAGCTCGACTTGTCGCTAAAGGTTATCGACAAGTTCAAGGGGTTGACTACGATGAGACTTTCTCTCCCGTAGCGAAGCTGAAGTCCGTCCGAATCATGTTAGCAATTGCCGCATACTATGATTATGAGATATGGCAAATGGACATCAAAATGGCATTCCTTAACGGCTATCTTAAGGAAGAATTGTATATGATGCAGCCGGAAGGTTTCGTCGATCCTAAGAATGCTAACAAGGTATGCAAGCTCCAGCGATCCATCTATGGGCTAGTGTAAGAATCTCGGAGTTGGAACATTCGCTTTGATGAAATGATCAAAGCGTTTGGGTTTATGCAGACTTATCGAGAAGCCTGTGTTTACAAGAAAGTGAGTGGGAGCTCTGTAGCATTTCTCATATTATATGTGTATGACATACTTTTGATGGGAAATGATATAGAACTTTTGGACAACATAAAGGCCTACTTGTATAAGTGTTTTTCAATGAAGGACCTTTGAGAAGCTGCTTATATATTAAGCATCAAGATCTATAGAGATAGATCGAGACGCCTCACAGGTCTTTCACAAAGCACATACCTTGATAAGATATTGAAGAAGTTCAATATGGATCAGTCCAAGAAGGGGTTCTTGCCTGTGTTGCAAGGTGAGAAATTGAGCTCGGCTCAATGCCCGACCACGGCAGAAGATAGAGAGAAGATGAGTGTCATCCCCTATGCCTCGGCCATAGGGTCTATTATGTATGCCATGCTGTGTACCAGACCTGATGTAAACCTTGCCGTGAGTTTGGTAGCAAGGTACCAAAGTGATCCCGGCATGGAACACTGGACAGCGGTCAAGAATATCCTGAAGTACCTGAAAAGGACAAAGGATATGTTTCTCATTTATAGAGGTGACGAAGAGCTCGTCGTAAAGGGTTACGTCGATGCTAGCTTCGACACAGATCTGGATGACTCCAAGTCACAAATCAGATACGTGTATATTTTGAATGGTGGGGCAGTAAGCTGGTGCAGCAGCAAGCAAAGCATCGTGGCGGGATCTACATGTGAAGCGGAGTACATGGTAGCCTCGGAGGCAACACATGAAGCAATCTGGATGAAGGAGTTCATCACCGACCTAGGAGCTATTCCCAATGCGTCGGGGCCGATCACTCTCTTCTGTGACAACACTGGAGCTATTGCCCTTGCCAAGGAGCCCATGTTTCACAAGAAGACCAGGCACATCAAGCGTCGCTTCAACTCCATTCGTGAAAAATGTTCAAGATGGACACATAGATATTTGCAAAGTGCATACGGATCTGAATGTTCAGATCCGTTGATTAAACCTCTTCCGCGAGCAAAACATGATCAACACCAGAACTCTAGGGGTATTCGATTCATCACAGTGTAACTAGATTATTGACTCTAGTGCAAGTCGGAGACTGTTGGAAATATGCCCTAGAGGCAATGATAAAATGATTATTATTATATTTCCTTGTTCATGATAATTGTCTAGTGTTCATGCTATAATTGTATTAACCGAAAACCGTGATACGTGTGTGAATACATAGACCACAACATGTCCCTAGTGAGCCTCTAGTTGACTAGCTCGTTGATTAACAGATGGTCATGGTTTCCTGACTATGGACATTGGATGTCATGGATAACGAGATCACATCATTAGGAGAATGATGTGATGGACAAGACCCAATCCTAAGCATAACACAAGATCGTGTAGTTCGTTTGCTAAAGCTTTTCCAATGTCAAGTATCAGTTCCTTAGACCTTGAGATTGTGTAACTCCCGGATACTGTAGGAGTGCTTTGGGTGTACCAAACGTCACAAGGTAACTGGGTGACTATAAAGGTGCACTACAGGTATCTCCGAAAGTGTCTGTTGGGTTGGCACGAATTGAGACTGGAATTTGTCACTCCGTATGATGGAGAGGTATCTCTGGGCCCACTCAGTAATGCATCATCATAATGAGCTCAATGTGACTAAGTGGTTAGTCACGGGATCATGATTTTGTAACGAGTAAAGTGACTTGCCGGTAACGAGAATGAACGAGGTATTGGGATACCGACGATCGAATCTCGGGCAAGTAACGTACCGATTGACAAAGGGAATTGCATACGGGATTACTTGAATCCTCGACATCGTGGTTCATCCGATGAGATCATCATGAAACATGTGGGAGCCAACATGGGTATCCAGATCCCGCTGTTGGTTATTGAACAGAGAGCTGTCTCGGTCATGTCTGCGTGATTCCTGAACCCGTAGGGTCTACACACTTAAGGTTCGATGACGCTAGGGTTATTAGGAAGACTTGTATGTGATTACCGAATGTTGTTCGGAGTCCCAGATGAGATCCCGGACGTCACGAGGAGTTTCAGAATGGTCCGGAGGTGTAGATTTATATATGGGAAGTTGTCATACTGTCACCGGAAATGTTCGGGGGGGCATACCAGTATTGTACCGGGGCCACCGGAGGGGTTCTGGGGGTCCACTGGGAGGGGCCACCTCTCCTGGAGGGCCTCATGGGCTGTAGAGGGAAGGGAACAGCCCTTGGAGGGCTGGGCGCCACCCCCCCTTTGGGCCCATGCGCCTAGGGTTGGGGGGGGGGGAACCCTAAAGGCGGCACCCCCCTTGCTTGGGGGGCAAGCCCCCTCCCCTTCCCCCCCTCTAGATCTCATCTAGAGGGGGCCGGCCCCCTTCCCCCTTCTCCTATAAATAGAGGGGCGAGGGGAGGGTTGTAGCACCACATCTAAGGCGCAGCCCCTCCCCTCCCTAACACATCTCCTCCTCCGTAAGATCTTGGGGAAGCCCTGCCGGAGTACTGCCACTCCATCACCACCACGCCGTCGTGCCGCTGTTGGAGCCCTCTTCCTCAACCTCTCCCTCCTCCTTGCTGGATCAAGGCGCGGGAGACGTCACCGGGTTGCACGTGTGTTGAACGCGGAGGTGCCGTTGTTCAGCGCTAAGATCGGAATCCACCGCGATCTGAATCGCTTCGAGTACGACTCCTTCATCAGCGTTCTTGTAACGCTTCCGACTCGCGATCTTCAAGGGTATGAAGATGCACTCCCCTCTATCTCGTTGCTAGTTACTCCATAGATTGATCTTGGTGATGCGTAGAAATTTTTTAATTTCTGCAACGATCCCCAACACGATCATGATCCGATGGTTTCGGTTGGAGGGGGTTTTGTGGGATGGATTAGAGTGGGTGAGGGCTGTGAAGAGAGGCCTTGGGTTGAGATGAGAGAAGAGAAGGGCGGCCTGGCGGCACTTACGGAGACCGAAATGTCCGACGATTAAACCGGCAACGGTGCCGCTACAGATGACGGTTGGGCTATCAAACGGACTCCGAATGCGACGAAATATGACAGGAGGTCTACCTACACTATAACAAGACCGTGAAGGAAATATTCCCTAGAGGCAATAATAAAGTTATTATTTATTTCCTTATTACATGATAAATGTTTATTACTCATGCTAGAATTGTATTAACCAGAAACTTAGTACATGTGTGAATACATAGACAAACTGAGTGTCACTAGTATGTCTCTACTTGACTAGCTCATTAATCAAAGATGATTATGTTTCCTAGCCATGGACAAAGAGTCGTCATTTGATTAACGGGATCACATCATTAGGAGAATGATGTGATTGACTTGACCCATTCTGTTAGCTTAGCACTTGATCGTTTGGTATGTTGCTATTGCTTTCATCATCACTTATACATGTTCCTATGACTATGAGATTATGCAACCCCCGTTTACCGGAGGAACACTTTGTGTGCTACCAAACATCACAACGTAACCTGGTTATTATAAAGGTGCTCTACAGGTGTATCCAAAGGTACTTGTTGGGTTGGCGTATTTCGAGATCAGGATTTGTCACTCTGATTGTCGGAGAGGTATCTCTGGGCCCACTCGGTAATGCACATCAATATAAGCCTTGCAAGCATTGCAACGAATGAGTTAGTTGCGCGATGATATATTACGGAACGAGTAAAGAGACTTGCCGGTAACGAGATTGAACTAGGTATTGAGATACCGATGATCGAATCTCGGGCAAGTAACATACCGATGACAAAGGGAACAACGTATGTTGTTATGCGGTTCGACCAATAAAGATCTTCGTAGAATATGTAGGAGCCAATATGGGCATCCAGGTTCCGCTATTGGTTATCAACCAGAGAGGTGTCTCGGTCATGTCTACATAGTTCTCGAACTCGTAGGGTCCGCACGCTTAACGTTCGTTGATGATATAATATTATATGAGTTATGTATGTTGGTGACCGAATGTTGTTCGGAGTCCCGGATATGATCATGGACATGACGAGGAACTCGGGAATGGTCCGGAGATAAAGTTTGATATATGGGATAATAGTGTTTGGTCTCCTGAAGGGTTTCGAAATTCACCGGAAGGGGTTCTGGATGTTTCCCGAAATGTTTGGGTACGAGAACACTTTACTTGGGCCAAAGGGGAAAGCCCATGAGGTTTTTGGAAAGCGCAAAAGGAAGTTTTGCAGAGTCCAGGGGCCAGACGCCAGGGTCCCTGGCGTCTGGGTCCAGACACCGGGAACCCTGGCGTCTGGCCCTGGAGTCCGAGAAGGACTCTTGCCTTTCGGGTGAAACCGACTTTGTGGAGGCTTTTACTCCAAGTTTCGACCCCAAGGCTCAACATATAAATAGAGGGGCAGGGCTAGCACCAAAGACACATCAAGAAACACTAAGCCGTGTGCCGGCAACCCCGTCCCCTCTAGTTTATCCTCCGTCATAGTTTCTGTAGTGCTTAGGCAAAGCCCTGTGGAGATTGTTCTTCACCAACACCGTCACCACACCGTCATGCTGCCAGAAATCATCTACTACTTCGCCTGTCTTGCTGGATCAAGAAGGCGAGGACGTCATCAAGCTGAACGTGTGCTGAACGCAGAGGTGCCGTATGTTTGGTACTTGATCAGGCGGATCGTGAAGGTGTACGACTACATCAACCACGTTGATAAACGCTTCCGCTTAGAGATCTTCAAGGGTATGAAGATACACTCCCCCTCTCGTTGCTTTGTATCACCATGATCTTGCGTGTGGGTAGGATTTTTTTTTGAAATTACTACGTTCCCCAATAGACCGCATGCCAACTTTCATACCATTCCGAGAACATTTTTATCCCGCTCACGAAACAAGGTCTGAGAGGGGCGACGGGCGTGTGTGAGTGTGGTTGGGCTCAGAACGGACAATGGAGAGAACCGGGGAAAACCCGAACGGATGCAAGTTTTGAAAAACATGCAGATGAAATGCAGATGATGACATGGCAAAATGCAACACACAAGCAAGTGACATGGCAACGACGGCGAATAACTGGAAGACACCTGCCACATCGGATTCGGGGCGTTACACTTAGTTTCTTGGATCTTCCTTCAATATTACCTTGGGGTGCCTTGGGCATCCCCAAGCTTATGGTCTTGTCACTCTTTATTCTCCTCATATCGATATCACACCCAAAACTTGAAAACTTCAAACACACAAAACTTAATGGAACTTTGTGAGATAGGTTAGTATGATAAAGACAAATCATGCACTTTGGTACTGTCAAATAAAAGATTCATAATTGTTCTCACACAATGCCTATCGTACCTTATCATTTCCATAATTTATATTGAGCAATATAAGCCATAGAAACTTGGAAACAAGCAAACGATGCATTGAAAACAGAATCTGTCAAAAACAGAACAGTCTGTAGTAATCTGAACTAGGACCATACTTCTGCAACTCTAAAAATTCTGAAAAATTAGGAAAACATAGGGAATTTTTATATCAATCATCTTTAACAAAATCTGATCAAAATCATGTTCCAGTGAATTTTGAAAATTCCTGGACTAAGCGCAAAAGTTTCTATTTTTGGACAGAATCAAGTCAAATATCATCCATACTATCCCAAAGGATTTACTTGGTACTTTATTGAAACAAAAGCTATAAAACATGACTAATACAGTAGCTTAATCATGTGAATGCACAAAAACAGTAAGTGTAAGTGTTGGAATGTCTACCAACAAGCGCTTTTCTTTAATGCCTTTTTAGTTAGGCATGATGATTTCAGTGATGCTCTCATAAAAGATAAGAATTGAAACATAAAGATAGCATCATGAATCATAAGGTCCTCTCTCATAATAATTTTCAGTAGAATCATGAATGAATTCACAATATAGCTGTCACATAAATCATTCTTTTCATGATTCACAAGCATAGAAATTTTATTACTATCCACATAAGCAAATTTATTCTTATTCATAGTAGTGGGAGAAAACTCAAAAAAATAACTATAATGAGATATTTGATTAGAATAACCAAATTGAAAATTAAAATCATGATGAAAAGTTTCATGGTTATCATTATTCTTTATAGCATACACCTCATCACAATAATCATCATAGATAGCAACTTTGTTCTCATAATCAATTGAAACCTCTTCCAACATAGTGGATTTATCATTAAATAAAGTCATGGTCTCTCCAAATCCACTTTTATCAATATAATCATCATAAATAGGAGGCATGCAATCATCATAATAATTTTTCTCATCAACACTTGGGGGACTAAAATTATCATCTTCATCACATATAGCATCCCCATGCTTATGGCCTTACATATCGTTAGCATCATGGATATTCAAACAATTCATACTAATAACATTGCAATCATGCTCATCATTTATGCCAATCATTTTACTGAGTTCTTCTTCTATCAATTGATCACAATTTTCATTCCATCATTTTCAAGAAAGGCACGATGAAGATGAACAATATGAGACCACCTCAATTCCACTTTTTTGAAATTTTATTTTTATAAACCAAACTAGTGATAAAACAAGAAACTAAAAGATTCAATTGCAAGATCTAAAGATATAACTTCAAGCACTCACCTCCACGGCAATGGTGCCAGAAAAGAGCTTGATGTCTACTACACAACTTTATTCCTGTAGACTCGTGTTGGGCCTCCAAGCGCAGAGTTTTGTAGGACCGTAGCAATTTTCCCTCAAGTGGATGAGCTAAGGTTTATCGATCCGTGGGAGGCGTAGGACGAAGATGGTCTCTCTCAAATAACCTCGCAACCAACTAACAAAGAGTCTCTTTTGTCCCCAACACACCCAATATAATGGAAAATTGTATAGGTGCACTAGTTCGACGAAGAGGTGGTAATAAAAGTTTAATATGGATGGTAGAATTATATTTTTGTAATCTGAACAAATGAATACATCAAGATCGCAAACGATAAAAGTGAGCACAAACGATATTGGAATGCTTGAAAATGAGGCTTAGGGTCCGTACTTTCGCTAGTGCAATCTCTCAACAATGCTAATATAATTGGATGATATAACCATCCCTCAATGTGCAATGAAGAATCACTCCAAAGTTCCTATCTAGTGGTGAACATAAGAAGAAATTGTTTGTAGGGTACGAAACCACCTCAAAGCTATTGTTTATGATTGACCTATCCAAGAGTTCGTACTAAAATAACACCAAAGCAAATTCAGCTTCATAATACTCAATCCAACACAAAGAACCTCAAAGAGTGCCCGAAGATTTCTACCGAAGAAACAAAGACGAGAACGTGCATCAACCCCAATGCATAGATTGCCCCAATGTCACCTCGAGAATCCGCGAGTTGAGTGCCAAAACATATACCAAGTGAATCAATATAATACCGCATTGTCAGCATGGGTATTCATATGCAAGACATATACCAAGTCTTCTCAAATCCATAAAAGTATTCAATCCGATAAAACAAAATCTCAAAGGGAAAACTCAATTCATCACAACAAGATAGAGAGGGAGAAACACCATATGATCCAACTATATTAAGAAAGCCTGCGACAAATCAAGATCGTGCCATCTCAAGAACACAAGAGAGAGAGAGAGAGAGAGAGAGAGAGAGAGAGAGAGAGAGATTAAACACATGGCTACTAGTACAAACCCTCAGCTCCCAGGGTGGACTACTGAAGGAAATATGCCCTAGAGGCAATAATAAAGTTATTATTTATTTCCTTATATCATGATGAATGTTTATTATTCATGCTAGAATTGTATTAACCGGAAACATGATACATGTGCGAATACATAGACAAACTAAGTGTCACTAGTATGCCTCTACTTGACTAGCTCATTTATCAAAGATGGTTATGTTTCCTAACCATGGAGAAAAGAGTTGTCATTTGATTAACGAGATCACATCATTGGGAGAATGATGTGATTGACTTGACCCATTCCGTTAGCTTAGCACTTGATCGTTTAGTATGTTGCTACTGCTTTCTTCATGACTTATACATGTTCTTGTGACTATGATATTATGCAACTCCTGTTTACCGGAGGAACACTTTGTGTGCTACCAAACATCACAACGTAACTAGGTGATTATAAAGGTGCTCTACAGGTGTCTCCAAAGGTACTTGTTGGGTTGGCGTATTTCAAGATTAGGATTTGTCACTCCGATTGTCGGAGAGGTATCTCTGGGCCCACTCAGTAATGCACATCACTATAAGCCTGGCAAGCATACCGACGATCAAGTAAAGAGACTTGCCGGTAACGAGATTGAACTAGGTATTGAGATACCGACGATCGAATCTCGGGCAAGTAACATACCGATGACAAAGGGAACAACATATGTTGTTATGCGGTTTAACCGATAAAGATCTTCGTAGAATATGTAGGAGCCAATATGAGCATCCAGGTTCCGCTATTGGTTATTGACTGGAAACATGTCTCGGTCATGTCTACATAGTTCTTGAACCCATAGGGTCCGCACGCTTAAAGTTAGATGATAGTTATATTATGAGTTTATATGTTTTGATGTGCCGAAGGTAGTTCGGAGTCCCGGATGTGATCACAGACATGACGAGGAGTGTCGAAATGGTTGAGACGTAAAGATCGATATATTGGACGACTATATTTGGACACCGAAATGGTTCCAGGTGAGATCGAGATAATACCGGAGCACCGGGAGGTTATCGGAACCCCCCGGGAGGTATATGGGCCTTAATGGGCTTTAGTGGAAAGGAGGGGAAAGGAGCAAGGGAGGGGGTGCCCCCCCAAGCCCAATCCGAATTGGGAGGGGGGTCGGCCCCCCTTTCCTTCATCCCTCCTTCCTCTTCCTTCCCTCTCCCTCTCCAAGTAGGAAAATGAGGAGTCCTACTCCCGGTGGGAGTAGGTATCCCCCCTTGGGCGTGCCTCCTCCTCCTGGCCGCCCCCTCCCCTCCTTTATATATGGAGGAGGGGGGCACCCCATAGACAACAATTGATCATTGATCTCTTAGCCATGTGTGGTGCCCCCCTCCACCATAATCCACCTTGATAATAATATAGCGGTGCTGAGGCATAGCCCTGCGTTGGTAGAACATCATCATCGTCACCACGCCGTCGTGCTGATGGAACTCTCCTTCGACACTTGGCTGGATCGGAGTTCGAGGGACGTCATCAAGCTGTACGTGTGCAAGAACTCGGAGGTGTCGTGCTTTCGGTGCTCGATGGTCGGTCTATGAAGACGTACGACTACATCAACTGCGTTGTGCTAACGCTTCCGCTTTCGGTCTACGAGGGTACATGGACAACACTCTCCCTCTCGTTGCTACGCATTACCATGATCTTGCGTGTGCGTAGGATTTTTTTGAAATTACTACGTTACCGAACAGTGGCATCCGAGCCTAGATTTTATGTTTTGATGTTATATGCACGAGTAGAACAGAAGTGAGTTGTGGGCGATACAAGTCATACTGCTTACCAGCATGTCATACTTTGGTTCGGCGGTATTGTTGGATGAAGCTTTGCACACAGGTGGCTGACGGGTGTCAGTTTCTCCAACTTTAGTTGAACCGAGTGTGGCTACGCCCGGTCCTTCAGAAGGTTAAAACAACACTAACTTGATGAACTATCATTGTGGTTTTGATGCTTAGGTAAGAACGGTTCTTTCTCAGCCCGTAGCAGCCACATAAAACTTGCAACAACAAAGTAGAGGATGTCTAACTTGTTTTTGCAGGGATTGTTGTGATGTGATAGGGTCAAGACGTGATGCTATATTTTATTGTATGTGATGATCATGTTTTGTAACCGAGTTATCGGCAACTGGCAGGAGCCATATGGTTGTCGCTTTATTGTATGTAATGCAATCGCCCTGTAATTGCTTTACTTTATCACTAAGAGGTAGCGATAGTCGTAGAAGCAATAGGTGGAGAAACGACAACGATGCTACGATGGAGATCAACGTGTCGCGCCGATGACGATGGTGATCATGACAGTGCTTCAAAGATGGAGATCACAAGCACAAGATGATGATGGCCATATCATATCACTTATATTGATTGCATGTGATTTTTATCCTTTATGCATCTTATCTTGCTTTGTTTGACGGTAGCATTATAAGATGATCTCTCACTAAATTTCAGGACAAAAGTGTTCTCCCTGAGTATGCACCGTTGCCAAAGTTCGTCGTGCCTAGACACCACGTGATGATCGGGTGTGATAAGCTCTACATCCATCTACAACGGGTGCAAGCTAGTTTTGCACACGCAGAATACTCAGGTTTAACTGGACGAGCCTAGCATATGCAGATATGGCCTCGGAACACTGAGACCGAAAGGTCGAGCGTGAATCATATAGTAGATATGATCAACATAATGATGTTCACCATTGAAAACTACTCCATTTCACGTGATGATCGGTTATGGTTTAGTTGATTTGGATCAGGTGATCACTTAGATGATTAGAGGGATTTCTATCTAAGTGGGAGTTCTTAAGTAATATGATTAATTGAACTTACATTTATCATGAACTTAGTACTGATAGTATTTTTGCAGGTCTATGTTGTTGTAGATAGATGGCTCGTGCTGTTGTTCCATTGAATTTTAATGCGTTCCTTGAGAAAGAAAAGTTGAAAGATGATTGTAGCAATTACACTAACTGGGTCCGTAACTTGAGGATTATCCTCATTGTTGCACAGAAGAATTACGTCCTGGAAGCACCGCTCGGTGCCAGGCCTGCTGTAGATGCAACTGCAGATGTTGTGAACGTTTGGTAGAGCAAAGCTGATGGCTACTCGATAGTTCAGTGTGCCATGCTTTACGGCTTAGAATCGGGACTTCAACGATGTTCTGAATGTCATGGAGCATATGAGATGTTCCAGGAGTTGAAGTTAATATTTCAAGCAAATGCCCGTATTGAGAGATATGAAGTCTCCAATAAGTTCTACAACTGCAAGATGGAGGAGAATAGTTCTGTCAGTGAGCATATACTCAGAATGTCTGGGTATAGCAATCACTTGATTCAACTAGGAGTTAATCTTCCGGATGATTGCGTCATTGACAGAATTCTCCAATCACTGCTACCAAGCTACAAGAGCTTCGTGATGAACTAGAATATGCAAGGGATGGATAAGACTATTCCCGAGCTCTTCGTAATGCTAAAGGCTGCGGAGGTAGAAATCAAAAAGGAGCATCAAGTGTTGATGGTTAATAAGACCACCAGTTTCAAGAAAAAGGGCAAAGGGAAAAAGAAGGGGAACTCCAAGAAGAATGACTAACAAGTTGTTGTTCAAGAGAAGAAACCCAAGTCTGGACCTAAGCCTGAGACTGAGTGCTTCTACTGCAAACACACTGGTCACTGGAAGCGGAACCGCCCCAAGTATTTGGCGGATAAAAAGGATGGCAAGGTGAACAAAGGTATATGTGATATACATGTTATTGATGTGTACCTTACCAGAGCTCGCAGTAGCACCTGGGTATTTGATACTGGTTCTGTTGCTAATATTTGCAACTCGAAATAGGGACTACGGATTAAGCGGACACTGGCTATGGACGAGGTGACGATGCGCGTGGGAAATGGTTCCAAAGTCGATGCGATCGCCGTCGGCACGCTACCTCTACATCTACCTTTAGGATTAGTTTTAGACCTAAATAATTGTTATTTGGTGCCAGCGTTGAGCATGAACATTATATCTGGATCTTGTTTGATGCGAGACAGTTATTCATTTAAATCTGAGAATGATGGTTGTTCTATTTATATGAGTAATATCTTTTATGGTCATGCACCCTTAAAGAGTGGTCTATTTTTGATGAATCTCGATAGTAGTGATACACATATTCATAATGTTGAAACCAAATAATGCAGAGTTGATAATGATAGTGCAACTTATTTGTGGCACTGCCGTTTAGGTCGTATTGGTATAAAGCGCATGAAGAAACTCCATACTTATGGACTTTTGGAATCACTTGGTACTTGCGAACCATGCCTGATGGGCAAGATGACTAAAACTCTGTTCTCTGGAACTATGGAGCGAGCAACTGATTTGTTAGAAATCATATATACTAGTGTATGTGGTCCAATGAATATTGAAGCTCGCGGCGGGTATCGTTATTTTCTCACCTTCACAGATGATTTGAGCAGATATGGGTATATCTACTTAATGAAGCATAAGTCTGAAACATTTGAAAAGTTCAAAGAATTTTAGAGTGAAGTTGAAAATCATCGTAACAAGAAAATAAAGTTTCTACGATCTGATCGTGGAGGAGAATATTTGAGTTACGAGTTTGGTTTACATTTGAAACAATGTGGAATAGTTTCGCAACTCACGCCACCCGGAACACCACAGCGTAATGGTGTGTCCGAACGTCGTAATTGTACTTTACTAGATATGGTGCGATCTATGATGTCTCTTACTGATTTACCGCTATAGTTTTGGGGTTATGCTTTAGAGACGGCTGCATTGACGTTAAATAGGGCACCATCGAAATCTGTTGAGAGGATGCCTTATGAACTGTGGTTTGGCAAGAAACCAAAGTTATCGTTTCTTAAAATTTGGGGCTGCGATGCTTATGTGAAAAAGCTTCAACCTGATAAGCTCGAACCCAAATCGGAGAAATGTGTCATCATAGGATACCCAAAGGAGACTGTTGGGTACACCTTCTATCACGGATCCGAAGGCAAGACATTTGTTGCCAAGAATGGATCCTTTCTAGAGAAGGAGTTTCTCTCGAAAGAAGTGAGTGGGAAGAAAGTAGAACTTGATGAGGTAACTGTACCTGCTCCCTTATTGGAAAATAGTTCATCATAGAAACCAGTTCCGGTGATGACTACACCAATTAGGGAGGAAGCTGATGATATTGATCATGAAACTTCAGATCAAGTTACTACCGAACCTCGTAGGTCAACCAGAGTAAGATCCGCACCAGAGTGGTATGGCAATCCTATTCTGGAGGTCATGTTACTTGACCATGGCGAGCCTACGAACTATGAGGAAGCAATGATGAGCCCAGATTCCGCAAAATGGCTTGAGGCCATGAAATCTGAGATGGGATCCATGTATGAGAACAAAGTGTGGACTTTGGTTGACTTGCCCAATGATCGGCAGGCCATTGAGAATAAATGGATATTCAAGAAGAAGACTGACGCTGATGGTAATGTTACTCTCTACAAAGATCAACTTGTTGTGAAAGGTTTTCGACAAGTTCAAGGGGTTTACTATGATGAGACCTTCTCACCCGTAGCGATGCTTAAGTCTGTCCGAATCATGTTAGCAATTGCCGCATTTTCTGATTATGAAATTTGGCAAATGGATGTCAAAACTGCATTCCTGAATGGATTCCTGGAAGAACTGTTGTATATGATGCAACTAGAAGGTTTTGTCAATCCAAAGGATGCTAACAAAGTGTGCAAGCTCCAGCGATCCATTTATGGACTGGTGCAAGCCTCTTGGAGTTGGGATAAACGCTTTGATAGTGTGATCAAAGCATATGGTTTTATACAGACTTTTGGAGAAGCCTGTATTTACAAGAAAGTGAGTGGGAGCTCGGTAGCATTTCTAATATTATATGTGGACGACATATTATTGATTGGAAATGGTATAGAATTTCTGGATAGCATAAAAGGATACTTGAATAAAAGTTTTTCAATGAAAGACCTCGGTGAAGCTGCTTACATATTGGGCATCAAGATCTATAGAGATAGATCAAGACACTTAATTGGACTTTCACAAAGTACATACCATAATAAAGTTTTGAAAAAGTTCAAAATGGATCAAGCAAAGAAAGGGTTCTTGCCTGTAATACAAGGTGTGAAATTGAGTCAGACTCAATGCCTTACCACTGCAGAAGATAGAGAGAAAATGAAAGAAGTTCCCTATGCTCCAGCCATAGGCTCTATCATGTATGCAATGCTGTGTACCAGACCTGATGTGTGCCTTGCTATTAGTTTAGCAGGGAGGTACCAAAGTAATCCAGGAGTGGATCACTGAACAACGGTCAAGAAAATCCTGAAATACCTGAAAAGGACTAAGGATATGTTTCTTGTTTATGGAGGTGACAAAGAGCTAGTGATAAATGGTTACGTCAATGCAAGCTTTGACACTGATCCGGACGATTCTAAATCGCAAACCGGATACGTGTTTATATTGAACGGTGGAGCTGTCAGTTGGTGCAGTTCTAAACAAAGCGTCATGGTGGGATGTACATGTGAAGCGGAGTACATAGCTGCTTCAGAAGCAGCAAATGAAGGAGTCTGGATGAAGGAGTTCATATTCGATCTAGGTGTCATACCTAGTGCATCGAGTCCAATGAAAATCTTCTATGACAATACTGGTGCAATTGCCTTGGAAAAGGAATCCAGATATCACAAAGACCAAGCACATCAAGAGACGCTTCAATTCCATCCAGGACCAAGTCCAGGTGGGAGACATAGAGATTTGTAAGATACATACGGATCTGAATGTTGCAGACCCGTTGACTAAGCCTCTTCCACGAGCAAAATATGATCAACACCAAGGCTCCATGGGTGTTAGTATCATTACTGTGTAATCTAGATTATTGACTCTAGTGCAAGTGGGAGACTGAAGGAAATATGCCCTAGAGGCAATAATAAAGTTATTATTTATTTCCTTATATCATGATGAATTTTTATTATTCATGCTAGAATTGTATTAACCGGAAACATGATACATGTGTGAGTACATAGACAAACTAAGTGTCACTAGTATGCCTCTACTTGACCAGCTCATTTATCAAAGATGGTTATGTTTCCTAACCATGGACAAAAGAGTTGTCATTTGATTAACGGGATCACATCATTGGGAGAATGATGTGATTGACTTGACCCATTCCGTTAGCTTAGCACTTGATCGTTTAGTATGTTGCTACTGCTTTCTTCATGACTTATACATGTTCCTGTGACTATGAGATTATGCAACTCCTATTTACTAGAGGAACACTTTGTGTGCTACCAAACATCACAACGTAACTGGGTGATTATAAAGGTACTCTATAGGTGTCTCCAAAGGTACTTGTTGGGTTGGCGTATTTTGAGATTAGGATTTGTCACTCCGATTGTCGGAGAGGTATCTCTGGGCCCACTCAGTAATGCACATCACTATAAGCCTTGCAAGCATTGCAACTAATTAGATAGTTGCGAGATGATGTACTACGGGACGAGTAAAGAGACTTGCCAGGAACGAGATTGAACTAGGTATTGAGATACCAACGATCGAATCTCGGGCAAGTAACATACCGATGACAAAGGGAACAACGTATATTGTTATGCGGTTTAACCGATAAAGATCTTCGTAGAATATGTAGGAGCTAATATGAGCATCCAGGTTCCGCTATTGTTATTGACCAGAAACATGTCTCGGTCATGTCTACATAGTTCTCGAACCCGTAGGGTCCGCATGCTTAAAGTTAGATGACAGTTATATTACGAGTTTATATGTTTTGATGTGCCAAAGGTAGTTCGGAGTCCCGGATGTGATCATGGACATGACGAGGAGTCTCGAAATGGTCGAGACGTAAAGATCGATATATTGGACGACTATATTTGGACACCGGAATTGTTTCGGGTGAGCGGCCCCCCTTTCCTTCCTGCCTCTCCCTCTCCAAGTAGGAAAAGGAGGAGTCCTACACCTTGTGGGAGTAGGACTCCCCCCTTGGGCACGCCTCCTCCTCCTGGCCGGCCCCCTCCCCCCTCCTTTATATACGGAAGAGGGGGGCACCCCATAGACAACAATTGATCATTGATCTCTTAGCCGTGTGCCGTGCCCCCCTCCACCATAATCCACCTCAATTATATTGTAGCGGTGCTTAGGCATAGCCCTGCGTTGGTAGAACACCATCATCGTCACCACGCCGTCGTGCTGACGGAACTCTCCCTCGACACTCGGCTGGATCGGAGTTCGAGGGACGTCATTGAGTTGTACGTGTGCAAGAACTTGGAGGTGTCGTGCTTTCGGTGCTTGATCGGTCGGGTTGTGAAGACGTACGACAACATCAACTGCGTTGTGCTAATGCTGCCGATTTCGGTCTACGAGGGTACATGGACAACACTCTCCCCTCTCGTTGCTATGCATCACCATGATCTTGCGTGGGCGTAGGAATTTTTTTGAAATTACTACGTTACCCAACAACTACTCCCTCCACATCATGGTGGCCACTGGGATGATGAAGATGGCCTCCGATGATGATCTCCCTCTCCATCAGGGTGCCGGAACAGTGTCCAGATTGGTTTTCATGGATACAGAGGCTTGAGGCGGCGGAACTTCCGATCTAGGGTTATTTTTTGGGGGTTTTGGAATATTTTGCAATTTATAGGGTAAAGAGGCGGTGCGGGAGGCCACCGAGGTGGGCACAAAACACCTGGGCGCGCCTGGGCTCCTGGGCGTGCCCTGGTAGATTATGCTCCCCTTGGAGCCCCCTCTGGTACTTCTTTGGCCCAACAGGTGTCTTCTGGTCCAGAAAAATCTCCAATAAGTTTTGCTACATTTGGATTCCGTTTGGTATTGATTTTTTGCGATGTAAAAAACAAGCAAAAAACAACAACTAGCACTGGGCACTATGTCAATAGGTTAGTCACAAAAAAGATATAAAGTTTCTATGAAATGATGTAAAACATCCAAAAATGATAATACAAAAGCATGGAACAATAATAAATTATAGATACGTTGGAGAGGTATCAGGGTGATGCAGCAAAGTATAGATAAGTATTTCCCTCGGGTAAGAACCAAGGTATCAATCCAGTAGGAGGAACACACAAGTCCCCAATGATTGCACCTACACAAACAAACAAATACTTGCACCCAACGTGAAAAGGGGGTTCTCAATCCCTTCACGATTACTTGCAAGGATGAGATCTGATAGAGATAGGTATAAAAGATAAGTAAAAGTGCTAAATAAAGTAAAGGTAAATAAATTGCAGCAAGGTATTTTTGTGTTTTTTATTTTATTGATCTGGAAATAATGATAAAAATAGACCCGGTGACCATAGTTTTCACTTGAGACATCTCTCTTGAAAGAACGCATACGGTGGGTAAACAAATTACTGTTGAGCAATTGATATAAAAGCGCAAAGTTATGACGATATACAAGGCAATGTGTCATGAATATAGGCATCACATCCGTGAAAAGTAGACTGTCTCCTTCCTGCATCTACAACTATTACTCCAAACATCAACTGCTATCCAGCATGCTTCTAGTGTATTAAGTTAACGTGAATGGAGTAACCCCTTAAGCAACATGACATGATGTAGAGGGATAGATCCAATCAATATGAATAAATCCCACCTTTTTATCCTTAGTGGCAATAATACAAATACATGTCATGTCCCCTTCTGTCACCGTGTATGAGCACCGCAAGATTGAACCCACTACAAAGCACCTCTCCCATTGCAAGAAAAATCAATCTAGTTGGCCAGACAAAATCAATAGATCGGAGAGTAATGCAAAGCTATCTTAATCGTGCATAAAATATTTCAGAAAAGACTCAACTATATTCATAGATAATCTGATTACAAATCCACAATTCACCGGATCTCAACAAATGCACCACAAAAGAAGAATACAACGAATAGATCCCGAAGAACATCGAGGAGAAGATTGTATTCAAAATCAAAGAGAGAGAAGAAGCCATATAGCTACTAGCTATGGACCATACCTGGCCAAACGGCCCGGTCCGGCCTGCGGTAAACGTGCCTAGCAAGACAATTAGCCGGGTCGTGCCGTGCCGGCTGATACGCCTCCAACGTATCTATAACTTTTTATTGTTCCATGCTGTTAGATTATCATTCTTGGATGTTTTATATTCATTTTATAGCAACTTTATATCATTTTTTGGGACTAACCTATTGACATAGTGCCCAATGCTAGTTGTTGTTTTTTTCTTGTTTTTTACTATGCAGAATATCAGTACCAAACGAAGTCAAATGCCATGAAAATTGTTGGAGATTTTTTTTCTGCCCAGAAGACAACTTGGGAGCCAAGGACGTGCACGAGGGAAGGCCCGTGGGGGCCACAAGACACCAGGGCACGCCAGAGGCCCCTAGCGCGCCCTGATGGGTTGTCGGGCCCACGCAGGTCCTTTCCACCACCTCTCAGCTCTATAAACACCCACATATTCCAAAAACCCTAGGGGAGTCGATGAAACACAACTCCAACCACTGCAAGTTCCAGAACCATGAGATCCAATCTAGAGCCCTATTCTGGCACCTTGCCGGAGGGGAACATGATCACGGAGGGGTTCACCATCCTCATTGGTGCTCCTCTGATGATATGTGACTAGTTCACCACACACCTACGGGTCCATAGGTAGTAGCTAGATGGCTTCTTCTCGATGTTCTTGGAGATCTATTTGATGTAATGACTTTTTGCGGTGTGTTTGTTGGGATCCGATGAATTTTGAGCTTATGATCAGATCTATTTATATCCATACATGATTATTATAGCTTGGTAATTCTTCTTTGATTTTTCAGTTTTGTTTGGCCAACCTGATTGATTTATCTTGCAATTGGAAGAGGTGCTTTGTGATGGGTTCGATCTTGCGGTGTCCTCACCCAGTGACAGAAGGGGTAGCGAGGCACGCATGTATCTTTGCTATTAAGGATAAAAAGATGGGGTCTATTCCTACATAAATAGATCTTGTGTACATCATGTCATCGTTCTTATTGCATTACTCCATTTCTCCATGAACTTAATACACTAAATGCATGCTGAATAGCGGTCAATGTGTGGATTAATAGTAGTAGATGCAAAATTGTTTTGGTCTACTAATATTGGACGTGATGCCTAATACATGATCATTGTCTTGGATATCGTCATAACTATTTGCTCTTCTATCAATTGCCCAACAGTAATTTGTTTACCCACCATATGCTATTTTCTCGACAGAAGCCACTAGTGGAATCTATGGCCTTCGGGTCTATTTTCTATCATATATTTTTAGATCTATATTGCTATTTGTGTTTCCAATTTATTTGCCTCTTTTGTTTCAGATCTATATTATGAAAAACCTGAAAATATCTCGTTGAGTTTGATTTGCCATTATTTTATTTGCATCTACCAATCTATCTATTTATCACCTTCGAGGGATTGACAACCCCTCTTATGCGTTGGGCTGCAGGTATTTTTTATTTGTGTGCAGATGTTGTTTACATAGTGTTGATTGGTCCTCCTACTGGATTGATATCCTTGGTTTCATAACTGAGGGAAATACTTACTGTTGTTATGCTGCATCATCCTCTCCTCTTCGGGGAAATACCAATGTAGATACAAGCAATCAAGGAAGAATTTCTAGCGCCATTGCCGGATAGGATCAAGTCAAGGTAGTGTCCTGTCAACTTTCCAATAAGATGACTCAAAAAAACAAGTGCTACACCCCTTATAGATATAGGGACCGCCATGCTCGTCCACTTTCTTGATAAACAACTCGATGCATTTTCTCTTCCTTGCCGCTGAGACTGAGACATATCAAAAAGATCTATTACTAAAAGGAATTCTGGCGTCGTTGCTGGGGAGGCATCATCAACATCTATTAGGTTCCTGATCAAAAATCTCATTTCCTTGCAATTTACATCATTTGCCACTTTCCTGTCATTTTCATCTCCCCCACTTCTAAAACATTTTTGCAAAAAGCACAAAAATATTTGCCGTTTTATTTGCCTTCTTTTCGTTTGCCCTTTTCTCATTAGATCTCTTGTTTGCTTGCAATCTTGTTTGCGTAGTTACGATGTCTCAAAGGAAATACTATGATGTTCCTTAACCCAATATTTTGCTTGATATTGAGAAAAGTACCAAGGAATATATGACTATACAATTTGAGCATAATAAGTTTTTCACTGAAGAACTTAAGGAACACTCTATTGTGCTAGAAGCTACAACAAAACAACTCAATCATGTTAGTAGAGAAGTTTCTAATCTCCTATCTAAGTATGCTCATGCTGAAAATTTACTAGGTAACATATCCGATGCACATGCTACACTAGTAAATCAAATGGCCGCTAAGTCAGTTTCTCTAGAGGATAATAATGATGAAGATCTTAAAATGATTGGTGTTTCTTCTATTGATTCCTTGTTTGGTAAGATTGAAATCTATGATAAGAGGACTGAAGAAGAGAGGTTCTTGGGTAGGGGCCCCGAACTGTGCGTCTAAGGCTAATGGTAACAGGAGGCTGGGGACACGATGTTTACCAAGGTTCGGGCCCTCTCGATGGAGGTAATACCCTACTTCTTGCTTGATTGATCTTGATGATATGAGTATTACAAGAGTTGATCTACCACAAGATCAGAGAGGCTAAACCCTAGAAGCTAGCCTATGGTATGATTGTTGATGATGATCGTGAGTCCTACGGAATAAACCCTCCGATTTATACAGACGTCGGAGGGGGCTAGGGTTAAACAAAGTCGGTTTACAGAGAAGGAGATCTACATCCGAATCGCCAAGCTTGCCTTCCACGCCAAGGAGAGTCCTATCCGGACACGGGACGAAGTCTTCTATCTTGTATCTTCATAGTCCAACAGTCCAGCCAAAGTATATAGTCCGGCTGTCTGGATACCCCCTTATCCAGGACTCCCTTAGTAGCCCTTGAACCAGGCTTCAATTGCGATGAGTCCGGCGTGTAGATTGTTTTGGCATTGCGAGGCGGGTTCCATCTCCGAATACTCCAAGATAAATTCCGAACACAAGGACCGTGTCCGGCTCTGCAAGATAACATTCCATATACCACCGTAGAGAGAATAATAATAATCCAGGAATCTAATCTACCGACAATTCTTCAAAAAGTGAAATGACGCTACGGTCCAGTTTTTATTCGAACTGTTTTCGTCAACCTGCTTCCGCACACATCGCGAGGCGTTTCCTTTGGCACGTCTTGTCAAAGCAGAGATTGTGTCCCCTTATAGCGGGATCCGCTTTAATATGGGCATGGGTAACCCAACCAACGTCATCAATCGAGGCGCCTAAAAAAATAAGGGATTTCGAGAGGCAAGTGGAGAGGCGCGCATTCACATCGCCTTTATAAAGGGGCATAAACCTCCTATTTTCACCCACGCCTTCTTCTTCCTTGGCTCATCCGTTCTCGCACCCTCGAGCTCCAGCGCCCAAGTTCTCAACTTCTCCGTAAGACCGCAACATGTCCAGGGTGGGAGGCAAGTGGATGGCCTCCTTTGTTACAGAGGAGAACATAACCAAGCTTCGGGAAGCCAGATACCTGGCCGCTAATATTGCGCACAGGCTTCCAACGGAGGGACAAATTACCCCCACGCCGAAGTCTTGGGAGAGAGTGGTATTTCTCCCTCATTTCGTTCGTGGACTAGGGTTTCCACTCCACCCTTTCGTCCGCGGGCTCATGTACTACTATGGGCTAGATTTTCATGATCTGGCCCCTAATTTCGTCCTCAACATCCCCGTGTTCATCATCGTGTGCGAGGCCTTCCTCCGCATCAAACCTCACTTCGGCCTGTGGCTGAAAATCTTCTGCGTGAAGCCGAAGATCGTGAGCGGCCAACAGGCGGAGTGCGGAGGTGCCATGGTGGGCAAAATGCCCAATGTTGAATGGCTCGAGGGATCCTTCATGGAATCCATAAAGGGGTGGCAATCAGGGTGGTTCTACATCACCGAGCCACGCGACGCCAACTGGGTGACGGCCCCCAAGTTCAGATCCGGAATCCCCACGCGGCTCACCTCCTGGGAGAAGAAGGGCCTGGCCTGGGGTGAGCCCACAGAGCTGACCGGACTCGAGACCTGCCTCAGAAATATGAGGGAAAAGAAGATCAAGCTTGTCAACGTGGTCCAGGTCATGCTCATACGCCGGATTCTCCCGTGTCAAAGACGGGCATTTGATATGTGGGAGTTTGACCCGGGCGAACACCAGATGCTTCTAGAGCCCTTCGGCACAACACACAAAGAAATCTAGAAGGTTCTGTTCAAGACCGGCAAAACCCCTCCTCCCTTTTCCGAAGACCGGGGGCTCAGCGCAAGGCGTGTTGCCAGTCCGGTAAGTCCTCTAGTTATTATAAGATGTTCCCTTTCGAGTACATTTGGGGGAGGATTTATAAGTCACCTTGCTGACTGAACAGGAGTGGGTGGAGATGGTGGAGCGGATCGACTGTCCGGATCCCTTGCCTGAAGACCCAGTAAGCGCACTCCTGGCGGAGATGTTGGTTCCGGCACCTTAAAAGGTGCCAGAGAAAAAGGCTGAAAAGAAGGCCGCGGGGACCCGAAAGGGTCTCTAGCACGAGGCCGCACCCGACGCCTCGCCAGAAGAGGACGAGGCGCAGTCCTCCCACGAAGGGGAGGAGAGGAAGAAGAAGAAGTCCGCCTCATCTAAGGAGGCCGAAGGGCCCAAGAAGATGGCCACGGGGACCAGAAAAGGTCACAGGCGCAGGGCCGTGATAGAGTCGTCATCTGAAGACGACGAGGAAGATTCTACCCCCGAAGACGGGGGAGAACACAAAGAAATGCCCCCTCCCTGCACCAGGGAGGAGAAGAAAAGGAAGTCCGCCCCGTCGGGGGTGGCCGGGACGCCAAAGAAGGGCAAGGTGTCCCTTCCAGATCAATCCACCACCGCCGCTTTTAGTGACGAGGGGTGGCTGCCCAGGGGCAAACCCCGGGCGAGGTTATAAGTATCTGCATTCCATGATATTTTTGTACGCCTTTTGACCTCACGGTTCGTAATGACACCGAACACGTCCATGCAGCCCGGCCGGAGCCGATCTCGAGGAGTCCTCTTCGGAGGAATCTCTGAATGAATCGGAGATGAATTCTCTCCCGACGGCGACCTCTATGCGACCCGCGGATGGCATCGAGGTGTTGTCCCGGAGAATGCCCGAGCAGGGGGCGACGGTTCCGAAGACACCCCAAGGAAAAATCTCGGGCCCCAAGACACATGGGGGATGAGAACCCCATGGATTGTGAAGACGGGAGCCAGAGCAAGCCTGGCTCCCAACCGGATACTGCGCCGGAGCCTCCGAAGGCTCCGGATTCCAGAAGGCAGCCCCTCACGAAGGAGAGCGAGCCGTCCGTGCCGATGACCTCCGCCCAGCCGGAGGCATCGGATAGGTTGTTGGAAGTGCTTCGAGGAGCTTCCGTCGATGATGAGCACCGTACTCTCATGAGTGCGGTGATTGAGAAGGTTCGATCCGCTAAGAGCGGATTGACCGAAGCCTGCACCAGCCTACTAACAGGCTTTGAGGTAAGTGAAAAGGGTGTAAGGAAATGTCACCCAATAGATAGTAGCCCCTGATACTCTGGTTGGTGTTCGGAAAGAAAAGACAATCAGAGGGTCAATTAGAAAACCGCAGGAAACTAATAGTTTTTGTCTGTATGAATCAAACAGGCACTGCTACTGACCGCCGCTGCGCATACAGCCGAGGTTGCCGGACTCAAGCGCGAATTGGGCAGGCCAAAGAAGATCTTGGCCTTGTGAAGAAACATCTCGAGGCGAACAAAGTTAAGAGAAACCTTGTCCGTATGTTGTATGAAAGATAAAAAGTCGGTGATGCTAATAAAAAGCATCATGCCTTTTGATAGGGACCGCAACCGAAGTGGCGGCCCTGAAGGAAGCTCTGTCCGCGGCCAAAGCCAAGGCGGATATGGAGCGCACCGGGCGAGAGAAACAAGATGCTCGGGTTGGAGAGATACAGCAAGAGCTCCAGGAGCTCGGATAGAAGTTCGGCTCCCTGGAGCATGACTACAAGACGCAGGCGTCTGAGCTTGCGAAGGCCATCCAGAGTGTGGCGGATGCCAAGGCCGAAGCCCAAAAGGCTCTCCAGGAAATCCAGGCGGCCAAGAAGATAGCGGAGGGTAAGGCATTCTTTATGCAAAGCAAGCATGTGTAGGAGTCATTTCTTTTACTTACACGAATCCGGAGCTCTCCAGGGGCATTCGCTGATCTGCCACGCAGCATTTCGGATGCTACGGAGTTCTACCGCGCTAAAGAGGGGAGCTCTATGAAGAAGCTGTTCTGGTCCTAATATACTGGGATGGAACACCCAATGCCTCTGAGTGACCAGCTGAAGCAGCTGGTCGAACTCCACAATGCGGGAGAACAGGCCATGAGGGATCTCATAGTCCGGATGTGGCCTGGCGAGCCCCTGCCTGGCAGCTACTTTGGCCTGGTGAAGCGGATGGTGCATGCCTGTCCACGACTAGAAGTTATCAAGCAGTCCGCATGCATTGAGGGTGCCCGACGGGCCTTTGCCCGCGCGAAGGTGCATTGGGGCAAGCTGGACGCTGAAAAGCTCATGAAGGACGGACCCCCGGAGGGAAAGGAGCATCGCTGCCCTGAAAAATATTATGATGGCATTATGAAAGGCGCTCATCTTGTAGTGAATGAATGTCCGAAGAACATAATTTTTGAGTGAATGTACTCATGTCGTCCGTGTAATATGAGAACGGGTTTATTTGTGCTATGCAACACTTTGTTTGATTTAAAATATTACCTTCTCTGCGGTCATTTATCAAAATCTGAAAGTAGGCCAGTCGTTGGCTTCTGCCCCCTTGTAACTAGTACTGGGGTGTTCGTGGAAACCCGAACACTCCTTATCCAAAGTTTTGGTCCTTTAAGGAGGTGTTCGGCGCAGCGAACAAGGCAATCGGATTATTCGGCTTTATAACTCTAACTTGACCATAGAAGTCTACAATTTTAAATTTCGGTGAAGCCCCTAGTATTCAGAAAGCCAAACTGGAGCGCTATACACGCCTAAATCGGACGAAGCCGATTCCTCGCCTTAAGCGGAAAAAATCTTTAAGGATTTTGGTACCTCGCGAACAGCGACCAGCTCTCGCCGCATCATGATGGTCAGTTTTTGGCTTTCTCTACTGAGGTGCTCGTCCGGAAGAACCGGGACACAATCGCAGTAGTTCTCCCTGCGCTACCTTAGCCGATATAACGGAACATAAGGTACCAAAACAAGGGATCCGGGCTAACCCAACTATTGACCCAAGACATGATTCGGAGCTGATGCATATAATGCTATAAGTTCGGGGTGCCGCACTGCTGAAAGTGTTCGGACTTTCCTTGCCATAGTATGGGGCTCGATAAGAAGCCCCTGGCCAAATGGCCGTACCAAAATGTACGGATGCAATGTTGAATGAATATTCAATAGAAAATATGAGGATAGTAATAAGAAGCTGACGCTACATACTACCTCCAATTTATTTGGACAATACGACAAGTCGTAGGTGTACAATCATTGCATTAAGCAGAAAACAATAGGACTATTTGACATATCCTATCCAAGGGCAAGCTATATGCGCGTATGTAAGAACAGGTATAACAATCATTGAAGAAGACCACCTGGGTATTCCCTTGTGTGCGAAAAGCCTCTTGCCTCCTTGGTGCCTCCTCCATGATGAGTCCGGTCGTCCGATCTCTTCTGGAGGAGCTGCCCGAAAATAGGGTCCTGAAAAAAAAGGTATGCGGGCCTCCTGGCGACTGAACCGCACTTTGGCCGTATTGTGGTTTCGCCTCCACCTATGCCCATGGTATTTTGAGCGCGTAATTGTGCACACATGGGACGAATGCCGCTTGAATGGTGCTGGGGTGGAGGCTGGATTGCTAATCGAGCTCCTGGCATGCCTGACTATCATGCTGCGGGGTACTCCGGACTCGCTTGACGGTGTTCTGAGATGTCATTGCCGGATTGGCTGTTTGTCGGAGGAGGCTCCTTTGTACTTTTGCCGCGAGGGCCGCAGTATGTTCTTCCGTACGGAGGGAGCAGTCTGTATTTCCATTAACCGTTATGACCCCGCGAGGTCCTGGCATCTTGAGCTTGAGGTATGCATAGTGCGGTACCGCGTTGAAACGAGCTAACGTGGTTCGTCCAAGTAGTGTGTGATAGCCACTATGGAAAGGGACGATATCGAAGATTAACTCCTCGCTTCGGAAGTTGTCCGGAGATCCGAAGACCACTTCCAGAGTTATTGATCCCATGCAGTGGGCCTCTACTCCTGGAATTACACCTTTGAAGGTGGTTTTGGTGGGTTTGATCCATGACGGATCGATGCCCATCTTGCGCACTGTATCCTGATAAAGCCGATTCAGGCTGCTGCCACCGCCCATGAGGACTCGCGTGAGGTGGAACCCGTCGATGATTGGGTCAAGGACTAATGCGGCCGAGCCACCATAGTGGATGCTGGTGGGATGGTCCCTACGATCAAAGGTGATCGGACAAGATGACCATGGTTTAAATTTTGGGGCGACGGGCTCCATCGCATAGACGTCCCTGAGTGCACGCTTTCTTTCCCGTTTGGGGATGTGGGTGGCATAGATCATGTTCACCGTTTTTACCTGGGGGGGAATTTCTTCTGCCCTCGAGTGTTCGGACTCCGGGGTTCCTCGTCATCTTCGCTATGCAGCCCCTTGTCCTTGTTCTCGGCGTTTATCTTGCCAGCCTGTTTGAACACCCAGCAATCTCTATTAGTGTGATTGGCTGGTTTATCGGGGGTGCCATGAATCTGACACGAGCGGTCGAGAATGCGGTCCAGACTGGACGATCCCGGATGGTTTCTTTTGAACGGCTTCTTTCACTAACCGGATTTGGAGTTGCTGAGTCCGACATTGACTGCCGTATCCTCCAAATTGTCGCCATTATTTCGACACTTGTGTCTGTTGCACCGTGGCTTTCCGTTACCGTCACGGATGTCTGACATGCCAGGGTTTCCGGGCACGGTGTTGCTGCGAGCCAGCCAACTATCCTCACCCACGCAAAATCGGTCATTAGTGTCGTGAGGGCCGCCATAGTCTTCGGCTTTTCTTGACCGAGGTGTCGGGCAAGCCACTCGTCATGGATATTATGCTTAAAGGCCGCCAGGGCCTCAGCGTTCGGACAGTCGATGATTTGGTTCTTTTTAGTGAGGAACCGAGTCCAGAATTTCCTGGCTGACTCTCCGGGCTGTTGGGTAATATGACTTAAGTCATCAGCATCCGGTGGTTGCACATAGGTGCCCTCGAAGTTATCGAGGAATGCGTCCTCAAGATTTTTCCCAACTGCCAATGGAGTTTGCTGGCAGGCTATTCAGCCCGTGCCTAGCTGGCCCTTTAAGCTTTAATGGGACATACTTGATGGCATGTAGGTCATCCCCGCGGGCCATGTGAATGTGGAGAAGAAAATCCTCGATCCACTCTGTGGGGTCTGTTGTGCCATCGTATGACTCAATGTTGATGGGTTTAAACCCTTCTGGGAATTCATGTTCCATTACTTCATCAGTGAAGCAGAGGGGGTGTGCGGCGCCTCTGTGCCGGGCTATATCGCGGCGTAGTCCAATTGAGTCTGGTCGGTAATGTCCGGCCTGGTCGGCTTTTCAATGTTGTATCCGGCATGACGATCGGTGTCTTGAGCTATGGCGCGCCCCCGTGATCCATAGATTGATCTTGGTTGTCCTGCGTTGTTGTCCAATATGTCTCGCAGGTCCTGCGCATTGCCTCGGGCCGTAGTGAACCGGCATGGGGGTGCGGGCTGGTGTCTGGCCTAAAATGTCGTTTTATCCCGGCCACGTGGTGGCCGGTCAGCCTCGTCCTACGCTGGATTCTCAGGCTCTTCGGCCTCTTCTTCGAGCGGTTTATGCTTTTGGTATCCCCTGCTTGGGGGCTTGAGTCTGTATTCCTCGGCCGCCAGGACTTCGGTCCATCTATCTGCGAGCAGGTCTTGGTCAGCTTGGAGCTGCTGCTACTTCCTCTTCAGGCTTCTTGCAGTCGCTATAAGCCTGCGCTTGAAGCGCTCCTATTCGATGGGATCCTCTGGTACGCCGAATTCGTCGTCGCCGAGGCTCACCTCGTCTTCGGAGAGGGGCATATAGTTATCGTCCTCCAAGTATCCGTCTGTCACCTGTTCGTCTAGGCTAGCCAGCCCGTGTTCCAGTTCAGCTTGCTCGAAGGTGGGTTGATCAGGATCGTATTCCTCTTCGGCACCATCTGGCTTTTCTTCTCTAGTGTCGGTATTGTTGTGGTGTGGCTTAGAGCGGCGCCGATGACGCCCCTGGATTCCTTTCTTCCCCGAGGGGTTTTCTCCCGTTGCCTGATCTCCATTGGTTTCTTTGGGAGCATCCACCATATATATATCATATGAGGAGGTGGCAATCTAGCGCCCTGTGGGCGGTGGTTCCTGATCTGCTCCCGCATCGTCATCTATACCATCGATGTCTTCGAAGTTGAAGTTAAGAACGTCGGTCAAGTCATCGACCGTGGCTATTAAGTGGGTGGTGGGTGGGAAACGAATTTCTTCGTCGCCAGCTTCCCACTCGAGCCGAACATAGTTCGGCCAGGAGTCTCCTGACAGAGAGAGAGACCTTAAAGAATCTAGCACGTCTCCGAAGGGTGAGTGCTGAAAGATATCTGCGGCGGTGAATTCCATGACTGGAGCCCAGTTAGATTCAGTGGGCACAGACACGCGCGGCCCGGAACACACGGCCAGAGGTAAGTCCGGGGGTCCAGAGACACATATCCATTTAGGAGAGGAGTCTGTGTTCGGCTCCAACGCCGAGGAGTGTGCGACCTGCGGGGCAGGGTCCATCCACCCGACCCTGGAAGGCACAGCCCGATCTGGAGCGAACTCCGGAGCGGTAGCCGGTGCGATGTTCCGAATACTGTCCGACTGCCGATCTAGGTCGTGCACGTCGCGATTGTTTGGTGCTCCTGACACAGGCCCAAATCCGTCGAAGATCAAGTCTCCATGGATGTCGACGGTGTAGTTTAGGTTTCCAAACCAGATCTGACGGCCGGGGGCGTACCTATCAATCTGCTCCAGATGGCCAAGCGAATTGGCCCGCAGTGCGAAACCGCCGAACATGAAAATCTGTCCAGGGAGAAATGTCTCACCCAGGACAACGTGGTTGAAGGTTGGAGAAGCCATCTAGCCTTGCAGCGACGACACAGAGGAACTCTCAATGAAAGCACCAATGTCGGTGTCAAAACCGACGGATCTCGGGTAGGGGGCCCTGAACTGTGCGTCTAAGGCTAATGATAACAGGAGGCTGGGGACACGATGTTTACCCAGGTTCGGGCCCTCTCGATAGAGGTAATACCCTACTTCCTGCTTGATTGATCTTGATGATATGAGTATTACAAGAGTTGATCTACCACGAGATCAGAGAGGCTAAACCCTAGAAGCTAGCCTATGATATGATTGTTGATGATGATCGTGACTCCTATGGACTAAACCCTCCGATTTATATAGACACCGGAGGGGGCTAGGGTTACACAAAGTCGGTTTACAGAGAAGGAGATCTACATCTGAATGGCCAAGCTTGCCTTCCACGCCAAGGAGAGTCCTATCCGGACACGGGACGAAGTCTTCTATCTTGTATCTTCATAGTCCAACAGTCTAGCCAAAGTATATAGTCCGGCTGTCCGGATACCCCCTTATCCAGGACTCCCTCAGCGTCCTAATAATTCGAAGGGTGAAAATCTTGTTGAAAAATGTGATAAAAGTGGGTTTGAAGAGGTCAAAACTTTAACTAGTGATGTGCCCACTCTGTTGGTTTACAAAGACTTTAATTATGATATTTACTCTTTGATTTAATGTATTTCTTTGTTACAATCCATGATAAATTCACCCAATGCCTATGAACAAAATAAATCTTTCAATAAACATATCATAGATGCCATGCTAAAAGCTTTAGAAGAAAAATTGGAGTTGGAGATTTCAATTCCTAGAAAATTATATGATGAATGGGAACCCACCATTAAAGGCAAGATTAAAAATTATGAGTGATTTGCTTTATTTTATTTGGGTGCTAGTGTTTCCACAATTCTGAAACCTCTATGTGATGTTCTTGGTCTTACCAATATTGAAGAATGTTCTCTCAATTTACACTTGACGGATTCTACTATTAAAAAGTCGTTGGGAAGAATTAATGTTTTTATTTTTCTTGCTAATAGGAACTATCACTACAGAAAAAACACTTCTATGATGATACGTGTTTGTCACACTAGGTCACGTTTTCTGTCATGCATGTACATCCATGACAATTTTAGGACAGAATCAAGATAGTCATACCTGTGCTGTCGTAGAAGTGTTCCATGACATTACCAAAATTATCATCACGGAAGTGGCCACTTCCATGACGATAATTCGTGCATCATAGAAGTGCTTTCGTCAAGGGTGACCGACACGTGGTATCCACCATAATGGAACACCGTTAAGCTATCGGGTCCGGTTTTGGATCCGATAACCCGTTAACAACCCCGACCAATGGGGATTTTCCACGTGTAAAATCATCATTTGCTGGAGTAAACATGTGTCGTCTCACCATTGGGACAGATGTCATCCACTCATCGGACCGAAGGCGCCTATGATAAGTCAACACGTGGCACGGCCCAACAAAGGCCCATTCCTGTGAAAAGGCCGACCCGTTTGACTAGGTCAAAAGGAGGCGGGCCGGCCCACGGAAAGCCTGTTAACGGCTGAGGGAGTCCTGGACTAGGGGGTGTCCGGATAGCCGAACTATCATCATCAGCCAGACTCCAAGACTATGAAGATACAAGATTGAAGACTTCCTCCCGTGTCCGGATGGGACTTTCCTTGGCGTGGAAGGCAAGCTTGGCAATACGGATATGTAGATCTCCTACCATTGTAACCGACTCTGTGTAACCCTAGCCCTCTCCGGTGTCTATATAAACCGGATGGCTTTAGTCCATAGGACGAACAACAATCATACCATAGGCTAGCTTCTAGGGTTTAGCCTCCTTGATCTCGTGGTAGATCTACTCTTGTAATACCCACATCATCGATATCAATCAAGCAGGACATAGGGTTTTACCTCCATCAAGAGGGCCCGAACCTGGGTAAAACATCGTGTCCCTTGTCTCCTATTACCATTCACCTAGACGCACAGTTCGGGACCCCCTACCCAAGATCCGCCGGTTTTGACACCGACATTGGTGCTTTCATTGAGAGTTCCTCTGTGTCGTCACCGATAGGCTCGATGGCTTCTCCGATCATCAGTAACGACGCAGTCCAGGGTGAGACTTTTCTCCCCGGACAGATCTTCGTATTCGGAGGCTTTGCACTGCGGGCCAATTCGCTTGGCCATCTGGAGCAGATAAAAAGCTACGCCCCTGGCCGTCAGGTCAGATTTGGAAGTTTGAACTTCACGGCTGACATCCGCGGAGACTTGATCTTCGACGGATTCGAGCCACAGCCGAGCGCACCGCACTGTCACGATGAGCATATTTTCCTCTGCAGCCGGACAGTGCCCTGGAGGCCACACACGAGCCCGCTCCGACCCTCGATTCGGAGCCGGCTGCACAGATCGAGGACGGGTGGCTAGACACCGCCTCAGGGGCTGCAACCTCTACGGCGATGGAGCCGAATACTGACCTTGCCCCTTGTGAAGCTCGTGACTCCGAGGTGCCGGACTCCTCGCCGGACTTCGAACCTCCCGCACCCCCTCCAATCGAATCCGATTGGGCGCCGATCATGGAGTTCACTGCTGCGGACATCTTTCAACACTCACCTTTCGGCGACATCCTGAGTTCGCTAAAGTATCTCTCGTTATCAGGAGAGACCTGGCCGGACTGCGGTCAGGACGGTTGGGATGCGGACGACGAAGAAATTCAAAGCCCACCCACCACCCACTTAGTAGCCACTGTCGACGATCTAACCGACATGCTTGACTTCAACTCCAAAGACATCGATGGTATGGACAACGATGCCGGAGATGACCAAGAACCAGCGCCTACTGGGCACTGTAAAGCCACCCCAACTCACGACGTATACATGGTGGATACACCAAAAGGAAGCGATAACGAGGAACAATGGGACATGGCGAAGGACAAAACTCCCAACAAACAACCAAAACGGCGACGCAAGGGCCGCCCGAAGTGCCTCCTCGATAGAAACGGCACCCATACTGACCTAGCCTTAGAGCAAGGTGAAGCAGTGGACGACGAACATGCCACCAAGCAACCATCCGAACAGGATGGATTGGACAAGCAACCCATCCCCGGCAAAAACAACAGTCCAGACGATCTCACGCCGGACACATCACCAGAGCATAAGAACCTTCATAAAAGGCTCGTTGCCACTGCAAGAAGTTTGAAGAAGCAAAAGCAGAAGCTCAAAATAGCGGAGGACGCACTCAGAATGAGATGGAGCAAAGTACTCAATACCACAGATAAATACGGCAATAGTCACCAGGCAAAGAGCTACCCGAAGTGCAAGCTGTTGCCCGAATTTGATGAGGAGGCCGTAGAGCCCCCACAGTAAAAAAAGAAAGAGGCCGCCTGGCCGGATAGGCGACCAGATGACAGGCTAAGAACGGCAAGGGGCGCCGCACACAAGCCGGCACACGATCCACATAAAGATCCTCGCAAAAAAGATGGCCCGGTCAGGTCCATTTATGGGCCAAAAAAGAAGACTCCAGGGAGCAACACAACCCGCCGAGTGTTTGAAGACAACAGCACACCTAAATACAGGGGCGCCGCACACCCGCTATGTTTCACCGATGAGGTACCGGACCATGAATTTCCAGCGGGATTCAAACCCGTCAACATAGAGGCATATGACGGAACAACAGACCCCAGAGTCTGGATTGAGGATTATATCCCACACATACATATCGCCAGAGGAGACGATCTCCATGCCATAAAATACCTACCCCTCAAGCTCAAAGGGCCAGCTCGGCATTGGCTAAAAAGCCTCCCAGAAAATACCATTGGAAGTTTGGAAGAGCTCGAGGATGCGTTTCGAGCAAATTTTCAGGGGACTTATGTCCGCCCTCCGGATGCAGACGATTTAAGTCACATAACTCAACAGCCCGGAGAGTCAGCACGCAAATTCTGGAACAGGTTCCTCACCAAAAAGAACCAAATAGTTGACTGTCCGGACGCCGAAGTCTTAGCAGCCTTTAAGCATAACATCCGAGACGAATGGCTAGCCAGACACCTCGGCCAGGAAAAAGTAAGAGCAATGGCCGCACTAACAAGCCTCATTACCCGCTTTTGCGCGGGGGAAGATAGCTGGCTGGCAAGATGCAGCACCAGCGACCCGAGTACATCCGAGGTAAGGGATGGAAATGGAAAATCACGACGCAGAAAAGATCAGCGCCAGAATAAGGAAAATGGCCCAAATAGCACGGCGGTCAACGCCGGGTTCAAAAGCTCTCGGCCGAATAATAAAACACTGCCTCTTAAGGACAACAGTGATGAGCTATCCAACCTAAATAAAATCTTGGATAGGATATGTCAAATCCATAGTACCCCCGGGAAGCCTGCACACCATACCCACAGAGATTTTTGGGTCTTCAAGCAGTCCGGCCGACTTAACGCCGAACACAAGGGGCTCGACACACCAAGCGAAGACGACGAACCCCACAAGCAGCACGCCAGAAAACAGAAGACTTTCCCATTAGAAGTCAAAACAGTGAACTCACTTCATGTGATAACAAGGAAAAATAGTGCGGCACCTGCTAAAACACACGCCGCACGGTCCACCCCAGCAGAATCCCGAAACTGGATGTTTAACCCAATTACTTTCGACCATCAGGATTACTCCGGAAGTGCTCAAAACGCAGGAGGGACTGCTTTGGTATTGGATCCCATAATCAACGGACTACAGTTCACACAAGTCCTAATGGACGGCGGCAGTGATATAAACCTGCTATACCAGGACACCATCCGCAGAATGGGGATAGACCCTACCAAAATTCGCCGTAGCAGCACTTCCTTCAAAGGAGTGACGCCAGGCCTTTACGCCAATTGTACAGGCTCTGTACTACTAGAGGTTGTGTTCGGTTCATCCGACAACCTCCGTCGCGAAATGCTCATTTTCCATATCGCCCCATTCAAAAGTAGCCATCAAGCACTACTGGGACGCGAAGCTTTCGCCCGCTTTAACGCAATACCGCATTACGCGTCTCTTATGCTTAAAATGCCCGGTCCACGCGGCATAATCTCATTAAAGGGTAACTCCGAGTGTTCCTCGACCACGGAAAACGTGAGACTGCCTTGACAGCCGCACACTAATCCGACCTTGCTGGTCAAAGCCCCTAAAAATAGGTCATTCAGACCTCGGACACGGTAGGCGAGTCCGGCGTAAATAAACAAGGGGCTTCCCAGCCGCATACCACTTTACAAGGGGCTGCACGTATAAACGATGAGAGCCAATAAAGCTCAACTTTATTCATCTTCCAAATCATACTTTATTTTAAATACATCTTTTGCACGATATTTTTTCCAAACGAAGTTCTTCTCTTTTACAAATGAAGCACGTGCTACACCCGTCCAGGATATAGCACAACGGAGACACAGGCACAGACGTGCAGCAGGGACCCGTTGCAAGGATTCTTTTCAGATTAAGACCCTGCGTAAACCTTTCTTACTGTCTCTTGTTGATACACATCCCCCGGTTTCCTACCATAACCGAGGAGGAGGCTGGCGTTTTGGCATCGGCCGCGTCAGAAGTTCTCGCCCGTACCTGGACACTAGGGGCTTAGGGCATTGTTCTACCCGGTATCATAAAGACCGAATACCTCAGGGAGTGTTCAGCGTCTCGAGTTAGGCCTTATATGCATCAGCTCCGAATCATGTCTTTGGTCAAATGTTGGGTTTGCCCGGCTCCTGTGTTTTGCTGCCTTACGTTCCGCTCCATCGGCTAATGCGGCACCAGGAGAAGTACTACGATTGTGCCCCGGTTCGGCCGGGTGAGCACCTCAGTAGTGAAAGCCGAAAACTGACTGTCATGATATAGCGAGAGACTGGTCAACCACTCGATCGACTACTGGAATGTCTAGAATTCCTCTGCTTTGACGAAGGGTCGCTTCCCGGTTAGGCACATACGCGCCCCGAGTTCGGAGAGCGCGGTGCCTCTAGGGGCTATATAGTAGCCCCACCATCGAGCTCCTATGGCTAAGTGAAAGTGATAAAGCATTATAGTCCGGTTTCCTAGTTTACTATGCTATCACCTCCTTCAAAGGACCAAGACGTTGGATTAAGTGTGAAAAAGCACTTTTTTTTGGCAAACACCCCCGCACCATGTGCGTGGGGGCTGAAGCCAAAGACTGCCATCTTTCAGGTTATACATACATATATGGCCGCACATGAGATAGTTCAATACTTGAACGCACAAGTATAAAAAGCCGTTACATTATAAACATGATCTCAGAAATCATACATGTCATGTAAACATAACATCTTTCGAGCACTGCGACTCTATTAAACGAGCGCCCTGCAGGACTTCCTCAAAATAGTGCTCGGCGGGTAATCGGCTTTTGTCCGAACCCCGGGATGCAACATTAGCGGCATCCATCTCCGCCCAGTATGTCTTAACACGGGCGAGAGCCATCCGTGCACCCTCTATGCATGCCGACCGCTTCATCGCCTCGATATGCGGCACCGCCCCAAGGAATCGCTGCAACAAGCCAAAATAACTCTCAGGCTTGGGCCTTTCTGGCCACAGATGAGCCACCACATCCGTCATGGCAAGTCCGGACAATCTATTCAGCTTAGCCCACTCAACCAGCCGACCAGTCAACGGAAGTGGACGCTCCGGACTATGGAATTGAGACCATAAAAGCTCTTCCATTTCGTGATCCTTCTGGCTTCGGAAGTGCACGACTGCGTCCGCCGCACTCGCCGCCAAATCCAGATAAGGATCCTCCGCACCACACAATTGGCCCAACTGAATATACTTCGGATCCGTGAACTTCCTACGCAGCAGAAAGGGCTTTCCAGCCGCAATGTCTCCGGCCTGACGCAGTTCCTCCTTCATAGCCCACATCGCACTATGGGCATCCTTGGCTTCGGCGGCGGCCTTCTTCAGGTCCTCTTGCTCCGCTCGGAATTCTCTTTCAAGAACCTCATAGCGGTCGGTAGCATCTTTTAATTTCACAGCCATTCCGGCCATCTCCTCCCTGCTTCGGCAGTGAGCAGCCTTTTCGGCTTTTAGCTCTTCCGCTGCCTTCGATGCAGCCGCATCACTTTTCCTGGCTTGCTCCTTGGCTCGAGCAAGCTCTGCTCGAAGGTTTTCCACAGCAGCGGCACCATCTACATCAAGCATACAAATTGTAAGGAACGGACATCAGCTCCCTTACTAGGTGACCGCGGAGCAACCACCTACCTTGTGACTCATTAAGTCGTTTATTGACCAGCGCGATGTCCGCATCCGCAACGTCGAGTTGCCGCTTCAGTTCGGCAACTCCATCAGTCCGGCTGGCCACCGAATGTTCCGCCACCTGCATAGGAAAGGCGACATTCTATAACTGAGATTATGATCCTCGGCACACTGTCGCTTCCGACAGCATACCAAGTCTCAGGGGCTACTATCTATATAGGGCACACTCCATGTGCAAAACTGTCAAAAGGTATGTCATTTTTTGCGTACCTCAAACTCTGTCAGCAAACTTCCGACGGCCTCATGCAACCCGCTCTCGGCGGATGAGATCCTTTCAGTCACCATACTCATTAATGTGCGGTGATCTTCTAAGATAGACGCCCTCTTGGGCAAATCCTGCAGCTCCACCTGCCGTACTCCAGTGGGTGCCGAACTCCCCGGCCCCGCCGGACTTGGGGAGACCCTCCATGAGGACACCTCAGGGTCGTCCGCCCCGCCCAACAGGGCGGCAGATGGAGGCGTTTCGCTCTCCATCATCTCCGGACGAAGGTCCCCCGAAGATGAGCTCTGCTGAGATGGGCTGAGATCCGAACTACAAGGTGAAAACTTCGGTTACCCTTAGAAATAAAGTAGGGGTGTCCCCTACTACAAAATTCCCCATTTTTACTTACGGCTCGCTGGAGGGCTGATTCCTCTGGGGAGACTGTGCGCCCGGGGCTCTTCCCGGCGCAGGACCTTCTGGTGCAGATTTCTTTCCCCGCTTTGAGGCCTTGGCCTTCGGGTCTTCGGAAGCGGTCCTCTTCTCCCCCTGGAGGGAGGGATTCTCGATTTCTCCCTTACTGAAAGCCTCCTTGGCAGAGGTGGTAGTTTCCCTGTGCCTCCCTTCGCCCTCCTCCGAAGGTGCAACCTCCAACATTTTGATTAACACGGGATCCGGCATGGTCTCAGGGAGGGGGCCGGACACCGTAACAGTTTCGCTTGCGCTATCCACTCCTGTCCGAGGGATAGCCGGTTAAAAGGCAAACCTATGATAAAAAATGGACAATGTGTCCGGACACAGGGCTACTTACTTGAGTATCCGGGCGATTGCAGCTTAGGCCAGCGTCCTCGGTCAAGTCCGGACGCATCTCTTGTGATCCGAAGAACAGTTTGTACATCTCCATGGGTGTCAAACCCATGAAGTGTTGGAGAACTCATGGCCCCTCTGGATTAAATTCCCACAGGCGGAGGGGGCGACGTTTGTAGGGCAGGAGGCGCCGAATCAGCATAACCTGTGCCACCACGACCAGATTGATCTCCCTTTCTTGGAGGTCTCGAATCCAGGCCTGCAATAGGGGTATGTCTTTGGACGCCCTCCAATCAAGCCCTTTGTTGACCCATGACGTCAGCCATTGTGGAGGGCCCGGGCGAAAGGCGGGCAGCGGCCTCTGCCTGCTGCCCCTGGGAGTGGTGATATAGAACCACTCCTGTTGCCACAAGTCGAGCTCCTCCTGAAAAGAGCCCTCGGGCCATGGAGCATCGGCCCTCTTGCTTATAACCGCCCCGCCGCACTCTGCATGACGCCCCTCAATCATCTTCGGCTCCCCGTTGAAGGTTTTGAGCCAGAAGCCGAAGTGAGGGGTAGTGCGGAGGAAGGCTTTGCAGACGACAATGAATGATGAGATGTGGAGGATGGACTCCGGAGCCAAGTCATGGAATTCCAGCCCATAGTAAAACATGAGCCCCCTCACGAAGGGATCCATCGGGAAGCCTAAAACCCCGATGGAGGTGAGACACGAACACAACACTCTCACCGGGCTCGGGAGTAGGAATAACTTGCCCTCGGGCAGGCAACCTATGCGAAATCTCGTAGGTTAAGTACCTGGCGTCTCTCAGCTTTAGCACGTCCTCTTCCGTGATGGAGGAGGGCATCCACCGGCCTCGTAGGTCGGAGCCGGACATTGTCGAAGGTCGAAAGTACCCAAATCTGGAGCCCTGGGTGGTGGAACTCGGGGCGAGGGGAGGATTTGATTGAGGATTGAAGAAAAAGAACAGGCCTTGGTCTCATTATAAAGAGGGAGAATACCAAGAGCCGTCCCCGTGACCGTTTGGAACTCGCCTTCGATGGAGGGGGCGTGGCAACGGGCGCGGTTGGGTTACCCACGTCTGTATTGATGAGAATCCCGGAATAAGGGGAACACGATCTCTGCTTCGACAGGACGTGCCAAGGAAACCGCCTCGCTAAACGCGCGGAGGTGGTATAATAAAAACGATTCGAGTAAAGGCTTGGTTGTAGTGTGACGTCACGCCACGAAATACGTCAGCAGATTGAACGTGTGTAAATATTATTATCTCTACGGTGGTATGTGGAATTTATTTTGCAGAGTCGGACACTATCCTGTTGTTCACAATCTTCTATAAATTATTCGGAGGAGGAACCCGCCTTGCAATGCCGAAGACAATATGCGCGCCGGACTCGTCGTCATTGAAGCCTGGTTCAGCGGCTACTGAGGGAGTCCTGGACTAGGGGGTGTCCGGATAGCCGAACTATCATCATCAGCCGGACTCCAAGACTATGAAGATACAAGATTGAAGACTTCGTCCCGTGTCTGGATGGGACTTTCCTTGGCATGGAAGGCAAGCTTGGCAATACGGATATGTAGATCTCCTACCATTGTAACCGACTCTGTGTAACCCTAGCCCTCTCCGGTGTCTATATAAACCGGATGGCTTTAGTCCATAGGACGAACAACAATCATACCATAGGCTAGCTTCTAGGGTTTAACCTCCTTGATCTCGTGGTAGATCTACTCTTGTAATACCCACATCATCAATATTAATCAAGCAGGACGTAGGGTTTTACCTCCATCAAGAGGGCCCGAACCTGGGTAAAACATCATGTCCCCTGTCTCCTGTTACCATCCGCCTAGACGCACAGTTCGGGACCCCCTACCCAAGATCCGCCGGTTTTGACACCGACATTGGTGCTTTCATTGAGAGTTCCTCTGTGTCGTCACTGATAGGCTCGATGGCTTCTTCGACCATCATCAACGACGCAGTCCAGGGTGAGACCTTTCTTCCCGGACAGATCTTCGTATTCGGCGCTTTGCACTGCGGGCCAATTCGCTTGGCCATCTGGAGCAGATCGAAAGCTACGCCCCTGGCCGTCAGGTCTGATTTGGAAGTTTGAACTTCATGGCTGACATCCACGGGGACTTGATCCTCGATGGATTCGAGCCACAGCCGAGCATGCCGCACTGTCACGACGAGCATGATTTAGCTCTACAGCCGGACAGTACCCTGGAGGCCGCACTCGAACCCGCTCCGATCTTCAATTCGGAGCCGGCTACGCAGATCGAGGATGGATGGCTAGACACCGCCTCGGGAGCTGCAACCTCTACGGCGATAGAGCCGAACAATGACCTTGTCCCTCATGAAGCTCGCGACTCCGAGGTGCCGTACTCCTTGCCGGACTCTGAACCTTCCGCGCCCCCTCCGATCGAATCCGATTGGGCGCCGATCATGGAGTTCACCGCAGCGGACATCTTTCAACACTCACCTTTTGGCGACATCTTGAGTTCGCTAAAGTATCTCTCGTTATTAGGAGAGCCCTGGCCGGACTGCGGTCAGGATGGTTGGGATGCAGACGACGAAGAAATTCAAAGCCCACCCACCACCCACTTGGTAGCCGCTGTCGACGATCTAACTGACATGCTAGACTACGACTCCGAAGACATCGACGGTATGGACGAAGATGCCGGAGACGACCAAGAACCAGCGCCTACTGGGCACTGGAAAGCCACCTCATCATATGACATATACATGGTGGATATCCCAAAGGATGGGAATGGCGAAGAAACAGCGGAGGATGACCCCTCCAAGAAGCAGCACAAGCGCCGGCGTCAGCGGCGCCGCTCTAAATCCCGTCACAGCAAGAATGAAGACTCCGGCACCGGAGATAATAATACACCGGACAGTGCCGAAGATAACCCACTCCAGCAAGATGCAGCGCAGGAGGACGGAGACGCCAGCCCTCATGAGAGAGCGGCAGAAGAAGAGGTAGAGGATTATATGCCTCCCTCCAGAGACGAGGCAAGCCTCGACGATGATGAATTCGTCGTGCCTGAGGATCTCGTCGAACAAGAGCGTTTTAAACGCAGGCTTATGGCCACGGCGAACAGCCTCAAGAAAAAGCAGCAACAACTTAGAGCTGATCAAGATCTGCTAGCGGACAGATGGACTGAAGTCCTCGCGGCCGAAGAGCATGAGCTCGAATGCCCCTCCAAAAGCTACCCTAAACGCAAGTTGCTCCCCCGATTTGAGGAGGAAGCGTATGAACCCGCATCACCAGGAGACAATATGGCTGACCTACCACCCCGTGGTCGCGACAGAGAGGCCTCTAGGGGAACGCTCCTGGACTTGCGAGATATATTGGAGGATAAGGCAAGACAATCAAGATCGATCTATGGATCGCATGGGCGCCCCACGGTACGTGACGACAGCCGTCGCGCCGGACACAGTAAGTCCGGCCGGGTCGAACAAAACAGACAAAGTTCTTCTGAGCTCCGTCGTGATATCGCCCAGTACAGAGGCGCCGCACACCCACTATGCTTCACAGATGAAGTAATGGATCATCAAATCCCCGAAGGGTTTAAACCCGTGAATATCGAATCTTACGATGGCACAACAGACCCCGCGGTTTGGATCGAAGACTATCTTCTTCACATCCACATGGCCCGCGGTGACGATCTTCACGCCATCAAATATCTCCCCCTCAAGCTTAAAGGACCAGCCCGGCATTGGCTTAACAGCTTGCCAACAGAGTCAATTGGGAGTTGGGAAGACTTGGAAGCCGCATTCCTCAATAACTTCCAAGGCACGTATGTGCGACCACCAGACGCTGATGACCTAAGCCACATAATTCAGCAGCCAGACGAATCGGCCATACAATTCTGGACACGGTTCTTAACCAAGAAAAACCAAATCATTGACTGTCCGGATGCGGAGGCCCTCGCAGCCTTCAAGCATAACATCCGCGACGAGTGGCTTGCCCGGCACCTGGGACAGGAAAAGCCAAAATCCATGGCAGCCCTCACATCACTCATGACCCGCTTCTGCGCGGGTGAGGATAGCTGGCTAGCACGCAACAACAACCTCAGCAAACATTTTGGCAGTCCGGACTTCAAGGACCGAAATGGCAGGTCGCGTCGTAACAAAAACAAGCGCCGCATCAACGGCGACAATAGTGAGGATACGGCAGTCAATTCCGAATTCAGAGGCTCTAAACCCAGTCAGCGGAAAAAGCCATTCAAAAGAACTGCTCCGGGTCCGTCCAATTTGGACCGAATACTCGACCGCTTGTGCCAAATACACGGCACCCCCGAAAAGCCAGGTAACCACACCAATAAGGACTGTTGGGTATTCAAGCAGGAGGGCAAGTTAATTGCCAAAAATAATGACAAGGGGCTGCATAGCGACGACGAGGAAGAGACCCGACCGCCGAACAATAGAGGACAGAAGGGTTTCCCCCCACAGGTGCGGACGGTGAACATGATATACGCAACGCACACACCTAAAAGGGAGCGGAAGCGCGCACTCAGGGACGTATACGCGATGGAGCCAGTCGCCCCAAAGTTCAATCCATGTGCCTCCTGCCCGGTCACTTTTGACCGAAGGGACCACCCCACCAGCATCCGCCACGGTGGATTCGCCGCATTGGTCTTAGACCCAATCATTGATGGATTTCACCTCACCAGAGTCCTGATGGACGGTGGCAGCAGCCTGAACCTGCTCTATCAGGATACTGTGCGCAAAATGGGCATAGACCCCTCAAGGATTAAACCTACCAAGACGACCTTTAAAGGCGTCATACCAGGTGTAGAAGCCAATTGTACAGGCTCAATTACACTGGAAGTGGTCTTCGGATCCCCGGATAACTTCCGAAGCGAAGAGTTAATCTTCGACATAGTCCCGTTCCGCAGCGGCTATCATGCCTTGCTCGGATGTATCGCGTTTGCAAAGTTCAATGCGGTGCCGCACTATGCATACCTCAAGCTCAAAATGCCAGGCCCTCAAGGAGTCATCACGGTCAATGGAAACACTGAATGTTCTCTCCGAACGGAGGAACACATAGCGGCTCTCGCGGCAGAAGTACCATGCAGCCTCTTAAGGCAATTCTCGAGTCCGGCCATTAAGCGGCCAGCCATAGCTAAGTGCGCCCGGAGTAACCCACAACAAGACCACCTGGCACGTTCCGAGCACGCGTAGCAGTGCGGCCCCAACCCCAGCCCCTGCAAAACGTCAAAGAAGGTCCTTCACGTACACCATTACGCTTTGAAGATACCATGGGCATGGGGAGAGGGGCACGACAACGATAAGCCCAGATTGCGGCTCAACCACACCAGGGGCTCTCAAGTGTGTCGTTCTTTTTTCTTTTTACCTTTTATTTTTTTTACCCACAGGACTCCGTTCATCAGAGGCCCTGTCCGGCAGCAGACCTACCGAACTCACGATGCAACAGCCAGGGAAGGATAAAGGCTACAACGAATATATAGGTGGTCTCCATTACGAGCATTTTTATACACCAATACGCAGCCTACCCCTGGAGGGGGACATGTTTAACAGTCCCATCCCTTGCTTATCGCACTATTTGTATCGTTCTGCATTCATAGCAGCACTTATTGAATAAAACAATGCAGCACCTTTTCGCTTATAATTGCATTTCTTTTTCATACATATGTTCATTTATGACATATTGCATCCGTACACTTTGGTAAGGTTAAAACACACCAGGGGCTTATGTTTCCCACATCATGGTGTGATAAGTCCGAACACTTTCACAAGTGCGGCACCTTGAACTTATAGCATTATATGCATCGGCTCCGAATCATGTCTTGGGTCAATAGTTGGGTTTGCCCGGCTCCCATGTTTTGGTACCTTACGTTCCGTTATATTGGCTAAGGTAGCACTGGGAGAACCACTGTGATTGCGCCCCAGTTGAGCTGGGTTAACGCCTCAGTGGAGAAAGCTAAAACTGACCGTCATGATGAGGCGAGCGCCAGTCGCTGTTCGAGAGGTTTTTGCGAGTCCTTAAAGACTTATGTCGCTTAGAGCGAGGAGCCGGATCTTGTCCGGCCTAGGCGTGGATAGCGCCCCAAATTCGGCCATCCGAAGACTAGGGGCTTCACCGAAATTTAAAATTATAGAATTCTATGGCTAAGTGAGAGTGTTCAAGCATTATAAGTCCGGTTGCCTTGTTCGCTGTGTTGAGCGCCTCCCTAGATGGACCCAAAAATGGGAACAAGAGTGCTCAAGTTTATCCCGATCACCCCAGCACTCGTGGCATGGGGGCCGAAGCCGCTGACTTGCCATCTCTCAGATTTGATAAACAGCCGCACAGAAGGTAATATTTTAAATTAACAAGCGTTGCGTAGCACATATGAACTAAGTTTTCAGCGCACAGGATAACAAAATGCGGGTCTACTAAAAAATTACATCTTTGGAGCACTCCCCCGCAATAGTGCGGGCGCCCTTCAGCACACTCTTATAATACATCTCGGGCATGCGATGCTCCTTGCCCTCTGGTGGTGGGTCCGTCACAAGCTTCTGGGCATCCATCTTGCCCCAGTGCACCTTTGCGAGGGCAAGGGCCCGACGGGCACCCTCGATACAGGCGGAGTGCTTGATGACTTCCACCCACGGGCACGCATCCACCAGCCGCCGCACCAGGCCGAAGTAGCTCCCAGGCATGGCCTCCTTAGGCCACAGCCGAAACTATGAGGCCCTTCATGGCCTGTTCGGCCGCCTTGTGGAGCTCGACCAGCTGCTTTAGCTGGTCGCTAAGGGGCACCGGATGTCCAGCCTCAGCATACTGAGACCAGAAGACCTTCTCCATCGAGCTCCCCTCCTCGGCCCGGTAGAATGTGGCAGCATCGGACACGCTGCGAGGAAGATCTGCGAACGCTCCTGGAGAGCTCCGAATTCGGGTAAGCAACAGGTAATTAACACTCACATGCTTACTTTGCATGAAAAATGCCTTACCTGCTGCAATTTTCTTCACTGCCTCAATCTCCTGGAGGGCCTTGTAGGCGTCGGCCTTAGCTGCTTTGGCACTCTCAAGAGCCGTTGCAAGCTCAGACTCTCGAGTCTTCGAGTCACGCTCCAGGCTCTCATGTTTTTCACGAGATCCTGGAGCTCTTGCTGTACCTCCGCCACCCGCGCCTCCTGTTTCTCTCGCTCGGTGCGCTCCGCGGCCGCATTGCGTTCGGCTGCGGCCACCGCCTCTTTCAAGGTCGCCACCTCGTTAGTGGCCCCTGTAATACCCATGTTATCCTTGTCATTCTTTTTGCAACCAAAATCCTTTTCTGTAAGGTACAATTTTAGTAAGGTGTTACTCACCTTCCTTGTCCTCGAGCTGCTTCTTGGCACGGCCGAGCTCGTTCTCGGACCGCTCAATGCTTTCCTTCAACGAATTGACCTCTGCAGATAGTGCGGCAGAGGTCAGCAGCGCAGCCTGCAATCCCATATTGACATATTTATTATGACTCCTGAGTATATCTTTTTAGATCCTCAGTCCGGCTTTTCTTTCCGAACACCGAACCGAGCATCAGGGGCTACTGTCTATGCGGTACCATTTTATACATATTGAAATTCTTACCTCAAAGCATGTTAGAAGGCTGCTGCAGGCTTCGGTCAGCACGCTCTTGGCGAGCTGCACCTTCTGAATCACCGCACTCATAACAGTGCGGTGTTCCTCTTCGATGGAGGCGCCGTTGAGCACCTCCAGCAAATTATCCGGCGCCTCCGGTTGGACGGAGGTTGCCGGCGTCACAGTCTTGCCCTTCTTACGAAGGGGTCGCCCGCCGGACTCCGGAGCCACTGTGGGTTCTGGGGCCGAGTCCGGTGCAAAGTCCGGGAGGTTGTCCTGCGACACCTCTGTGGCCCTCTCCTCATGGTAGGTCCCTTCCTGGGATCCCACCTCGGCATCGTCCGTGTCACGGGGGGTGGAGGCAGTCGGAAGAGAATCCATATCCGACGCACCTAAGGACCCGCTCGATGAAGTGGGAAGATCATCCTTAGGCGGACTGCAGGGTTGTATGTGGCAGTAGAAAGACATTATGTGTCGAGAAATAAAAACCTTGAAGTTATTCGGGAGTCCGGATACTTACAATCTCGCCAGGGGCTTGGCCCTTGGAGGCCAGTCCTCGTCGTCATCACTGGCGTTGGCGGAGCAGTCCAGGGGGAGAGTTTTTCCCTTCTTGGACCCTTCGGCCTCCCTTGTTGGGGAGGCCTTCCTTTTCTTCCCTCCCCCCGCTGGGGGAGAGGCTTTCTTCTTCTCCTCCTCGCCTTGATGGGAGGAGTCGGCCTAGGATTCATCATCCGATAGCACCTGAAAACGGGAACTCTTCCGAGTCCCCGTGGCCTTCTTCTTGGCCTTCTTCTCCGGCACCACGTGGGGTGCCGGAGCCAGCAGCCCCGTTAGGCGGGCGTTCGCTGGGTCCTCTCACAATGGGGCCGGACAGATTGTCCGTTCGGCCTTTGCCAGCCAGTCCTGTCAAAGGTAAAGGGAGTTTAGATCCCGCATAGAGTCAAAGTATGGAAAACAAGTGGCAAAATCACTTACCTTGTCAGCTGGATGCTGCGAGCGGAATCCGCGATCCTCGGTAGCGGATGCGGGAGCCTCGGCGCCCTTGAACAGCACCTTCCAGACATCTTCATACGTAGTGTCGAAGAGCCTGCTCAGGGTCTGGTGTTGCACCGGATTGAACTCCCACATGTTGAAGCCCCGTCGTTGGCATGGGAGAATCCGGCGGATGAGCATGACCTGGACTACGTTGACAAGCTTGAGCTTCTTGTCCACCAGCTTCTAGATACAGGCTTGGAGTCCGGTCAGCTCCTCCGAATCCCCCCAGATCCGGCCACTCTCTTTCCAGGAGGTGAGCCGTGTAGGGATGCCGGATCTAAATTCGGGGGCCGCTGCCCAATCAGGGTCACGCAGCTCGGTGATGTAGAACCACCCCGATTGCCATCCCTTAATGGTTTCCACGGAAGTGCCCTCCAGCCACGTAATGTGGGACATCCTGCCCACCATGGCGCCTCCGCACTCCGCTTGGCTGCCCTTCACAACCTTCGGCTTGACACTGACGGTCTTGAGCCACAAGCCAAAGTGGTGCTGGATGCATAGGAAGGCCTCGCACACGACGATAAACTCCGAGATGTTGAGGATGAAATTCGGGGCCAGATCATGGAAATCTAGGCCGTAGTACAACATGAGCCCCTGGACAAAGGGATGAAGTGGGAAGCCCAGTCCGCGAAGGAAATGGGGAAGAAATACTACCCTCTCATGGGGCCTGGGGGTGGGGATGAGCTCTCCCTCGTCGAGGAGCTAGTGCGCGATGTCACTGGACAAATATCCGGCGTCGCGCAGCTTCTGGATCTGCCCCTCCGTGACGGAGGAGGCCATCCACTTGCCTCCCGCTCCGGACATAGTTGGAGAAGGTTGAGGTGAGAAGTGCGGACTTGGGCGCTGGAGCTCGAGTACGCGGAGATGGATAAGCCAAGGAGGAACAAGGCGCAGGTAAAAGGGTTGGATCTTTATCCCCTTATATGGGCGGACGAAAACATGCGTCCCCATCGGCCTGGTAAAACTCGCTTATCTCCCAAGCGTCACAATCAATGGCGCGGTTGGGTTACCCACGTCCGTATTGATGGGAATCCCGGAATAAGGGGAACACGATCTCTGCTTCGACAAGACGTGCCAAGGAAACCTCCTCGCTAAACACGCTGAGATGGAACAATAAAAACAATTTGAAGGCTTGGTAGTGGTGTGACGTTACGCCACAAAATACGTCAGCAGATTGAACTTGTGTAATATTATTCTCTCTACGGTGGTATGTGGAATTTATTTTGCAGAGCCGGACACTATCCTGGTGTTCACAATCTTCTATAAATTATTCAGAGGAAGAACCCGCCTTGCAATGCCGAAGACAACATGTGCGCCGGACTCATCGTCATTGAAGCCTGGTTCAGGGGCTACTGAGGGAGTTCTGGACTAGGGGTGTCCGGATAGCAGAACTATCATCATCGGTCGGACTCCAAGACTATGAAGATACAAGATTGAAGACTTCGTCCCGTGTCCGGATAGGACTTTCCTTGGCGTGGAAGGCAAGCTTGGCGATACGGATATGTAGGTTTCCTACCATTGTAACCGACTCTGTGTAACCCTAGCCCTCTCCGGTGTCTATATAAATCGGATGGCTTTAGTCCATAGGACGAACAACAATCATACCATAGGCTAGCTTCTAGGGTTTAGCCTCCTTGATCTCGTGGTAGATTTACTCTTGTAACACACAACATCAATATTAATCAAGCATGACGTAGGGTTTTACCTCCATCAAGAGGGCCCGAACCTGGGTAAATCATCGTGTCCCTTGTCTCCTGTTACCATCCGCCTAGACGCACAGTTCGGGACCCCCTACCCGAGATCCGCCGGTTTTGACACCAACAGTAGCACTTTGAGACGAATACTCGAAAGTATCCAACTTGGGGTTTGTTACCGGTGAGGAGCTCGTATGCCGTCTTGCCAAGTAGCTTGTGAAGATACAAGGGATTTGTTGCATGACAAGCTGTCTCAACCACTTCTGCCCAAAAGTGCTTCGGCGTCTTGTACTCATCAAGCATCGTTCTCGCCATTTTGATGAGCGTCCGGTTCTTCCTCTCAACAACTCCATTTTGTTGAGGTGTGTACGTAGCCGAGAACTCGTGTGAAATCCCTTCTTCCTCAAAAAAGGTGTCCACATTTGCGTTCTTGAACTCCGTTCCATTGTCGCTGCGAACCTTCTTGATCTTCACTTCAAACTGATTTTGAGCCTTCCTAGCAAAGTTTTTGAAGATCTTTTGAACCTGCGATTTATCATCAAGAAAGAACACCCACGTAAATCTGGAAAAATCATCAACTATAACTAGACCAAAAGAATTTCCACCGAGACTCTTGTAAGAGTTGGGACCAAAGAGATCCATGTGAAGTAGCTCGAGTGGCCTCTTCGTGGTCATGATGTTCTTCATGGGATGCCTTCCTCCAACCTGTTTACCTGCTTGACAAGCACTGCAAAGTCTATCCTTATCAAATATAACATCATTAACTCCAAGGATATGATTTCCCTTTATAAGCTTGTCATGGTTTCTCATGCCAACGTGACCTAGTCGTCTATGCCATAACCGGCCTTTTGAGGATTTAGCAATGAAGCAAGTTTTAGGTTGAGCCTTTTTAGTGAAATCAACAATTTATAGATCACCTCTACATATACCGGTAAAGACCATTTTATGATTGTCTTGATGAAACACTTGGCAATCAACTTCAGTAAATAGGACATTGAAACCAAAGTCAGCAAGTCTAGATACTGAAAGTAAGTTGTAACCAAGAGATTCAACAAGCATAACATTTTGTATGGAGCTATCATGTGATATGGCCACCTTACCGAGGCCAACCACCTTACCCTTTGAGTTATCACCGAAAGTGACATACTTTCGAGGACTATCATCATCAGCAAGCACACGAAACATGTCTTTATCTCCAGTCATGTGATCGGTACATCCACTATCAAGAACCCATTCCTTTCCTCCTGACATGTATCCCCGAAGATTTGCCATAAGACCAAAATGTCTCATTGCATCATCAAGATCGAAGTCACTATCATCATCCTCATCATAGTATCCATGTTCAACATCGTCATGTGGTGGATCAAATCCTAGAGAGGGTGATTCGTTAGAGTGATTTTGACAATGATCTTGTCTATGAATTTTTATAGCTTCGGAAATAATATCACTAATAATACCAACATTTCCTTTGGCACGCATAAGGTTCGTAAGCTCAAATAGACGATCACCAAACATAGGATCACTAGAATTCATTTTACTCAAAGCAATAGACTTATGGAGAATTTCATCAAGATTTTTCAAAGAATAATCAGGAAATCGTTCCTCAAGAAATTTCCATATAGTGTAGGCACACTCAAGAGTAGGCAGTTTTATAATCAAGTTTCTAGGCAAGCCTCTAGTGATAAGATTAACAGTTCTAACATTCCTAATCATGTCAATAGACTCATCAAGGATAGGATGCATAGGATCAACACAAGGTGCACAAGGACTAGCAATGTACTTGTTCAAATGATATTGATTGAAAATTACAAGCATCTCATTTTTCCACTCATGAAAATACTCTCCATCAAGAATAGGCACTCTATGTCTAAGACTCCCCAAAGTAGACTCATCCATCTTCCTCCAATGGTGATTAAACCAAAGCAATGGAGACCAATGCTCTGATAACACTTGTAGGACCTTGAGAAGAGGTGTCTAGAGGGGGGGTGATTAGACACTAAGAGCCAAAGTTGCAGTTTTTGACTTTTCTTTAAAGTTCGAGTGGAGTTTAGGCACAAGTTTAACATTCACAATATATAGCAAGCAAGCATGCAAAGAGTATATGAGCAGCGGAAAATAAAGCATGCAACTTGCAAGAATGTAAAGGGAAGGGTTTGGAGGATTCAAACGCAATTGGAGACACGGATGTTTTTGGCGTGGTTCCGATAGGTGGTGCTATCGTACATCCACGTTGATGGAGACTTCAACCCACGAAGGGTAACGGCTGCGCGAGTCCACGGAGGGCTCCACCCACGAAGGGTCCACGAAGAAGCAACCTTGTCTATCCCACCATGGCCGTCACCCACGAAGGACTTGCCTCACTAGCGGTAGATCTTCACGAAGTAGGCGATCTCCTTGCCCTTACAAACTCCTTGGTTCAACTCCACAATCTTTGTCGGAGGCTCCCAAGTGACACCTAGCCAATCTAGGAGACACCACTCTCCAAGAAGTAACAAATGGTGTGTTGATGATGAACTCCTTGCTCTTGTGCTTCAAATGAAAGTCTCCCCAACACTCAACTCTCTCTCATAGGATTTGGATCTGGTGGAAAGAGGGTTTGAGTGGAAAGCAACTTGGGGAAGGCTAGAGATCAAGATTCATATGGTAGGAATGGAATATCTTGGCCTCAATACATGAGTAGGTAGTTCTCTCTCAGAAATAGGATGCTGGAAGTGTAGGTTCAGTCTGATGGCTCTCTCCACGAATGAAGAGGAGGTGGAGGGGTATATATAGCCTCCACACAAAATCTAACCGTTATACACAATCTACCAAACTCGGTGGGACCGAATCGTTAAACTCGGTCAGACCGATTTAGCAAATAATGTGACCATTAGGGTTTTCGGTGGGACCGAAATGCAACTCGGTAGGACCGATTCAGTTAGGGTTAGGGCATAACGTAATCTCGGTAAGACCGATTACACAAACTCGGTAGGACCGATTTTGGTAATTAGCTAACCAGAGAGTTGGTCAGGCAAACTCGGTTGGACCGATTATCAAACTCGGTGGGACCGATTTTGATAATAAGTTAACCAGAGAGTTTGCATTGTAATCTCTGTAGTACCAATTGCTCAAACTCGGTGAGACCGATTTTTATAATGGAAATACATAGAGAGATTACAATCCCATCTCGGTGAGACCGATTTGCCTAGGGTTTGTGGCAGTGGCTAAGACATCAAAACTCAGTGGCGCCGGATAGAAAGAATCAGTGGGGCCGAGTTTGACTTTAGGTTTAGGACATATGTGGATGTGAGAAAGTGGTTGAGGGTTTTTGGAGCATATCACTAAGCACATGAAGCAAGAGGCTCATTAAGCAACACCTCATCCCTCCTTGATAGTATTGGCTTTTCCTATAGACTCAATGTGATCTTGGATCACTGAAATGTAAAATGAAGAGTCTTGAGCTTGAAGCTTGAGCCAATCCTTTGTCCTTAGCATCTTGAAGGAGTTCCCACATCCTTTAGTCCATGCCACTACAATGTTGAACTTATCTGAAATATACTAGATAAAAGTGTTAGTCCAACAAGAGATATGTTGACATTAATTACCAAAACCACCCAGGGAGCACTTGTGCTTTCAAGAAGTGTACTGTAGTACTCCTCCAGTACAGTAGTACTCCATCATTGTTCGACTTCCCAAAGAGGCGAAGAGCCAAGCGCAGCCCAGACGCTCGTGTGGCCGTTTCATGTGTAGAGTAGGCTAGCATAGCGTATACCATGCGTGTAAGTTTAAAATTGTTGGGGTTGGCTCCATGCTATGTGGCCGTCTCGAAGTTTAAAAGAATTAAAATAGTCTTCTGGCCCTACCTGTCATCCTGGTGATTGTAGTTTGCATGCTCATCTGGTCAAGACAGGAATATATATTTTAATTTGTGGTGGGTAAATGTTGGAGGTTGTAGCAAATATATTGTACACCGCGGGTGTTTCAGCCAAGTTTAGAGGAAAGCATGTGGGGCCAGTGCTATGATGTGTCGCCTCAACTCGTACAACGAGGAGAAGCTTGATTTTACTACTACACGCCTTCTCCCTCGCCCATGCGCCCGGTTGCTCGCAAACGAGGACAGGCTTTTGCTTATAGTACTACAACAAGCTATCCCTCCCGCTCGCGGTGGACGGACATGCAGCAGCAGGTTTGACACTGTAGAAGCAGTAGTAGTAACATCATTGTTCGTCTTCTCGAAGAGACGAAGAGCCAATCGCAACCCAAATGTGGCAGTTGCGAACATTGGAGCACGCATATAGCCAGTCTCTTGCATGAGACAAATTTGCTATGTGAGCACACTATTGTACTAGTACGTACTACTACTTGCTAGTACAGCCCTATAAACCAGAAAGGAGTATTAGCCTTTCTAGAGATTTCAACAAGTGACTAGACTACACCGAGACGTACATATGGAGCAAAATGAGTGAATCTGCACCATAAATAAATACGTAGTTCTCTCGTTTTCCTCTCCGAGGTGCACAATATTGAGTATACTGACTAGTCTCTTTTTGACACGCATTTATGTTTTTTTTGACACAGTACAGACGCAAGCGCTCATATACACACGCATACACTGAGTCGGCACTATCATCTTGAAATTTACAAAGTCACCAATGGCACCTCGTCGTCGACGGGAACAGGTACCACGGGAACATCTCCTGACACGTGATAGACATGAGTGGCAGTCGCCTCCATAGGTGCTTGAAATGCCAAGGAGGGAGAGGGTAGCGGTTCCCGAGACGTTCAACGGTCAATGATGCAGCCTCAATTACATGTAGAGGGAATTAATTGGAGAAGCAATAGAGCCAGCATGATGTGAATGCAATAGAGTTTGGACTCTCATATAAAGGCGCGCCACCACTCCAATCCATCTACTCCTAAGTCTCTATGCAACACTGCTCACTCCAATCCAAGACTAAGTGACCAAAAGCCACAAGCACCTATGAAGGCGATGGACGCGAGAAGCAGTCGGTTGTGCCAAATCATCCAAGGCGCCGGCCTGCGGCCCCGCACCGCGCAGCATTTCTAGACGGTGCTGGCGATCGCCGGCATTGTAGCCCTCGCCGACGCCGGCTTTGCCTCTCGCATGGATGACATGATGGTCAACTCCATCCGCAAGTTCACCGCTGTCAAGAAGTGCGTAGACGACCTTGCCGTACTGCTCCAGCCCGCGCGGCCAGGCTCCTTATTGCCTGCCACCCTCATCAGCCTCCATGGTGACGAACTCGTTCAAGCCCTAGTGGCCCTGCAGGTGCCGGAGGTCGCGACGAAGAATGTGCACCTCGAGGCCGCGCTCGCTGCGCAGCGCCTTGCCATGCAAGAAACCGTCGACCTACACATCCACGTCTACGAGGAAATCATCCACATAGGCTACTACAAGGCAAGCGAGGACAGAAAGACGTTGGCCTTCTTCCAGCGGCTGGAATCTTTGGATGCCATTGTTCAGAAGCACGTCGACCTGGCCACGAAAGCCGCTGCTACTTAGGTGTCGTTCGGTGGGCTGGCGCCCAGAGTCGAGGAGGTGGACGTCGTCGATGGATGCATCTCTTCTTCTTGCCTCCTGTAACCAACACTACATCGCCTCGTGGCCTTAATGTTTTATTAGTATAGTACTACCTCCGTTCCCAAATATAAATCTTTCTAAAGATTCTAGCACGTGACTGCTACATACGGAGCAAAATGAGTGAATCTACACTCTAAACTATGTCTACATACATCTATATGTTGTATTCCATTTGAAATAGTATCTAAAAAGGCTTATATTTTGGAACATAGGGGGTATATGAAATTTTTATTCCAGTCGTAACATTTTCACCGTGAGGTGGGGCCGCAATTGAGCAAACCCACCCCACCCACCAGGCGTCGGCCGAGTTTACAATTAGAAGAGAGAAACGACGGAGGAGAGCTAGCTGTAGCACGGACGCTATTGTCAAATGGGATTCCTGTTGATAGAATAGGAGTACTGAGCACTCGTGCCTCTTTTTTAGGGAAAAATAGTCGTATGTCTAGTACCACTAGTTGGGTGCGTGCGACCTATAGCTGTCATCACTTAGGTCTCCTTTTCAAACCGCAGCTACGCTTCACAGTACATATATTTTCATGAATTTATCCTCCTATATGTACTCCCAGGCTATTTCCACGTGCTCCCATTCGCCGACATGTGGGACATAGAGCATCTGGGTCGTAGTGCATGCACGACTTGGAGCATATGCTGGGGTACTTTACATTTCAAACCTCATGAATTACATGCACCCCCCCCGTAGAGGAATAAATAAATAAATGAATTACTACATGAAACCGGATTGTTTTCATAGAAACTGGAGCACGTTCATTAAATTTTGGACATAACACGTTTATAAAAAATGACTGGACCTAAACCAGTCTAAGGGACTCTTTGATTTTTCCTGCAAAAAAAGGGCCTCTTTGATTCGCGGGATACTGAAAACACAGGAATGGGGAAAGTATGATGGTGATGAACCGAGACGAGGAGAACTCTAACTCATTTAGAGGTTAGAGTTAGATTCTAACCCCGAACTAACTCCAAACCAAAGAGGTGTATGGATGGCAGTGTTAGATTGACAATAAATGATCTTTCTCAACCATTTGACTACTTTGGACCCTATTTCCTGCCGGATTTGGTGTGGCCGGCTCTTGTGTGGCCTCCTCCCGCTCACAACTGACATAAACGAACCATCTTTACAAATCAAGCATGCAAAACATGATAATTTTTACTTTGCCCATACAAATGAGATATCCCACTTAAACATCCAAGTCGCCAGTCAAGCTTCACAAAAAAACACTCCATGAAACAAAGCATGAGCTAACTCATCACGGAAGTCATTCACAATAGGGAGGGAGCCCGGAGCCCCTCCGCACCAAGGGAGGAGCTCGTCATTGTTGCTCTGGAGGAAGGCTCTGCAGAGCCCAAGCCCCGGGAACCCCTTTGACGCTGGCCCTTGCGAGTTGAGGTCGACACCGGCATGGGTATAGCAGGGCCGCTTGCCGCCAACTGGGAACTTAATCTTTGGGCCTCTAGAAATAATGCAAGCTTGAAACTAAAATACCTAGAAAGGTGAACTGAATCTTTGGGCTCTAGAAATAGCGCAAGCCTGAAACTGAAATACCTAGAAAGGTGAACTGAATCTTTGGGCCTCTAGAAATAATGCAAGCCTAAAACTGAAATACCTAGAAAGGTGAACTGAATCTTTGGGCCTCTAGAAAGATTTATTACCTCCTCAAGCAGCATCAAACAATTCCATGCGTGCACCACAAATCTATACCAAGTTTAATCAGGATCTACTTTTCCAAATCAGAATTAGCGCTAGAGCGAGCAATAACAATTATATGGCTGTGAGACAAAGAAGGAACGAACAAACTCACCCCTCTTGCGACCTCCCTGGTAGATGCTCCGCCGCCGCGCACGACAGAGGGAGAAAAACGACCGGTGAAGGGGGAGCGGGGCGACCTTCGAAGGCCGTAGGGAGAGGGCGGCGGAGGCCGGAAGGAGAGGGCAGTCAGAGGAGAGAGAGGGCGAGCGGCGCTTGGGCGGGCGGCCCTATGGGGAACAGAGAGTAGTCGTGCGAGAGGGGGGAGGGGGACCGATCTGGTGGGGGCAGGGGAGATTTATTTAGTTCTCTTTTAGTGGCCTCGAGGATAACTAACCCAATTAGAACCTCTCCACCGGGCTTGTTTTTTTAGCTGGCTTAGAGCAAACTAGCTCAAACTAACCCCTCATGTTTCGATAATTTGAGGCTATTTCAACCCAAACTAGCTCTAACTCAGGGATCGAAACAAAGAGGAGTAGTACTGTACATGCAACAGTGTGGACCGTAGCACATTGTTTTTATGGCCATATCACCACATTGTTTTCTATTGCTGGTTCACTGGGCTGCCGTGGTTCACACTCCTCTGACCTAAGTAGTAGTAGTAGTATATACCGCATCATTCTTTGCTCCTTCTGACTACTACGTACTTTGCCAACATGTGGGAGAGCCAACATCCGGGTCGACGTGTCATGCGCTAGATTAGAGTGCAGAATGGAAGGGGGGCATCACCCCGGTCGTAGCGCCAGTAATTCTTGACTATAGTGAGTAGTCATATCACAAGTGTTTCCAGTAGTAACGCGCTGCCAAATCACACAACACGACCTTTCCAGCAGTAAGTTTGAGAATCCGCCACTGGCTCACCCTCCTCGCATCTCTTTCAAACCGCCTATCCGAAAACTGCCGCGTGTACTGCCCGGGAAAAGCCCCGCCCTCATCTTTTAACTACGTGAAAATAGTTCGAGCTTGCTCATTCTATATAAATACTTACTGTATGTTTATTCACCCGTGGGGTTGTTCAATGAATGGAGGGCCAGGGAGCACAAGTGAACAATACTAGTACTACTAGTACAGTAGTAAGTAGGAGTCGTATAGTAGTCACCTTAAATAGAGAGTTTCTTTTCTTTAATGCCATGTACACAAATTGAAACGCTAGTTGTGGAGAGAAAAAGATAATCACTCCGCTATATATGTACGCAGGGGCCTGAGCGCTTGCTTTCCTAGGGTTGCTCTCTTCATTCTCTCATCCTCTCTAGATCTAAACAAGACAGTGGTAGCTACATTTTCTCTCTACTCACCGCTGGTCACAGATCCGGCCGGATCCCTTCGGCTGGTGTGTGTAGAGGACTAAAAGGTGCATCGTTCATGCGGTCATTGCTGCCGAGGGAGGAAACCCACAATTGCCGGCGGGGTCCGATCCTCTGCCCGTGCCGTTCTCTCTAACACATCGTCAGCTCGGGAGGTCCTCCGACCCTTCTTCCTCCCTGCCGTATTGTGCGCAGATCGGACCTGCAGCCTCCAACATCCCAACAAACCTCAGGTACAAGTTCTTCGAAAGCGGCCTTGCTCTACTACCCCAACTCCCAACGTGTCTGCATCCGCATCTTTTTCGACTTCCATCAGCTCTTCCAAATCCACCTAAATTTTTAGTTATTAAAGGTAAAGCTACTTCATGCATTCAAATCTAGGACTTGGTTCAAACAACGAAGAAAGGGGAAAAATCATAGCATGAATCTAGGACTTGATTCAAAGAGGAAATAACATGGGGAAAGCAGTAGATACTGGGTACCCGGTCTCTTGGTTGAAAAGGGAAATAATGGGAGAACTCAGTACAATCTAGATAAGGAACATGTCTATTATTGGTTGAAAAATGGATAGAAAGTGGCGGCTGGTGGACAAGTCAACAGAGTATGTCCAGGATTAGATTTGCTACCCTCACATAGTAAAAGGTCTCCAGGATTAGATTTGCTGCCCTGACATAGTAAAAGGTCTCCAGGATTAGATTTGCTGCCCTCACATAGGAAAAGTTCTCCAGGATTAGATTTGTTGCCCTCACAGAGCATGAACAAACTCAGCATCACCACTTTATGCCTCTTTGTAGGTACATTGTGCTGATGCATCCACTATCGCATGTCCTTATACCAACCTTTTGCTGTTGTTAATGTAAGGGTGCATGTAAAATGAAGCGATCACACTGTTACCTTAAGGACAGGTCTAACCAGTGTTATTGTTAATCTAATGCCTCCAGTGATATGATGCAATCAAACTGTGTTAACTAATGGTACTCCTGCTATTCTCCCAAGTATGATAAGTAAGTTGCTTCTTTACGCTGCTGAGTGACCTGGTGTCCCCATGGTCCCATGCCCTTAAACCAACTCTTTAGTTGCTGTTGATTTACTGTATCTGGTAAACAAGCAATACCACCATTAAAGTAATCCCTATTTGACGAATGTCATAGTTGATCGTAATGCTTTCGGTAACATGAAGCATTGCTGGCATTTTAAAATTTCTACTGTCCTTGCGTGATTGCCATGAACATAATTAATATGCTTCTTTTCATTTCGTGTATGTTTCGTATATTCTCATTGACCAGCAACTGTCTAATTTCTATCTTTTTATGCAGATAGGGATATCCATTTGACCTATTGCTATTGTGACCTTTTGGTGAACTGCACAAAACACTTTCTTTTGGAATGAGGTACTTGTGCAGTTCAACTAAAATGTCATGTGGGCAACATCTCTCAATTTTGGTGGAACTACACAAAATGGTGATTGGAGTTTACAAAATCTCCATCAAATTCTGCTGGTAATCTCGTACAACATCTTATTAGCTTTTGCAAGATGAGTCGTCATTGTCACCACAATGGCACTTTATTTTAGTGGAACTGCACAAAAGGATATGCAAATTATAGTTGCACCTTACATGAGCAGGACAGCCAACCTCAATGTTGCTGAATTTTAGTGCAACTTCTAAAGAAGAACCTGCCAGCTCACGAGAGCAAGTACTTCTTGCTAGCTGAATGATGCAAACTTTGCTTCATTTCAGGTGAACTACAGAAAAAGGCCCATGAATTGAATCATGGAGCTGGAGGTTGACCTCATCCTAGTGGAGCTGGAGGTTCACCATATCGAGTCATGGCGGCATAGAACCCCTCACACCGGTCAGTATTGTCCTTTATCAACATGATTGTGCCTTTATCAACGTGATTCTGCATTGTCATGCTGTGGCAATGTTGTATTTTTTAAATAAAGCTATTCTATCGCATTCTTTTCTCGTTTTCGAAATAAAGTTTGCTTCAACTAGTGCCACTATTATAGTAATTTCAAGGGGTGCGTCAAAGATTGATGCATCGGGAACATAGATAGAATTGGAGGCCAAAAGAAAAGGCTAATGTTTGTACAACCATCTCGACGGCTGCTAGAGTCCTAAATCCATGCTCTTTCTTATCTATGCAAACAGGAATACTCTACTATAGCTGTTGTGATGGTCAAGAGCATTCGCCAAGTTCTTGGGTTGTATGACATGGCTAGCCAAGGTGGATTTAATCTTGATATTCACTTTATCAAAAGGCAGCATCTTGAGGGTTGGTGCAAACTTCACCGGTGCATCCAAACCCCGTGATATGATACGCTCTATCACACATAAACCTCCTTATATCTCCCTCAAAACAGCCACCATACCTACCTATTTATGGCATTTCCATAGCCATTCCGACATATATTGTCTGCAACTTTCCACCGTTCGGTTTATCATTATGACATGTGATGTCTACTACACAACCTTCTTCTTGTAGATGTTGTTGGGCCTGCAAGTGCACAGGTTTGTAGGACAGTAGCAAATTTCCCTCAAGTGGATGACCTAAGGTTTATCAATCCGTAGGAGGCGTAGGATGAAGATGGTCTCTCTCAAACAACCCTGCAACCAAATAACAAAGAGTCTCTTGTGTCCCCAACACACCCAATACAATGGTAAGTTGTATAGGTGCACTAGTTCGGCGAAGAGATGGTGATACAAGTGCAAAATAGATAGTAGATAAAGATTTTTGTAATCTGAAATTATAAAAACAGCAAGGTAACAAGTGGTAAAAGTGAGCGTAAATGGTATTGCAATGGTAGGAAACAAGGCCTAGGGTTCATACTTTCACTAGTGCAAGTTCTCTCAACAATAATAACATAGATAGATCATATGACAAGCCCTCAACATGCAACAAAAGAGTCACTCCAAAGCGACTAATAGCGGAGAACAAACGTAGAGATTATGGTAGGGTACGAAACCACCTCAAAGTTATTCTTTCGAATCGATCTATTAAAGAGTTCGTACTAGAATAACACCTTAAGACACAAATCAACCAAAACCCTAATGTCACCTAGATACCCCATTGTCACCTCAAGTATACGTGGGCATGATTATACGATATGCATCACACAATCTCAGATTCATCTATTCAACCAACACAAAGTACTTCAAAGAGTGCCCCAAAGTTTCTACCGGAGAGTCAAGAACGTGTGCCAACCCCTATGCATAGGTTCATGGGCGGAACCCGCAAGTTGGTCACCAAAACATACATCAAGAGGCACATGATATCCCATTGTCACCACAGATAAGCACGGCAAGACATACATCAAGTGTTCTCATAAAAGACTCAATCCGATAAGATAACTTCAAAGGGGAAACTTAATTCATCACAAGAGAATAGAGGGGGAGAAACATCATAAGATCCAACTACAATAGCAAAGCTCGGGATACATCAAGATCGTGTCATAGAGGGAACACGGGAGAGAACACGAGAGAGAGAGAGAGAGAGAGAGATCAAACACATAGCTACTGGTACATACCCTCAGCCCCGAGGGTGAACTACTCCCGCCTCGTCATGGAGAGCGCTGGAATGATGAAGATGGCCACCGGTGAAGGATCCCCCTCCGGCAGGGTCCCGGGAAGGGATCCCGAGAGGTTTTTGCTGGCTACAGAAGGTTACGGCGGCAGAACTCCCGATCTATCTTCTCCGTGGATGTTTTTAGGGTACGTGGGACTATATAGGCGAAAGAAGTTGGTCGGGGGGTGCTCGAGGGGCCCACAAGACAGGGGGCGCACCCTACGGGGGGCGCGCCCTCCTATCTCGTGAGGTCCTCGAGTATATTCTGGCTTGAACTCCACATCTCCAGGATGGTATTCTTCCAAAAAATCACGTTGCCGAAGGTTTCATTCCGTTTGGACTCCGTTTGATATTCCTTTTCTTCGAAATACTGAAACAGGCAATAAAACAGCAATATGGGCTGGGCCTCCGGTTAATAGGTTAGTCCCAAAAGTAATATAAAAGTGTATAATAAAGCCCACAATCATTCAAAACAGGTAATATAATAGCATGGAACAATCAAAAATTATAGATACGTTGGAGATGTATCAACATGCATTACTTTTGCCATATTGCCATTGCATGATCATGTAGTTGACATCGTATTTGTGGCAAAGCCACCATGCATAATTTTTTATACATGTCACTCTTGATTCATTGCACCATCCCGGTACACCGCCGGAGGCATTCATATAGTCATATTTTGTTCTAGTTTCGAGTTGTAATTCATGTGTTGTAATCAATAAAAGTGTGATGATCATCATTATTAGAGCATTGTCCCCAAAGAAAAAAGAAAGGCCAAAGAAAAAAAAGAAAGGCCAAAAGAAAAAAAAGAGAAAGGCCAAAGAAAAAAGGCCAAAAGAAAGAAAAAAGAAAAGAAAAAAAGAAGAAAAGAAAAAGGGGGCAATGTTACTATCTCTTTTCCACACTTGTGCTTCCAAGTAGCACCATGTTCTTCATATAGTGAGTCTCATATTTTGTGCTTCAAAGTAGCACCATGTTCTTCATATAGAGTGTCTCATATGTTGCCACTTTCATATACTAGTGGGAATTTTTCATTATAGAACTTGGCTTGTATATTCCTACGATGGGCTTCCTCAAATGCCCTAGGTCTTCGTGAGAAGGCAAGTTGGATGCACACCCACTATTTTTCTTTTGTTGAGCTTTCATTCATAGCTCTAGTGAATCCGTTGCATGGCAATCCCTACTCCTCATGTTGACATCAATTGATGGGCATCTCCATAGCCCGTTGATTATCCTCATGAATGTGAGACTTCCTCCTTTTTTGTCTTCTCCACACAATCCCCATCATTATTCTATTCCACCCGTAGTGCTATATCCATGGCTCACGCTCATGTATTGCGTGAAGGTGGAAAAAGTTTGAGATTATTTAAGTACGAAACAATTGCTTGGCTTGTCATCGGGCGTGTAGAATTTGGGTACATTTTTGTGTGACGAAAATGAAGCATAGCCTAACTATATGATTTTGTAGGGATGAACTTTCTTTAGCCATGTTATTTTGAGAAGACATGATTACTTTTATTAGTATGCTTGAAGTATTACTATTTCTTATGTCAATATGAACTTTTATTTTGAATCATATGGATCTGAACATTCATGCCACAATAAAGAGAAATACATTGAGAATTATGCTATGTAGCATTCCACATCAAAAATTATGTTTTTATCATTTACCTACTCGAGGACGAGCAGGAATTAAGCTTGGGGATGCTTGATACGTCTCCAACGTATCTATAATTTTTGATTGTTCCATGCTATTAGTTACCTGTTTTGGATGTTTATGGGCTTTACTTTACACTTTTATATCATTTTTGGGACTAACCTACTAACCGGAGGCCCAGCCCGTATTGTTGTTTTTTGCCTATTTTAGTATATCAAAGAAAATGAATATCAAACGGAGTCCAAACGGAATGAAACCTTCGGGAGCGTGATTTTTGGGACGAACGTGATCCAGAGGACTTGGAGTGCAAGTCAAGAAGAAATTGAGGAAGCCACGAGGGTGGAGGGCGCCCCCCCTTTTATACGGCGCGCCCCTTGTCTCGTGGGCCCCTCGGGCGTCCACCAATGTACTTCTTCCTCCTATATATACCCATATACCCCTAAACCATCAAGGGAGCCACCGAAGAAATATTTCTGCCACCGTAACCTTCTGTATCCGCGAGATCCCATCTTGGAGCCATCGCCGATGTTCTGCCAGAGGGGGAATCCATCACGAAGGGCTTCTACATCAACACCATAGCCCTTCCGATGAGTTGTAAATAGTTTACCACAGACCTTCGGGTCCATAGTTATTAGCTAGATGGCTTCTTCTCTATTTTTGGATCTCAATACCATGTTCTCCCCCTCTCTTGTGGAGATCTGTTCGATGTAACTCTTGTTGTGGTGTGTTTGTCGAGATCCAATGAATTGTGGGTTTATAATCAAGTTTATCTATGAGAAATATTTGAATCTCCTCTGAATTATTTTATGTGTAGTTGAGTTATCTTTGCAAGTCTCTTCGAATTATCGGTTTGGTTTGGCCTACTAGATTGATCTTTCTTTCCATGGGAGAAGTGCTTAGCTTTGGGTTCAATCTTGCGGTGTCCTTTCCCAGTGACAGCAGGGGCAGCAAGGCACGTATTGTATTGTTGCCATCGAGGATAAAGAGATGGGGTTTATATCATATTGCATGAGTTTATCCCTCTGCATCATGTCATCTTTCTTAAAGCGTTACTCTGTTCTTATGAACTTAATACTCTAGATGCATGCTGGATAGCGGTCAATGTGTGGAGTAATAGTAGTAGATGCAGGCAGGAGTCGGTCTACTTGTTGCGGACGTGATGCCTATATACATGATCATTCCTAGATAATCTCATAATTATTCGCTTTTCTATCAATTGCTCGACAACAATTTGTTCACCCACCATAATACTTATGCTATCTTGAGAGAAGCCTCTAGTGAAACCTATGGCCCCCGGGTCTATCTTTTATCATATACGCTTTCAATCTACTTTTATTTGCATCTTTACTTTTCCAATCTATATCACAAAATACCAAAAATATATTTATCTTATCATATTATCTCTATCAGATCTCACTTTCGCAAGTGGCCATGAAGGGATTGACAACCCCTTTATCGCGTTGGTTGCGAGTTCTTTGTTTGTTTGTGTAGGTTATTGGGACTTGTGAGGAGCCTCCTACTGGATTGATACCTTGGTTCTCGAAAACTGAGGGAAATACTTACGCTACTGTGGTGCATCACCCTTTCCTCTTCAAGGAAAACCAACGCAAGCTCAAGACATAGCAGGCGCCGCCGTTTGTCGTTCCCAACATGGTCAGCAAAACAAGAGGAATCGGGAGACAACTGTTCGTCGAGAGGCTGACAGTCCCGGGCCCACCAGCTCCATGGCCTAGGTTTTGTTGTTTAACATGGGCAGCCCATGACATGTTACAACGTTTTCTCGATCAAGCGGCCTCTGGGCCTCCCAACCTAGCTTGTCTATAACATCAGCAGCCCAAGTTATGTTTGTTTTTTCAAGACGATGCACAGCTCAGTTATTTCTTTCTATAAGAATGCAAAACTGAACCTATGTTTTCCCTTCAATAATAATAATAATAATAATAATAATATATAATATATTTTTTGAACAACATAAGGTTCCGTTAAACCTGTCATTCGTCCAACCATTTTATAGACCTTCCCACTTCCTTTTTTTTATTTTCATTAATCCTATATCTGAATTTTCTTCCTCTTTCTTTTTCGATGTAAACTAAGCTTTCTCTCAGTACTTTTCCCTAGAACCAACCCAATTGTCCCACGTCTAGCCTTTTATAAAAAATAATAATACCCCACCTCCTATTAACTCATAAAATTAAAATGATATTTTATTTCATAAATTGAAAGTTCTTACGAAATAATAATAATAATTGTTTATATATAACTTGGCAAGTTAAATCCTAGTGATTGCGTACATAAGCTTGCAAAGATTTTACTGACCAATGCAGTAATAGATGTGCAATCATGTGTTTATGTTTTTATAACATTTCTCCGTCCAGCCCAACATGATATTTTCACCCAGCCCAGCAAGTCGCGGATTTCGAGAAAAATGCAAATGGGCTTTAAATTCTACCATATATATAAACGGGCTGCATAGATGCTACATCATTGCTTCACCCAGCCCACCAAATGGACTAAAAAACAAATGGACTGGCTGACATGTCGGCCAGTACGTCGAAGCCTAAACAAGGTGTTGGATTTACATCCAACGGCTGACATTCTTCTTCAATCTCTTGTCTTCTTCCCCCAGCGCTGTCGGGACCGCCTACTCCAGCCTCTGGCGTCCAGCGGCATCATTTTGCACGCCTCGCAGCGAAACGCTACCCCGCCGACGGCCAGGCCATCCCTCCACTCCACACCTCCTGTTATTCTCTGTCGAGTGTAGGCCCACCCGCACCTGAACCAGTCAAGTTTCCCACTCCTCTCTGTGTGCGACTCCACTGCCGCGTCTTCCCCATCTTCGGGTCGTTCCAGTCTGGGGCATCTCCGTCGTCCATCGGCCTTGGTGCGCTCGGCACGGTGTGGTCAACGTGGTCAACAAACGAGAGTCATCGGAAGCCTCACATTGCAGCCAAACCAGTGAACCCTCGTACTCCTCTCAGCGCGGGCTTCCACTGTCGTGTCTTCCCCGGCTCTGGGTCGTCCCCTTCCTAGGCCTCGCCATCGTCCACCGCCCTGGTGCTCTCTGCGCAGTGTGGTCAACATGGTCAAGGAATGACTTCCATCGAAAGAGTACTATACGTGGAGAGGCTGACAGCTAGGTCCACGGCGGCCGCAAGGAAGTGCCTACTTATTACACGCAAAATAATTATTCCTCCACCTAACAGCTGGGACCCACCGGACGGGCCACCGTATTTCGCGAAAAAAACATTTCCCCCCTGACTGCTGGGACCCACCAGCTACATCTTCGCACGCAAGGAAGTGTGTCCGAGCAAAAAAAATGATTCGCCCCCCTGACTGTTGGGACCCACCATATACATCTTCGCACGCAAGGAAGTGCCTGACAGTCGGGACCCACCTGGTCGAAGCGTACGTAGTGTTGTCATTCTGGTCGCGAATGAGTACGTACATACTGGTCGATGTAGAGGTGCGCACGTGTCGTAGTAGAGGCGCACACATAGCATGTACACGTACGTACAGGAGCCAGCGTGCAAGAAAGAAAATACGGCCACGTACGTACATACGGGCGGGGTCTCAAACGCCTACTCGCGCATACGAACGGCCAGGGCTCGTGTACATGGCTGGGTCGGAATAGAGAAACAACATCGTCGTCGTGTTCATGGGGAGGCAACGGAATGCGTCGTGTTCATCGGGAGGCAACGGAAAGTGTCGTGTTCATCGGGAGGCAACAGAACGCGTGCGAGCCAACCGGCTCGGACGGAACAACCGATGGAAACGAGGCCTGGCAGACCGCAGAATGGAGGAAACGGCCTTGTGTTTGACCGGCCACATTTGAAACGGGATCCTGTTCATCGTGAGGGGTCTGGCGTACCGCAAAACGAAGGAAACAGACTTGTTTTGGACCTCGTACGGTCGAAATGGGGTCCTATTGATTGGGAGGGGTATGGCATACCGCAAAACGGACGAAACAGACTTGTGTTGGAGCGCTACAGTCGAAACGGGGGTCCTGTTCATCAGGAGGGGTGTGGCGTACCGCAAAACAGACGAAACGGACTTGTGTTGGAGCGCTACGGTCGAAACGGGGGTCCTGTTCATCGGGAGGGGTGTGGCGTACCACAAAACGGGACTCCATGGGATAATGTTCGTCTCCACCGTCGACCTCCTCTAGCCTCGACGGGCTACTGTTCATCCATCGTCGACCTCCTCCAGCCTCCACCTACGACTGTTCATCCATGGGCTCATGTTCATCCAGCCTCCACCGTGCGCTACTCCACCGGCTACTGTTCAACCACCCCTCTACATGGCCTCATGTTCAACCACCCCTCCACGGGCTACTGTTCATCCACCCCTCCACCGTCTCATGTTCATCCAGCCCTCCACGGGGTCCTGTTCATCCAGCCCCAACCAGCTCGATCGATCGGGGTCCTGTTCATCCAGAGGCAATACCACGGGGTCCTGTTCATCCACCCCCACCGCTCACTGTTCATCCAAACCCCCGCAACCCTCACTGTTCATCCAGAGGCAGCATCAATCGGCTTCAGTTAGCAGCAGTAGCGAAGGAATCGCTCGATCGGGTTCAGTTAATAGCCATCAATCAATTGCTCGGGTTCAGTAACGCGTAGCCTGCAGTGAAATCGCTCGGGTTCAGTTAGGAGACGCCTCGCTTGGATTCAGTTAGAGCCCAATGCCTCACACCCACGCGCATATGAGTACGAGAGAAACGTGCATCGCTCGGGCCCCGACCACCCACCGTAACCGGGAACTCCCCAAAATTTTCATCGCCCTCGCTTCTACCAATCCGTCATGGATGGCCCAAAGAATGTCATAAAGTTGCGTCTCTGGCCCGCCCAGGATGAAAAGCCCATTTTGATTTTTTTTCATAGAAGTAGGAGCCCACCACATCTATGATGATATCGGGTTTTGTCACAATTATCGTCATAGAAGTGTCATAAGTATGATAGAAAAAAAATTCGTTCGGCCCAAAATGTCATGGATGTGTCTTTTTTGTAGTATATGTGCCCATAGATTTTATTGTTCTTGATATTGATTGCAATCAGCCTTGTCCAATCATACTTGGTAGACCATTTTTACGAATTATAGGTGTCGTGATTGATATGAAAGAAGGGAATATTAAATTTAAATTTCCACTAAGAAAGGGTATGGAACACTTACCTAGAACAAGAATTAAGCGACCATATGAATCAATCATGAGTGCAACCTATGGATCAAAAACAAAATATGACAATACTTGAATCTATGCATTATGCCTAGCTAGGGGAATAAAACGATAGCGCTTGTTGGGAGGCAACCTAATGAATGAAATTTATTTTTGTCTTTTTCTTTCTGTTCTTGAGTATTTGCACTATTATGCCTCTGATTAGAGTGTGATTTTTTGTTTTAATTAGTGTTTGTGCCAAGTAAAGCCTTTTGGATGATTTGGATGATAGTTGATTTGATTCTGTTGGAAAACATAAACTTTTGCATACAGTACCAAGAAAGTCACTGGAGCGTGATAAATTCTGATTTTCTCACACAAAATTTATATACCAATTGGCTACGGTGTCCTAATTTTTTTTCTAGTTATAAAAGTATGGTAAATTTTCAGATTACTACAGATTGTTCTGTTTTTGACAGATTCTATTTTTGTTGCATTATGTGCTAATTTTGATGATTATATGTATTGTATCGGGGGGTATAACACATGGTAAATTTGGAATACAATAGATATAATGCAATAAGAAAATATGAATGGGTTTGCAACAGTACTTAAAGATGTGATTTGTTTTATTATACTAACGGATTTCACGAAGGTTTTGTGGTGTGATTGAAGTTTTCAAGTTTTGGGTAAGATCACGATGTATAAAGGAATAAGGAGTGTCAAGAGCCTAAGCTTGGGGATGCCCCACGGCACCCCAAGGTAATATTCAAGGAGAACCATGCAACTAAGCTTGGTTATGCCCCAGAAGGTATCCCCTCTTTCTTCTAATGACCATCGGCAATTTTACTTGGAGCTATATTTTTATTCGTCACATACCATGAGTTTTGCTTGGAGCGTCTTGTATTATATGAGTCGTTGCTTAATTTGCTTTTTAGTTTGTCACAATCATCCTTGCTGGACACACCTATTTGAGAAAGCCATAATGATGCTATGATTTGTTAGAATTTCTCTATGTGCTTCACTTAAGTTTTTTGAGCTATGGAATTGCTCTAGTGCTTCACTTATATATTTCTTAGCATGGTGGTGCTTTAATTTTTGAAGAAATACTCTCATCCTTCACTTAGATTAATTTGAGAGTTAGTATATTTTGAAGAAATATTCTCTCATGCTTCACTTATATTATTTTGAGAGAAAGAAAGAAAATTTTGTGCTCACCGTCTTCACTTAAATTCGTTTGAGAGCTTGTTATAAGCAACGGTAACGTATGAAAATTAGTTCCAAACTGGTAGATATTCAAGAGGGATATAATAAAAACTTTCATGAAGATCACTGGACAAAACAAACTTGATTGTTTGGAATAGTTTTGAGATATGATGATAGTAATATGTGAGTCATGTTGGTGAGTAATTATGCTTTAGTAAGAATATTGGTGTTAAGGTCTGTGATTCCCTATGTGTCGTGGAATTGTCATGTGAGATGTCCTAGCGTAAGAACTTAGGTGTGGAGCCATCACAATGTAGTTAGCTTGAAGGGGTTAAACGGTACAAGCGACGCAGAGAGTTTATACTGGTTCGGCCCCTCGCGGTGGAGGTAACAGACTAATCCAGTGTAGGGTGGTTATTGCTTGGGCTTCGATTACCAGGGAGCGAATATGCTTGACCTAGTTCTTGATCTCTTCTTTCCTGCCCTAACTCGCTGCCGAGTCATCCCTTTATATACACAGGTTGACGCCTGGCGGCTTACAGAGTCCCGGCCGGCTCATAGACAATGTGTCCGGCTCGGTGACTAACTAAGCCTGCCTTACAATACAAGTTACTCTTATGGCGGTTTATCCTCTTGGGCCCTAAGTCACCTCTGGGTCTTGGGCCGTCAGCGGGCTGTTATGACCCGCTATCTTCATGGGTTATCTCCAGTGGTATGACCCGGCCCCTCCTGGGCGGTTCATACCCAGTAGTTCTATTCGCAACATTAGGCCCCATGTTGATTTGAACTTGTTCATATCAATCTTCAATACCTGTCTTGTAAGAATTTACATCACTTGTTGTAACCCGCCATGACATCAGCTCTCAAAATCTACTTAAACCGCCATGATGTCATTTCGCATTAATTCCACACGAGGCCCAGAAACATCTTAACCGATCCTTATCTTAATAAACATCCAGAAAATCGAGGCGTCCTTATAGCAATACAATTATTTCGGCCTCCTCAATTCCCGTGCATGCCTTGTATTCGCCCCCTATAAATAGGGACAGGGGCCTCTCTCATTTTCCCTCCTGCTTCCTTCTTCGTCTTCCTCCTTCCCTCAGCCGCACGTGCGCTCGAACTCCGCCGTCGCGACCTCCAGCCGCTACATCAACTCAGGCCGCTGCATCGACCTGACTAGACCAGAGAACTCCATTGCGCCACTGCTGATACTCATCACATGTAAGTGCACCTCCCCCTTTCATCTCAGATCTGCCTTAGGGTTTGTGTTGTTCATCGATGTTCTTGTTGTTCTTCTTCACCTTCTTCAACTCCTACAACTTTTAATCTGGATAGGCCATAGATCTTGCACGGAAGTAGTTTTGTCACCATTTTCATCATTAAAGCAGCTTCTCTCTGTAGAAAACCACATCAATGCATCAAAGTTTTTCAATACCGCCACCTTAGGTTTTACTTTCACTGCCTTCTCTGAACTGTCGCAGATCCGAAATTATAGCTCCAGCTTGTGAAATCTGTTTTTCTGCCCCTTATCAAAATTTTCACCTGATAGATTCAAATCCCCAAAACTGCAATGGCGGCTAATGACATAAACTGTGACACATCATATAGCATTAGGCCACGTGTAAGCCGCCATCATCCATTTGGCTCATAATCCGGCCATCTCCTTCCGGTTTAACCAAGCTGCTTGTTCTGAACTGGATCTCTATAGCCTTTATCCTTATATAACAGTTGAGACAATAACTTGTAAATTGCCATATATCTGCCAGTTTAATAACATCTTGCATCGCTTATTATAGGCCGTGCACCCAATCATGACCAAGACAGTTACATCCTGCGACTGGGTCTCATCCATTGTCACCGAGGCAATGCTCGAAGATTATGTAAAGATTGGTTTCTTACCGGCCAAAGATGTCATTCACTGGTGTGTTCCTAATCCGGGTGAAGCAAAACCTCGTCCACAAGATGATGAAGTTATTGTTTTCACCGATCACATGAACCGGGGCTTCTCACCGCCCGGGTCAAAATTCTTCTGTGATGTTCTGCATTTTATGCAACTTCATCCTCAAGATATTTCTACCTGAACCACCAGAACGAATTTACTGACGGTCCCGGCCAAGAACTCCAAGGGATCTCAATTCAGCATCGCAGAGACGCCATTTTCCCTTATGCTTCCCTTCCAAGCCATCCCAAAGATTGGAACCAAACCTGGTTCTACTGCAAGGACACTTCTCCTGCTGATGAGAATCCCTTTCTAGGCTATCGTGACCAACAGCTCAACCCAAAGCATCCTCTTCCTGGCCGGCTTACCACTGCTGAACAGGCCAAACTTGCACCTACCTTCTCAAAGGTTAGGGCATTGCTGGGCAACGGATTAACCAGGATTGATCTGGTTCGGTGATGGGTAGCTTGGAGGATTATACCCTTAAGCCGTCGGTCTGGTTTAATGTGCACATACATTGGCAACACCAAAGACCCACTACGTTACAGTTCAACCCATTTGACTGATAAAGCTATCAATGACATGACCAAGACTCTTCTCAATGAGACCTTGGAAAGCTGCAGCAGAGTGGGTCTAAATCCCTTCTCCAAACTTAACCCGGCACCATAGGTATGTCTGTCCGGTTTATATATTTTTTACTTCATTACTCGTAGAATCCAGAAATCTTAACCTTTATTGTAAACTTCTCAGGCTGGATCCGCCTTTTGGGATAAGAGATATGATGAAAAAGCCGCCAAGAAGGTCAGGGCCAAGACCAAGGCCATGAAGAAGAACAAAAAGAAATCCACTGCTTCTGATACATTCAACATGGAAGAAGATGAAGAGTCGCAGGTAGACCTTGATTCCCTTGGCTCCTTTTTCATCCACCTTATTGACACTGATTACTATCAGGACGACGCGGAGAGCAGCCAAGCGGTTGATGACGAGGTAACCATTATTTCCTCCAACTCAGAGCCCTTGCCAAGATAGAAAATTTGACGTGTGATCTGGAAAGTAAGGTTTTCTCACCCTTTAGCTCACATGGATCCCAACTATATTTTGAAGCAACAACAGCATGAGAACCGGCGTAGAACCCGGACCAGCGGAGGCGGAGAACTTTCCTCCGGTTTACCTAACATGCCGGCCCCACGCAAACGCCGGAATGAGGTATTTCAAAAAATTCCGACTCTTATTTATTTTAATCCAGATATTATTCATCCAGTACTTCATGCTTCTAACTTGAACTATCAAGGGACCTCTCACTCTTCGTCCAACGACTCATCTCAGACTCAACTTCCTCCTTTCAAGACTGCCCCTGGGTATTAACTTTTAATCTGTATTTTTCAACATCTCTGCATTCATACTGACTTTGTGATCCTCTTGTAGTGGGAAAGCAAAGCCTAGAAAAAAGTCCAAGAAGAACAAGCCCACAGAAGATCCCAAACCTCATGAGCCAGAAAAACAAGCACCAATTTCTGAAGCCTATGTGCAAAAACCGGATGATCCTGCTGATGACCCGCCACCAGAAAATGGTGGCATCTCTACTGATCCTATGGTTGCTGATCCCTTGGTTGCTAAACTGCCAAGCCCAACTAAGCCTCCAAAACCGAACACTAAAGAAGTTGTGGTCACTGGCGCTGGTTTTCAAGTACCAGGGAACCCTGTTCCTTTGGGTTACTCACATCTGAGCATTAGTGAAATCCTCTCCTGCTATCTAAATCAAGTACACAGCAGTCGTGATCTGGAAATTGACATGGTCAAGCACATGCACCAGAAACATGAGGTATTAATTCTTGCTCTCAAATGAGATATATTCCTTTAGCCCCCAAGTCTACTGAATATGATAGAATAGAGTATATTGTAGACTTGTTAGATAGCCTTTTTACTATTCTTATGAGTTAGAACCTGGAGCCCCCAAGGACTGGCTTAAATTATTAAGTTAAGTCGGTTCTTTGGTTAACAATGATCAGCCTTGCATCTGTAGCCCCCAAGGGCCGGCTTAAACTATTAAGTTAAGCCGGTTCTTATCACTTGTGAAAAACCTCATCTACTCATCCTTGCAAACCAGGTGAATTTGGATAAATGATGAACCGGGGTCATCTGTCATTCAATCATAAAACAAACTTTGCATCCATTAGCCCCCAAGTGCCAAGTGATGCTGCTTGAAAAAGTCTTGGGTCTTGTAAATAAGTCCATAAAGAAACTTTTAGTACCCATTAGCCCCCAAGTGCCAAGTGCTATTGCTTGCAAAGGGCTTGGGACTTATCCATATACATCATTTCATAACTATTCATACTTGTTTGGACTTTTCTTCTTTCAGGAAGCACCCAGTCAATTTCAATCGCAGCTGACTGACTTGAAAACCAGGCTTGAAACACAAGAAACTGAGACTCGGAAGGCTGACTCCAAGTTCAAGTTTAGCTTGGATGAAAATGAAAAACTTAAGGCGGAATTTACCATGAAGAAAACCACTTGGGCTAAAGAGAAGGCTGCCCTAATCAAAAGGGCTGAGAAAGCTGAGGCCTCACTGGAGGAGGTCAGGACCAAACTCACCGGCTTAAAATATCATATCAACCAGATGACCTTTGCCATTTTCGGTAAGATCTGCTTATATCATAATGACTCTTTGCTCTTCATGTTATAAACCGCCAAATGACTTAATCATAAGATGCCATGCAGGTCCTAGAAGCAGCAATCTTGGGAACGAGATGCTGATAAAGCTCAATGTGGTTTATACGTTAGTAGAACAACTGTATACCGGAGCTCAATGCACAATAGCCGCCATCTCCCCAAGTAAACAAACACCATCTCTTCTCAGCAACGTGTTAAGCATCCTTTCCGTCTTGCCAGCCAGGATTGAAGAAAACAAGCCGTCGGCTGCGAGAGCCAGTGCCCTTACGACTTTAAGTCGGGCTAAGGCATGGCAGTCAGAACTAGACCCGGCTGAGCTAGCCACTCGTTGTCCCAGTCTAAAAGAGGATGGATCTCCTTTTGACAAGAAAGACTTTGCTGCCTGTGTAAAAGCGGTGTGTCCTCTGGCGAGTCTTCTTGTTGAAGAAACTGAACTGTCCAAATATCGGGCGGCTTACACCGCAGAAAATCAGAAGATGTCCATGTCAGCTTATAAGATTGCATATCTTATCCCTCCAATCCATAAGCATACTTTTGCCCCGGATATTGATCCGTCTGAGCTTATCAATGACGATGCTGAATTTCAAGCTTTGACTGGTATCAATTGGTCATCGCCTGACTTCCAGATGGTGGAGGAAGAAGAAGAACCGGCGCAGGATGACCCGGAAGCTTCAAAGCGCCAAGGCGAGGAGAACTGATCCGCTGGGTGGTTCTTTATTTGCACCAGCAGGAACTGTTTAAAAAACAATTTATCCATTTGGGCTCGCGGAGCCATGTAATAGGCTAGTTAAGTATTGATCTGTCGTGCCATCATGCACATTTTGTTTGCATAACACTGCTGATCCATCATTGGGAAATCCATCCGTTATGCTTTATGGTATGATCAATTATGCAGATCTGGTTTGTCATTTTTCCCTGTATATAAGCAGACAACAAGTGCCCAGGCAGTTTACCCTAGGGCGGGTCATGATACCCCATATAAAAAACCACTGAGGACTGAATAGTACATAACCAGAGCCGGTTTGTCAAAACCTTATATAAGGAAATAAATACCATACCTGTAATATTTGTTCATACCGCCGACTTTACCATAAGTCGTGTGGTTAAGGCAATAGCCCATAGACAGAAGCACAATGCCTTGTTAAATATATTCATGTTGCCGGCTCACAACGCTGCACGCAGCAAGGGGTGATATCCCAAAACTTGAGCAGAAAGCTCTAAGCAGATGACCATTATACCCTAGCGACTTAAAGTCCAAAACCAGGCCGGGTTAATAACACTCCGAATAAAGATATACATGAACCATAAGGCAACATGGCCCTAATTGGTTTTTCAACCATGTATTGATATGCAACAAGAGACAAAAATCCAAAAAATGTTCAAATGAAAGACAAATCAGAAAACAAGGCTTTCATGGGCAGCCAAGCCTAAAACTCAAGTGCTTTTATGGGCCGCACAACCGCTGAGTTAAACCTTAATTCAAAACCTTGTAAGCCGGACCTCACATGACCAATCGCCGTTTTAACGTTAACAAGTTCAGGGTCTTTATAAGATTAACTGTCAAGAGTACAGCAAGTCATTCCAGGATTACCTGGGTGGAGTGGCAGACTTACAAAAGCAGGATAGCCCGGATTTTTTGGTGAATACACCTAGGCGCCCAAGCCTAAAGGGTCATAGGTATGATCAATGAGCCCCCAAGTTAAAATTCATTCCAGACTTATAAACCAGATCAGAGCTATGATCCATGAGGAAGCCCCCAAGTATGTTGCAATCATGGCATATAAGCCGGATCTAGAGGGTAGTCATGGCTATGCTCAATGAACAGGAAGCCCCCAGTGATTGTATGAAGTGACAATAAAGACTCATATTCTCATAATTGAAACGACAGAGGCCCTGAATTGTCAGAGATGCTGGCTTTATTATATTCATGATAATATATACATTGATAAAGTATGTATATCACAAGAGCTGATGGATCATGTGTAATAAGGCCGAAGATGAGCAATATTCCATGGCCGGTGGGTCTCCTCCGACGTGCGTGAGTCCTTGTGGTCTCGAAGATCGATAAGGTAGTATGACCCATTGTTTAGATTCTTGTTGACCACAAAGGGCCCTTCCCAAGGTGGGGATAGCTTGTGTATGTCAGGTTGATCATGGATAAGCCGGAGCACCAAATCGCCTTCTTGAAAGGTCCTGGTTTTAACCCGGTGGTTGTGATAACGACACAGATCTTGCTGATAAATTGCTGAACAAGCCGCCGCATGGTTGCGCTCCTCATCTAACAGGTCAATATCATCCTGATGTGCTTTCTAATTGTCAGCTTCGACATAAGCCGCCACTCGAGGCGAATCATGACGTATGTCATTGGGGAGAACCGCCTCTGCTCCGTAAACCATGAAGAAAGGCGTGTAACCCGTAGATCTGTTGGGGGTGGTATTGATACTCCAAAGCACTGAGGGCAACTCTTCCACCCAACAACCTAGTGTTCTCTGCAAAGGAACCATAAGTCGGGGCTTGATAGCTCTCAAGATTTCTTGATTCGCTCGTTCAGCTTGGCCATTAGACTGGGTGTGAGCCATTGAGGATACATCAAGACTGATATGCTCTTGTTGACAGAATTCTTTCATTGATCCCTTAGAGATATTAGTACCATTATCAGTGATGATACTATGAGGATAACCAAAACAAAAGATCACCTTTTTGATGAATTGAACCACCGTGGCTGCAACACATTTGCTGACCAGCTCAGCCTCAACCCACTTTGTAAAATTGTCAACCGCTACCAAGAGGTGGGTCTTTTTATCCTTGGACCTTTTAAAAGGCCCAACCATATCCGGCCCCCAGACTAAAAATGGCCAAGTAATTGGAATCATCCTCAATTCTTGAGCCGACACATGAGCTCGTCTTGAGAATTTCTGACAACCATCACATTTACTGACCAGATCTTCTGCATCAGCATGAGCCATCAGCCAATAAAACCCATGACGAAAGGTTTAGCAACGAGAGACTTACAGCCGGCATGATGACCACAATCTCCTTCATGAATCTCCCTTAAAATTTCATGGCCTTCCTCAGGAGAAACGCATCGTGGAAACACCCCTGTAACACTGCATTTGTGAAGCTCACTGAGGGAGTCCTGGATTAGGGGGTCCTTGGACAGCCGGACTATATGCTTATGCCGGACTGTTGGACTATGAAGATATAAGATTGAAGACTTCGTCCCGTGTCCGGGTGGGACTCTCCTTTGCGTGGAAGGCAAGCTTGGCATTCAGATGTATAAATCTCCTTCTCTGTAACCGACTCTGTGTAACCCTAGCCCCCTCCGGTGTCTATATAAACCGGAGGGTTTAGTCCGTAGGACAAGAACAATCATAATCATAGGCTAGCTTCTAGGGTTTAGCCTCTACGATCTCGTGGTAGATCAAATCTTGTAATACTCATATCATCAAGATCAATCAAGTAGGAAGTAGGGTATTACCTCCATCGAGAGGGCCCGAACCTGGGTAAACATCATGTCCCCCGCCTCTTGTTACCATTAGCCTTAGACACACAGTTCGGGACCCCCTACCCGAGATCCGCCGATTTTGACACCAACATTGGTGCTTTCATTGAGAGTTCCACTGTGTCGTCGTGATAAGGCTTGATGGCTCCTTCAATCATCAGCAACGATGTAGTCCAGGGTGAGGTTTTCCTCCCTGGATAGATCTTCGTATTCGACGGCTTCGTACTGCGGGCCAACTCGCTTAGCCGTCTGGAGCAGATCGACAGCTACGCCCCTGGCCATCAGGTCGGGTTTGGAAACTTGAACTACACCGCCGACATCCGCGGAGACTTAATCTTTGACGGATTCGGGCCCACGCCAGGAGCGTCGAAAAGTCACCACGGGCATGACTTAGATCTGCCATCGGACGGTATTCAGGATATCGCACCTGCGTCTGCCTCGACCCTTAAACTGGAGCAGATCACACCACCCGAGGACGGGTGGATGGACCCCGCCACGGAGGCCGCACATTCATTGGCGCTGGAGCCGAACACAGACCTCACCTCCAAAGAGATCTATGTCATCGGACCCTCGGACTCGTCTCCGGCCATAGGTTCCAAACCGCGCACGTCCGTGCCTATCGAATCTGATTCGGCACCGATCATGGAGTTTACCGCCGCGGATATCTTTCAGCACTCACCCCTGGGCAACGTGCTAAATTCATTGAGCTCTCTCTCTCTCTCTATCAGGAGACTCTTGGCCGAACTTGAGTGGGAAGCGGACGACGAAGAAATTCATTCCCCACCCACCACCCACTTAATAGCCACTGTCGATGACTTAACCGACACGCTTGACTTCGACTCCGAAGACATCGATGGTATGTACGACGATGCTGGAGATGAACGGGAACCACCGCCCACGGAGCGCTGGACAGCCACCTCATCATATGATATATACACGATGGATACACCCAAGGAAAACAACAACGACGAAAGGGATGCAACGGAGGATAATCCCGTCGGGCAGAAACCAAAGCGACGACGCAGGCGCCGCTCTAAATCCTGCCACAGTAAAAACAGCGATATCAACGCAAGAAAAGATAACACCCCGGTCGACTCCATAGGAAAAGACAACCCCATGGACCCAGCGATGGAGCAGGATGAGCCAGGGGACGCTGAACATAGCCTGGAACCGATGTCCGATGACGCGATCCCGAGGGTAAAACTCATAAACCTGCCTCTGGAGAGGAGGACAGTCTGGACGACGATACACTCATCATCCCGGAAAAACACTTGGAACAAGACAACCTCCATAGAAGGCTTATTGCCACCGCGAGGAGCTTAAAGAAGCAGAAGCAAAGGCTTAAGGCCGCGTAGAATACACTCAACTGCAGATGGAACAAAGTGCTAGACACTTAAGAAAAATACGTCGACGATCGCCACACAAAAAGCTACCCAAAGCGCAAGCTGCTGCCCGAATTCGACGATGAGGCCATAGAACCCATTCTGCTGAAAAATAATACGGTCGATCAGCCTGACCAACCACCCCATGGCCGTGACAGGGCGGCTAATGATGCCGCACACAAGTTAGCACACGATTTACGTGAGCTCCTGGACCAAAAAGCCGGTGTGACCGGGTCCATCTATGGATCTAGAAAGCGTGCCCCGGCGCAGGATCACAGCCACCAAAACGATCATATTAATCGAATACCAGCTCGGAATCAACACCAAACACAACAGCTGTCAATAGCATGCCACGACTCATCCAAATACAGGGGTGCCGTGCACCCCCTATGCTTCACCGATGAAGTGCTGGATCATGAATTTCCAGAGGGATTTAAACCCGTGAATATAGAGGCATACGACGGAACGATAGACCCTGGGGTCTGGATTGAGGACTTTATACTTCATATCCACATGGCTCGCGGATATGATCTCCACGCCATTAAATACCTGCCCCTCAAGTTGAAAGGACCAGGTCGGCATTGGTTGAAAAGCATCCCCGAAAACTCAATTGGAAGTTGGGAGGAACTTGAGGATGCTTTCAGGGCCAATTTCAAGGGACCTATGTTTGACCTCCGGATGCAGACAATTTAAGTCACATAATCCAACAACGCGGAGAGTCAGCCCACAAGCGTTGGAATAGATTTCTCACTAAGAAGAATCAAATCGTCGATTGCCCGGATGCCGAAGCCTTAGAGGCTTTCAAGCACAGTATCCGAGACGAATGGCTCGCCAGACACCTCGGCCAAGAAAAGCCAAGGATAATGGTAGGCCTAACAAGACTTATGACCCGCTTCTACATGGTAGATGACAACTGGTTAGCCCGTAGCGGCACCGGCGACCCAGGCACATCCGAAATCAAGGATGGCAACGAGAAGCCGCAATGAAATAAAAACAAGCGTCAAAGCAATGAAGACAGTCCAGAATTTAAAGGCAGCAGAGATGGACCGTCCAGCCTAAATAAGATTCTAGACAGATTATGTCAGATTCATGGCAGCCCCAAAAAACCTGCAAATCACACCCACAAAGAATGTTGGGTTTTCAAGCAGGCCGGCAAGATAAACGCCGAACACAAAGGAAGGGAGACGTCAAGTGAAGACGAAGATGAGCCTCGCCAGCCGAACACTGGGGGACAGAAAAAATTCCCACCAGAAGTCAGAACAGTGAATATGATTTACGCAACTCACATACCGAAGAGAAGGCGCAAACGCGCACTTCGAGATGTATACGCTGTAGAGCCCGATGCCCCCAAATACAACCCTTGGTCGGCCTGTCCGATCAACTTTGATCGTAGGGATCATCCGACTAGTATCCGACACGGAGGATGGGTTGCCTTGGTGCTCAACCCAATAATTGACAGATACCATCTCACCCAAGTCCTTAGGGACGGCCGCAGTAGTCTTAATCTGATATATCAGGACAATGTCCGCAAAATGGGGATAGACCCGTCAAGAATCAGCCAATGTAATACTACCTTTAAAGGAGTGATACCAGGCGTCGAGGTCCACTGCACGGGCTCTCTAGTATTAGAGGTTATATTCGGTTCTCCCAACAACTTCAGAAGCGAAGAATTAATCTTCGACATTGCTCCATTCCAAAGCGGCTATAACACACTACTCAGAAGAGCGGCCTTCGCTCGTTTCAACGCAGTACCGCACTACGCCTACCTTAAACTCAAGATGCCCGGTCCACGTGGCGTCATCACAGTTAGCGGAAACATAGAGCATTCCTTACGTGCGGAAGAATATGTGGCGGCTCTAGCAGCCGAACACTGAGCGGCCTCCCCAACCAGAATAAATGATCAGTCGTCAAGACCACGGACACGGTTAGATGAGTCTGGCGCACCGCCGGTTGTAACAGCCCAGATAAACCTGAGCTTGGGTCTATGGATATACCCCCATAGGTGGTGCTAGGGGCTGCCCGCATGTAAAAAAAGCCCACAGTTCGGCTTGACCCTATTAATACAATAACATATTGCATTTTCATGGTTCGTTCAGAATAATCAACGTTTCGCACGAAGCCTTTCACCTCGATTTTACCTTTTTTTACAGATGATCATCGTGATACACCCTTCTAGGATACGGCACAACGGAGACAAAGGCGCAGACGTGCAGCAGGGCCCCGCTCAAAGGTTTCTTTTTAGATTAAGACCCTGCGTAAACCTATTTAATGTCTCTTGTTGCTTCACACCCTCCAGGCAGTTAACGCAACCGAGAGGGATGCTGGTGTTATTGGCATGCCAGACCTATGCATGTATCTAGAAATTAAGGGCTCATTATCGAGGGCGTTACTCAGCTCAGTATATGTTGTAAAGTCTGAATACCTTAGGCAGTGTTCGGCGTCGCGAGTTTGGCCTTATATGCATCAGCTCCGAATCATGTCTTGGGTCAATAGTTGGATTTTCCCGGCTCCCATGTTTTGCTACCTTACGTTCCGCTCTATCGGCTAAGGTGGCATCGGGAGAACTACTACGATTGTGCCCTTGTTCATCCGGATGAGCACCTTAGTAGAGAAAGCCGAAATCTGATTGTCATGATATAGCGCGAGACTAGTCAACCACTCGATGACTCAGTGGAATCTTCGCGATTCCTCCGCATTAATGAAGGACCGGTTTCTCGGTCATGTACGTACACGCACCGTATTTGGATGAACGCGGAAAAGTACTATGGGCTATATAATAGCCCCACCGTCAAACTCCTATGGCTAAGTGAAAGTGTTAAAGCTATATAGTTTGATTGCCTAGTTCGTCGCGCTATCACCTCCTTAATGGACCAAGACATTGGATCAAGTGTGATTACGCACCTTTTTCGAACACACCCTCCATTATATATGTGGGGGCTGAAGCCGACAACTACAAACTTTCAGGTTATATACATACATGAACGGCCGCACGGGAGGCATTATAATACTTTCGAGCAAAAGTATAAACACAGCCTTTATAATCAAAATAGCATGGTTTTTACAATTGAGATACATGTCACTCGAACATGGTACTCTTCGAGCACTGAGCCTCTATTAAACGGGCGCCTTCTAGGACTTCTTCAAAATAGTGCTCGGCCTGGTCCTGGCCTCCAGCCGGACCCTCGGTTGCAATACCGGTGGCCTCCATCCCTACCCAATATGTTTTAACACGGGCAAGAGCCATCCGTGCACCCTCTATGCACGCCGACCTCTTCAAAGCATCGATAACGACACAGCACCAAGGAATTGTTGCACTAAACCAATATAACTGTCCGGCCTTGGTCCCTTCGGCCAAAGATGATCCACGACAGACCTCATAGCAAGCCCGGACAACCTATGGAGCTCGGCCCATGCGGCCATCTTTTCATTCAACGGCAACGGACGCGTCGGGGAACTGAATTGCGACCAGAACAACCTTTCCACCTCATGATCTTTCTGATCTTTGAAAAACTTAGTCACCTCAGTAGTACTCTTTACCGGGTCCGCATACGCGTCTGTAGCACTCCATAACTGATCCAGAGGAGCATACTTCGGATCTCTGAACTTCTTCCGCAACAAAAAGGGCCTCCCAGCCTTGATATCTCCGGCTTCATGAAGCTCCTCCCTTATCCCTCTAATTTCAGAGCAGGTTTCCTTGGCTGCTTCCAAGGCCTTCTACAGGTCAGCCGCTTTCGCTTGACTTTCCTTTTCAAGGAGCTCATATCGGTGGGCGGCATCTTTCAGCTCAACAGCCATCTTGGCTATTTTATCTTCACTCTGGCGATGAGTAGCCCGCTCGGCTCTTAACTCTTCGGCCGCCTTTAGGGCGGCTGCATCACTTATCCTGGCTTGTTCCTTCGCTAGGGAAAGTTCCGCCCGAAGGGTGTCCACGGCAGCAACTCCATCTGCAGCCACAACATATTATAAATACAAGCATCATGCTCCTCTTAATATTTTCTGACAATCCGAAAAAACATACCCTATGCCTCGTCAACCCGCTTGTTCACAAGCGCGATGTCGGCATCCGCCACGTCAAGCTGCCGCCTTAGTTCGGCAAAATCAGCAGTCCGGTCAGCCGCCTGCACATAACGCAGCGCGATTATTACCTGGGAGTATGATCCTCTGTTTGCCGCCTCGGAACGGCAACCAGAGTCTCAGGGGCTACTATCTATACGGAGCACACCTAGCGTGTGTTGTACCACCGAAAATATACATATTACTTTGTGTACCTCAAAGACTTTGAGCAGGCTCATAAAAGCTTCATTCAACCCGCTTTTGGCGGATCAAATCCTCTCAAACACCGTACCCATTAAAGTACGATGCACCTCTGAGATAGCCGCTCGCTCCAGAAGACCCGTCAGTGTGTCCGGCTGTGTGCCGGACAATCCCGGACTCTTCCTGTTGCTCTCCTTGGGAGCCGAATACTCCAGGCTTTGGGCAGCCGAAGCATTAACTTCTGACCTTGACGGATCAGGAGAAATCCTCCGTGACGACACCTCGGGGTCATCCGCCCCATGGGGCAGGGAGGCAGGAGGAGGCGTTTTGCTCTCCATTATCTCCGGAAGAAGATCCCCCGAAGACGAACTCTGTTGAGAAGGGCTACGAGCCGGACTGCAAGAGATAGGTTTCGGTTAGTATTCTTAGAGATAAAAGCAGGATATGTTTACCAAAGTACTTTTGGTTCACTTACAGCTCGATGGAGGGCTGGCTCGCTTGCGGGCGCTGTACGGTAAGGACACCCTCAGGGGCAGGGCCCCCTGGCGACGGTTTCTTCCCTCATTTGGAAGCCTCCGCTTCCTAGTCTTCGGAGGCGGCACTTTTCTTCCCGTGGGGGGAGGGGATTTTCGATTCACCTCCCCGACTATCCTCCTTCATGTTGACATTAACTCCCCCGGTTTGGATGTGTAATGTATGAAGCCTGCTCTCGGCTTCTCTATTACTCCCTTCATCTTCTCCTGATGGCACTTGATAGGGTGCGCGCTCAAGCATCCTGGTTAATATAGGTTCCGGCGAGCCTTCGGGAAGAGGGGCCGAACACCTGATCCTCTCCGCCTTTTGTATCTAGTCCTGGCCGAGAGCAGTTTTTCAGATTGATGTTGTGTCAAATATAAAGACAACATGATCGGTCGTGGACTTACTTACTTGGGTATCTGGACGGTTGCAGTTGAGACCCGCATCCTCGGTGGTGTCCGGACACTTTATTCGTGATCCGAAGAACAATTTGTACATCCCTTCGAGCGTCATGCCGAAGAATTGTTGAATAGTTCGCGGTCCTTCCGGGTTGAACTCCCACATACGGAGAGATCGACGTTGGCACGGCAGGGCCCGACGAACTAGCATTACTTGCATTACCTTGACAAGACTGACGTCTCTCTTAAGAAGATCCCGAATGCGGCTTTGCTATGTCGGTACGTCGTTAGCTGGCCCCCAGTCCAGTCCCTTGTTTACCCATGACGCCAGTTGAGGTGGAGGGCCCGAGCGGAAAGCAGGGGCGGCCACCCGCTTTGTGCCTCGGGGAGCTGTGATATAGAACCGCTCCCGTTGCCATAATTCGAACACCTCCGGGAAGGAACCCTTTGGCCATAGGGCATCGGCGCCTTTGCTTATTATAGCACCTCCGCACTACGCGTGTTGCCCATCGATCATCTTCGGCTTTGTATTGAAGGTCTTGAGCCATAGGCCGAAGTGTGGGGTGATGTGGAGGAAGGCTTCACACATGACGATAAACGACGAGATGTGAAGGATGGAATCCGGACCTAGATCATGAAAATCTAGTCCGTAATAGAACATGAGCCCTCTAAAAAAGGGATCAAGTCTAAAGCCTAGCCCTCGGAGGAAGTGGGAAACAAATACAACACTCTCGTTGGGTTCGGGAGTGGGGATGGCCTGCCCTTGAGCAGGCAGCCTCTGCGGGATTTCGGCGGTCAGATACCTGGCCTCCCTGAGCTTCTTGATGTCCTCCTCTTTGATAGAGGAGGCCATCCATCGACCTTGAGGGTTGGATCTAGACATGATTGAAGGTCCGAAGCGCTTAAGCCTGAGCTTTGGGTGTTGGAACTCGAGTTGGGGGAAGGATCGAGCATGGGAAGAAAAAGGACATGCCTTGGTCCCCTTATAAGGGGGGTATATCAAGCGTCCTCCGCGTGACCATTTGGAAATTGCTTAAAATTGAGAAGTCATACTAATAGGCATGGTTGGGTTACCCACACCCGTATTGATGAGAATCCCATGATAAGGGGAACACGATCTCTGCTTTGACAAGACGTGCCAATAAAACCGCCTTGCGAAACGTGTAGTTGCAGGCTGGGAAAAACGGTTCGTAATAACCGGGCCGCGGCATAATGTCACGCTATGAAAAGTTGTCAGCAGATTAGATTTGTGGAATATTGTGCTCTCTACGGTGGTAAGTGGAAATTATTTTGTAGAGCCAGACACGATCCTCATATTCAAGATCTTCTATGGAGTATTCGGAGAAGGAACCCGCCTTGCAATGCCGAAGACAATCTGCACGCCGGACTCATCGTCATTGAAGCCTGGTTCAGGGGCTACTGAGGGAGTCCTGGATTAGGGGGTCCTCAGACAGCCAGACTATATGCTTATGCCGGACTGTTGGACTATGAAGATACAAGATTGAAAAACTTTGTCCCATGTCCGGGTGGGACTCTCTTTTGCATGGAAGGCAAGCTTGGCGATTCGGATGTATAGATCTCCTTCTTTGTAACCGACTCTGTGTAACCCTAGCCCCCTCCGGTGTCTATATAAACCGGAGGGTTTAGTTCGTAGGACAAGAACAATCATAATCATATGCTAGCTTCTAGGGTTTAGCCTCTACGATCTCGTGGTAGATCAACTCTTGTAATAATCATATCATCAAGATCAATCAAGCAGGAAGTAGGGTATTACCTCCAACGAGAGGGCCCAAACCTGGGTAAACATCATGTCCCCTGCCTCCTGTTACCATTAGCCTTAGACGCACAGTTCGGGACCCCCTACCCGAGATCCGCCGGTTTTGGCACCGACACTCACCATTGACAATAGTCATTGATGTAGACCTCTGGGTTATCTGCCTGGCCAGAGTTTCATCCCCAGGTAACTCACCCCCGGTCATGTAAGCCAAAAATGGAACAGTCCAATCAGGGATAACATGAAGAGCCACCACCAGTTGTGCCTCCGGGTCAGGAACTGCCAAGTCCTCCTCCGTAGGCAATTTCACAGATGGGTTATGCAAAATATCAAGGAAGATATTAGGGGGGCCAGCTTACGCTGAGACCCCAGGCGGCTTAACGCATCAGCTGCTTCATTTTTCCTTCCATCAACATGTTCTACTTGATATCCTTTGAAGTGACCAGCAATAGTATCCACCTCTCGATGATAAGCCGCCATGTGTGGATCCTTGGAATCCCAGGTCCCTGACACTTGATGAGCCACCAAATCTAAGTCGCCAAAACATCTTACCCGGCTTAGATTCATCTCTTTAGCCATTCGAAGACCATGGAGTAAGGCTTCATATTCAGCTGCATTGTTAGTACAAGGGAACATCAACCTTACAACATAACAAAATTTATCACCTCGTTGGGAAGTCAATATAACTCCAGCCCCCGAGCCTTCCAATTTCCTGGATCCATCAAAATGAATACTCCAATATGTATGGTCCAACTTATCCTGAAGCATCTGCAACTCTGTCCAATCATTGATGAAGTCCACAAGTGCTTGAGATTTTATAGTCATCCGAGGGATATATTTTAAACCATGGGGTCGAAGCTCAATGGCCCACTTAGCTATCCGACCTGTGGCTTCTCTGTTTTGAATAATATCCCCCAAAGGAGCAGAGCTAACCACAATGATGGGATGAACAAGGCAATATTGTTTCAATTTGCGACTAGCCATGAACAGGCCATAAATTAGCTTCTGCCAATGTGGGTATCTTCGCTTAGACTCAATAAGCACCTCACTGACATAATAAACCAGCCTTTGAACTGGATGCTCCTTGCCTGACTCATTCCTTTCAACCACAACTACTACACTGACAGTCCTGTTGTTTGCTGCCACGTATAACAGCAAGTCTCCTTGTCAATAGGAGCTGCAAGAATCGGCGGATCAGCCAGTTGCTTCTTAAGTGCCTCAAACGCCTCATTAGCAGCATCGCTCCAGACAAAGTTATCTGTCTTTTTCATCATCTAATACAGAGGGATGGCCTTCTCTCCCAGGTGACTTATAAACCGGCTCAAAGCCACGATGCGACCCGCCAAACGTTGGACGCCATTGATACACGTCGGTTTAGCCAAAGAGGTGATAGCCTTTATCTTCTCCGGGTTAGCTTCAATGACTCTCTCAGACACCAAAAAACCCAAAATTGCCTGCTGGTACACCAAAGACACACTTGACCGGGTTAAGCATCATCTTGTAGACCCGGAGATTGTCAAAGGTTTCCTTCATATCCTCAATCAATGTCTCCTTCTTCCTGGATTTCCCAACAATATCATCCACATAAGGATGAACATTGCGCCCAATCTAGCCATGAAGGCAATTCTGAACACACCGTTGGTAAGTCGCATGTGCACTCTTGAGCCCAAATGGCATAGATACATAACAGAAGGCTCCAAAGGGAGTGATGAAGGTTGTCTTCTCCTGGTCCTTAACCGCCATTTTGATCTGATGATAACCAGAATAAACATCCAAAAAACTCAAGCGCTCACAGCCCGCCGTAGAATCAACAATCTGATCAATACGAGGGAGAGCAAAAGGATCAGTTGTACAGGCCTTGTTAAGGTCTGTATAATCCACACATACGCCAAGTGCCATTTTTCTTAAGTACTAGCACCAGGTTAGCCAACAATTCAGGATGAAAAACTTCAATGATGAACCCTGTCGCCAAGAGCCGGGCCACCTCTTCACCAATTGCCTTGCGCCTTTCCTCATTGAACCGGTGAAGAAACTGTTTGACCGGTTTAAACTTGGGATCCACATTAAGAGTGTGCTCAGCGAGTTCCCTCGGTACACCTGGCATGTCAGAAGGTTTCCATGCAAAAATGTCCCTGTTCTCACAGATGAACTCGATGAGCATGCTTTCCTATTTTGGATCCATGTTAGCACTGATATTGAATTGCTTTGATGAATCGCTAGGAACAAAATCAACCATCTTAGTATCATCTGCCAACTTAAACTTCATTAAGGGCTCATTCTCTATGGTTGGTTTCTTCAAAGGTGTCATATCCGCCAGGTCAACATTGTCTTTATAAAACTTCAATTCTTCAGTGGTACAAGCCGACTCAGTGTAAGCAGCATCACCCTCTTCACAATCCAGAGCGATTCTTCTATTGCCATGCACCATGATGGTGCCCTTGTGACCTGGCATCTTAAGCTGCAAATAAACATAACACGGTCGTGCCATGAACTTGGCATAAGCCAACCGCCCAAACAAAGCATGGTATGGGCTCTTAATTTTCACCGCCTTAAAGGTTAACTTCTCAGCTCTGGAATCATTGTCATCTCCAAAAGCCACTTCCAGTGTTATCCTTCCCACAGGGTATGCCCACTTACCAGGCACCACCCCATGAAAGATAGTAGAAGATGACCTAAGATCCTTGTTAGTCAAATTCATACAACAAAAGGTCTCATAGTAAAGGATATTGATACTGCTGCCTCCATCCATGAGCACCTTTGTGAGTTTATATCCTCCTACCTTTGGAGCAACCACCAATGCCAGCTAACCCAGATTGTCGACCCGGGGCGGGTGATCCTCTCGGCTCCATGTAATAGGCTGCTTAGAGCACCTTAAGTATCGGGGCACCGCCGGTTCAACAGAGTTCACCGCCCGCTTATGGATTTTCTGATCTCTCTTGCACAGGCTTGTAGTGAACACACGATACTGACCACCATTCAGCTACTTTGGATTACTCTGATAACCAGACTGCTGGTGCTAGTTTCCTTGGCTAGACTGTTGATTAAAACCACCTTGATTACCTTAACCCTAAAAGCTAGAGCTTGAACCGCCACAACCAAAACCAGGTCCGTGAGAGCCGCCATTCGGGCCATGATTGGAAAAAATTGGAATTCCTAAACTCTTTCATGATGTAACAATCCTTCCACAGATGACCAAATGGCTTATCGCACGTGTCGTGCCTTGGAGAAGGCTGATTCAGTACTGCCTCAAGGTTGAGCCTTGACCCTAAGGATGGCTTTCCCTTACGATGCTGATTATTGTTCTGCGCAATTGTGTAAGCCACAAAACCGAAATTACCATCAGCCTGCAGCAGTGTAACACATCTTCTCCCTGTTGTAATCTCTACTTGAACGTGGTACCCAATGCTATATATTACTTCCCAATGATGTATGGCTATCCTATGATGTTTGAGTAGATCCTTTGTCCTATGGGTTAATTGATGATCGTGATTTGTTTGAGTTGCATGTTTTATTATTGGTGTTGTCCTATGGTTCTCTCCTATCATGCAAGCGTGAGGGATCCTTGTTGTAGGGTTTGCAATATGTTCATAATTTTCTTACGGTGGGTGGCGTGAGTGATAGAAGCACAGACCCGGGTAAGTAGGTTGTTTGCGTATGGGAATAAAGTGGACTTCATACTTTAATGCTATGGTTGGGTTTTACCTTAATGATCTTTAGTAGTTGCGGATGCTTGCTAGAGTTCCAAGCATAAGTGCATATGATCCAAGGAGGGAAAGTATGTTAGCTTATGCCTCTCCCTCATATAAAATTGCAATAATGGTTACCGGTCTAGTTATCGATTGCCTAGGGACAAATAACTTTCTTGTGACAAGAAGCACTCTACTAAAACTAATTTAGTTGTGTCTTTATCTAAAACAGCCCCTACTTTTTATTTACGTGCTCTTTATTATCTTGCAAACATATCCATCAACACCTACAAAGTACTTCTTGTTTCATACTTTTTCTAGGTAAAGCAAACGTTAAGCGTGCGTAGGGTTGTATCGGTGGTTGATAGAACTTGAGGGAATATTTGTTCTACCTTTAGCTCCTCATTGTGTTAGACACTCTTACTTATCGAAAGAGGCTACTATCGATCCCCTATACTTGTGGGTTATCAAGACCTTTTTCTGGCGCCGTTGCCGGGGAGCCATAGCATGGGGTGAATATTCTCGTGTGTGCTTGTTTGCTTTATCGCTAAGTAGTTTTTATTTGCTGTTCTAAGTTGTTGTCTATCTTTAGTCATGGATATGGAACAAGAAATACCAAAAATATTAGGTATACTTGCTACTCATGGAGATGGGGAACCTCCTAAAACCCTCGATGCTCATTATGTGAAAGATATTATGCACTACTTTAATAATCCTGAGAAAACCCCATTTAACTATATAATGGGAGACATGTTGGATCAACGTGAATACTTTAGGGATTATCGCTTGACTCAAAAAGGGAAACTATTATGGGATCAAATTCATATGTTGCATTGGTATGCTCGGGAACTATGCTTGAGAGATGATTATACTTGTTGCTCTAGGATGAAGGCTCCACACCTTCCCTTTTCATGTAAATTTAATGATAATGAAACCTTGGCTTCTTATGCTAATGGAATATATGATTATTACGATGTGGAACAAATAGAAGAATTCTTTTCTTTTAAGGGTGCTTATGAAATTGAATCTTTGTTTGAAAAGTATGAAGCTTTTGATGATGATGTTCATAGGCATGAAATTTTTACTATTCTTAAATATTTCTTTGAGAATTATGAAAACAATGATGAAATTGATGCATTTATTGAGAAAGTCTCCACTGTCCAAGAAGAGACTAATATTTTGCAGGAATCTATGGAAGAAGAAATTGCCGAAACTGTGAGCTCATTAGATGAAAAAGATGATGAGGAGAGCAAAGAACAAAAGGAGGAAGAGCGGATTAGCTACCCGTGCCCACCTTTTAATGAGAGTAACCCTCCAACTTATACATTGTTTAATGTCCCTTCGTTCTTACCGAAAGACGAATGCTATGATAATTTCTATGATCCCATTGATTCATTTGAAATACCCCTTTTTGATGAACTTGATGCTTGCTATGCTTGTGGCCATGATACCAATATGAATGATGCTTATGGAGATGAACTTGCTATAGTTCCTTATGTTCAGAATGAAATTGTTACTATTGCACCCACACATGATAGTCCGATTATCTTTTTGAATTCTCCCAACTACACTATATCGGAGAAGTTTGCCCTTATTAAGGATTTTATTAATGGGTTGTGTTCTACTATTGCAGATGATTATTTTGATAAATATAATATGCATGTGCTTGCTGCTCCTACTTGGAATTATTATGAGAGAGGAACTACATCTGCCCTTGTAGGATCCGAGAAGTATGTCTAGAGGGGGGGTGTCGGTGTCAAAACCGGCGGATCTCGGGTAGGGGGTCCCGAACTGTGCGTCTAGGCGGATGGTAACAGGAGACAAGGGACACGATGTTTTACCCAGGTTCGGGCCCTCTTGATGGAGGTAAAACCCTACGTCCTGCTTGATTGATATTGATATTGTGGATGTTTACAAGAGTGGATCTACCACGAGATCAAGGAGGCTAAACCCTAGAAGCTAGCCTATGGTATGATTGTAATGGTTGTTGTTGTGTCCTACGGACTAGAGCCATCCGGTTTATATAGACACCGGAGAGGGCTAGGGTTACATAGAGTCGGTTACAATAGTAGGAGATCTACGTATCCGTATCGCCAAGCTTGCCTTCCACGCCAAGGAAAGTCCCATCCGGACACGGGACGAAGTCTTCAATCTTGTATCTTCATAGTATTGGAGTCCAGTCGATGATGATGATAGTCCGGCCGATGATAGTTCGGCCGATGATGGTAGTCCGGCTATCCGGACACCCCCTAATCTAGGACTCCCTCAGTAGCCCCTAAACCAGGCTTTAATGACGATAAGTCCGGCGCGTATATTGCTTGGCATTGCAAGGCTGGTTCCTCCTCCGAATGATAGAAGATTGTGAACACCAGGATAGTGTCCGGCTCTGCAAGATAAATTCCACATTCCACTGTAGAGAGAATAATATATACACAAGTTCAATCTGCTGACGTTTTTTGCGGCATGACATCACGCCACTACCAGGCCATTACTTGAATCATTTTTTACTCTACCACCCCAGCGCATTTAGCGAAGCGGTTTCCTTGGCACGTCTTGTCCAAGCAGAGATCGTGTTCCCCCTTAATCCGGGATTCTCATCAATACGGACGTGGGTAACCCAACCGCGCCCGTCGCCACGCCCCCTCTATCGAAGGCAAGTCCCAAACAGTCACGGAGACGGCTCTTGGTATTCTCCCTCTTTATAACGGGACCAAGGCTCGTTTCTTTTCTTCAATCCTCCATCGAATCCTCTATCGAAGGCGAGTACCTGGCTTATGAGATTTCGCACAGGTTGCCTGCCGAAGGGCAGGCCATCCCCACCCCCGAGCCCGGCGAGTATGTCGTTTTTGTATCCCACCTCCGTCGGGGTTTAGGCTTCCCGATGGATCCTTTTGTGAGAGGGCTCATGTTTTACTATGGGTTGGAATTCCACGATTTGGCTCCGGAGTCCATCCTCCATATTTCCGCATTTATTGTTGTCTGCGAAGCCTTCCTCCGCGTCACCCCTCACTTCGGCATGTGGCTGAAGACCTTCAATGTGGCGCCGAAGATGATCGGGGGGCGTCAAGCGGAGTGCGGCGGGGCGGCCATAAGTAGGAGGGCTGATGCCCCGTGCCCGCTGGCTCCTTCCAAGAGGAGCTCGGCCCGTGGCAGCAAGAGTGGTTCTATATTACCGTTCCGAGGGGCCGCAGACAAAAGTCGCCGCCCTTATTCCGCCCGGGACCTCCACGACGGTTGATGTCGTGGATCGACCAAGGGCTCAACTGGGGGTCGTCAAAGGACGTACCCCTACTGCAGGGCCGGATTCAAGATCTCCAAACGAGGGAGGTCAATATGGTGGTGGTAATGCAGGTTATGCTGATTAGGCGTCTCTTGCCCTGCAAACGCCGCCCTCTCCGGCTGTGGGAGTTCAATCCAGAGGGCCCACGGATCCGTCAACACTTCATGGGTATGACACCCCTAGAGATGTACAAATTATTCTTCGGATCGCAAGAGGCGCGTCCGGAATTGACCGAGGATGCGGGCCTAAGCTGCAATCGCCCGGATACCCAAGTAAGTAGCTCCAAGTCCGGACATACCGTTTGTTTGCCTTTCAATGATTCGCCATATGACCGACTTCTTTCTAAACAGGAGTGGATAGCGGAAGCAAAATTGATATGGTGTCCAGCCCCCCTCCCCGAGACCACGCCGGATTCCGTGCTGGTCCGGATGCTTGAGGTTGCGCCTCCAGAGGAAGGCGAAGGGGAAAGCAGGAAAGCTACTACCTCCCCTAAGGAGGCTCTTGAAAGAGGGGGGATCAAGAATCCTTCCCTCCAAGGGGAGAAGAGGACTGCCTCCGAGGACCCGGGGGCAAAAGCCCCTAAATGGGGGAAGAAATCTTCGCCAGAGGGTCCTGTGTCCGAGGAGGCCCCGGCCACACAATCTCCCTTAAAGAATCAGCCCTCCAACGAGCCGTAAGTAGAAAGAAAGGAGTTTTATAATAAGGGACATCCCTATTTGTGCTTCTGAGGATAACTAAAGTTTTTACCTTGTAGTTCGGATCTCCGTCCTTCGCAAATGAGCTCGTCTTCGGGGGACCTTCGTCCGGAGATGATGGAGAGCGAGACGCCTCCGTCCGGGGCGCCGTCGGATAGGGTGGACGAGCCTACAGTGTCGTCACGGCGGGAGCCCCCTGGTTTGGCAAAGCCGGATAGTTTGGCGCCAACTGGTGTACGGCTGAAGGATCTGCTTGAGAAGGCGTCTATCTCAGAAGATCACCACGCATTGATGAGCGTGGTGATTGAAAGGGTTTCGTCCGCCGAAGGCGGGTTGCATAATGCCGTCAGGAGTTTCCTGGCGGGGTTTGAGGTACGTAAAAATGACACACCTTTTAACAGTTTTGCATATAGAATGCGCCCTGTATAGATAGTAGCCCCTGAGACTCGGTAGGTTGTCGAAATCGATAGCGTGCCGAGGATCAAAATCGCAGGTTTAAATTTCCGTCGTGCCGATGCAGGTGGCGGGTCGTCCGGGGGCCAGCCGGACTGATGGAGTTGCTGACCTAAAGCGGCAACTCGCTGTTGCGGATGCGGACATCACGCTGGTCAACAGGCGACTTGATGAGTCGCAAGGTAAGTATTTCTATGCAGCCACTTGGTAAGGGAGCCGAAGCCAGCTCCTTACAACATGTCTGTGAAATGCAGATAGTGCCACTGCTGTGGAGAGCCTTCGGACCGAACTTGCTCAAGCCAAGGAGCAGGCCAGAAGGAGTAATGCGGCGGCCTCGAGGGCGGCCGAGGAGTTAGCGGCCGAAAGGGTCGCACACTGCCGGAGCAGGGAAGAGATGGCCGAAATGGCCGTGAAGTTAAAAGATGCTACCGACCGCAATGAGGCTCTTGGGAAGGAGCGCCTAGCGGGGCAAGAGGACCTGGGGAAGGCCACCACCGAAGCCAAGGATGCCCGCTCTGCAATGCGGGCTATAAAGGAAGAGCTGCGCCAGGCCAGAGATATTGTAGCTGGCAAGCCTTTTCTGCTGCGCCAAAGGTTTACGGATCCAAAGTATGCTCAGCTGGGCCAACTGTGGGGTCCAGAGGACCCTTATATGGAGTTAGCAGCGAGTGCGGCGGATGCCATTGTGCATTTTCGAAGCCAGAAGGATCACAAGACGGAAGAGCTGTTTTGGTCTCAATTCCATAGTCCGGAGTGTTCACTTCCGCTGACCGACCGTTTGGCCGAGTGGGCTGAGCTAAATAGGTTGTCCGGGCTTGCTATGACGGATATAGTGACCCATGTCTGGCCGGATAGGCCCGAGCCAAAGAGTTACTTTGGCTTATTGCAGCAATTTCTTGGAGCGGTGCCGCATATCAAGGCGATGAAGCGGTCGGCCTGCATAGAGGGTGCGCGGATGGCACTCGCCCGTGTGAAGACACATTGGACAGAGATGGATGCCATCGCTGTTGTGACCCCGGGTTCGGACGATAACCGGTTACCCGCCGAGCACTATTTTGGCGAAGTGCTGCGTGGTGCTCGTGTAATAGAGTCGTAGTGCTCAAAAAAATTTACGTTCGAATGAACGTTTTTATGATGTAAAACAATATTTATGATGTAAGTGCCTTTTATACTTGTGCGTTCAAGTAATAGAATATCTCCTATGTGGCCGTTCATGTATACGTGTGTATAACCTGAAAGATGGCAGTCGTCGGCTTCAGCCCCCACGCACAAGGTGCGGGGGTGTTCGCAACAAAAAAAGCGCGTTTTCACACTTAATCCGACGTCTCGGTCCTGTAAAGGAGGTGGTAGCATAGCAAACGAGGCAACCGGACTATAATGCTTTATCACTTTCACTTAGCCATGGAGTTCGAGGGTGGGGCTACGACATAGCCCCTGGGGGCACCGCGCTCTCCGAATTTGGGGCACGTATGTGCTTGACCGGGAAACGGCCCTTCGTCATGGTTATATAGAGCCATCCGGTTTATATAGACACCGGAGAGGGCTAGGGTTACATAGAGTCGGTTACAATAGTAGGAGATCTACGTATCCGTATCGTCAAGCTTGCCTTCCACGCCAAGGAAAGTCTCCCGACACGGGACGAAGTCTTCAATCTTGTATCTTCATAGTCTTGGAGTCCGGTCGATGATGATGATAGTAAGGCCGATGATAGTTCGGCCGATGATGGTAGTCCGGCTATCCGGACACCCCCTAATCTGGGACTCCCTCAGGGGGTGATTAGACTACTTGACCAATTAAAAACTATGACTTTTCCCAATTTTAGTCTATGGCAGATTTTAGCTATCTTAGCACAAGTCAAGCAATCTTCACACAATTCAAGCAAGCATGCAAAGAGTATATGAGCAGCGGAAAGTAAAGCATGCAAATTGCAAGAATGTAAAGGGAAGGGTTTGGAGATTTCAAATGCAATTTGGAGACACAGTGATTTTTGAGCCGTGGTTCCGATAGGTGGTGCTATCGTACATCCACGTTGATGGAGACTTCAACCCACGAAGGGTAACGGTTGTGCGAGTCCACGGAGGGCTCCACCCACGAAGGGTCCATGAAGAATCAACCTTGTCTATCCCACCATGGCCGTCGCCCACGAAGGACTTGCCTCACTAGCGGTAGATCTTCACGAAGTAGGCGATCTCCTTGCCCTTACAAACTCCTTGGTTCAACTCCACAATCTTGTCGGAGGCTCCCAAGTGACACCTAGCCAATCTAGGAGACACCACTCTCCAAGAAGTAACAAATGGTGTGTTGATGATGAACTCCTTGATCTTGTGCTTCAAATGATAGTCTCCCCAACACTCAACTCTCTCTCAAAGATTTGGATTTGGTGGAAAGAAGATTTGAGTCGAGAGCAACTTGGGGAAGGCTAGAGATCAAGATTCATATGGTAGGAAAGGAATATCTTGGCCTCAACACATGAGTAGGTAGTTCTCTCTCAGAAACAGTAAGTTGGAAGTGTAGGTTCATTCTGATAGCTCTCTCCATGAATGAAGAGGAGGTGGAGGGGTATATATAGCCTCCACACAAAATCTAACTGTTACACACAATTTACCAATCTCGGTGGGACCGAATCAACAAACTCGGTCAGACCGATTTAGTAAACCTAGTGACCGTTACGATTTTCGGTGGGACCGACATGCAACTCGGTAGGACCGATATGGTTAGGGTTAGGGCATAATGTAATCTCGATGAGACCGATTACACAAACTCGGTGAGACTGATTTTGGTAATAAGCTAACCAGAGAGTTGGTCAGGCAAACTCGGTGGGACCGATTACTCAAACTCGGTGGGACCGATTACTCAAACTCGGTGGGACCGATTTTGGTAATAAGTTAACCAGAGAGTTTGCATTGTAATCTCGGTAGTACCGATTGCTCAAACTCGGTGAGACCGGTTTTGGCAATGGACATACACTAAGAGATTACAATCCCATCTCGATGAGACCGAGATCCCTATCGGTGAGACCGATTTGCCTAGGGTTTGTGGCAGTGGCTATGACATCTGAACTCGGTGGCGCCGGATAGAAAGAATTGGTGGGGCCGAGTTTGACTTTAGGTTTAGGACATATGTGGATGTGAGAAAGTAGTTGAGGGCTTTGGAGCATATCACTAAGAACTTTGAGCAAGCAAGCCATTAAGCAACACCTCATCCCCTCTTGATAGCATTGGCTTTTCCTATAGACTCAATGTGATCTTGGATCACTAAAAAAGAAAAATGTAGAGTCTTGATCTTGGAGCTTGAGCCAATCCTTTGTCCTTAGCATCTTGAAGGGGTTCCACATCGTTTAGTCCATGCCACTCCATTGTTGAACTTGTCTGAAATATACTAGGTAAAAGTGTTAGTCCAACAAGAGGTATGTTAACATTAATTACCAGAACCACCCAGGGAGAACTTGTGCTTTCAATCTCACCCTTTTTGGTAATTGATGACAACATACATCAAAGCTTTAGATAAAGATATAGAGAATAGCAAGTAAAGCTTTGGAACGACATGTAATAAGCATAGGCTCCCCTTACATGTATGTAATCATGTGAATATGGAATATAGAAGCATGTGAGAGCATAACCATGACAGAGTAGGCAATGTGTTACATGTATCTTGTCTATATGCATCAGAGCGAAGAATATAAAAAAATACCTTCATGCTCATGAGTCCTTCTTGCAAACAATATGTACATTAGCAAGAATTTCTCATATACATGATTGTGATGCATATACTTACCTTGTGGTCTTGAGTTGGCTTAGGATAGAGTGAACCTGTTAAAATAAGGTTAGATAACATAGATGCATCTACTAGCTAGAGCAAACAATAAGAAACCACAAGAATACCAAGACTGGGATGACATGTAGAGAGTGAGTACTAAGTACCACATTTAACATAGACATGTCCCCAAAGGCAAAGAATTTAAAAATCTTATTTCCCTGAGTATCTTGCTCCCCCTGAATCTAGCATGGGATACTGAGAGAAGATAGGGGACTGAAAATCAGAGCTAAAGCAATTAAGCACATATGAACATGTATTTCCCCTCAAGAAGACATGTGGCATCTCTCCTCTTGAACACCAAGCATCTGGGATCCTTGAGAATTACTCTCTTCTTGGGTATTCTCTCCCCCTGGAGATCTCTCTCTCCCCCTGTGGAGGTGATACTCTCTCTCCCCCTTTGGAAGTGATAAGCTTTGATGTGATCTCTCTCTCCCCCTTTGAGATCAATTTCCAAGAAGGGACTTCTGGAATTTGTCGTGAATGGGTTTGATCCTCGAGTCACAGCACAAAGCACTGATAAAAATGTGATGCTTGTAGAGGACAAGATTCATTGAGTGGAGCTGGATCAAAAGTAAAGAGGAATAAGTGGCAAAATGTTTTTCCTGTTGTGAAATCGGTGGCACCGAGTGGTATGCTTCGATTGCACCGAAAGGATTCGGTTGGACCGAAAACAACAAATTGGTGAGACCGAGTTCATCATAGAGAAAACACCTGTCACCTTATCTCACTAGACTAGTAAGACCTCACAAGGATTTGCAAGGAATTAACTGAATGATTTGCAATGAATTGTATGCAGGAAATGCAGAACAGACAGTAAACAAGAAGAAACTGTAAAGAAATCTAGATTAAGTTTTTTTTGAAAGGGGAAACAAATATGCATGAGAGAAATGCAAAAGCACAAAAAAGAACACGAGAGAACTTCATCTAGAATTGGTCGGCGACAAAGTCACCTATGTTAGAGTATATTGACTTAGGAGTCAAGTGACATCACTTGATCATAGGTCATACTCATCGTTTAAGCTCAAAATGGGGTTACCATTTTTTGTTTCAGCATCTTGATGTATTCACATCTTGTCGAGTTGCTTTAACTCATGTCTTGGAGTAAAGCTTCTCTAAGATGGAAAAACATACCTTGGGTGGTGATGTTGATTGTTCATGTAGTTGATCTTGTGTGGGTTGCTCAAGGTTGATGTACCTCATCAAGAATTCGGATCACCACTTGGAATTTGAGTTCATCTACCTACATGGGTTAGTTCTTGCAAGGAAGAGCACTTGTGTGTCCAAATGACAATCATGAAACTCAACATAGAATTTGTCAAAGGATATGTTCGAATGATTCCGTGCTTCCTTGTCTTCAACCACCATTGTGTAGAGTCTTGGTGATGTAGAGATTGCTCAAGATATGAGTAGGTTACAGTCTCATGGAATTTCATTCAACCAAGTACCTACATGGGTTAGATAACATGCAAGGTGCAAATATATCCAAGACATAAGATTTTCATCATAAGAGAAATATCAAGGATTAGTCATAAGCTCATGTCTTGCATGTATCCAATGGAGTTTCTACTCCAAGTTTGAAGCACCAATGATGTTCAGTTCTCCTCTCAACCTGCAAAACACTTTCTCATCAAGTGGTTTAGTGAAAATATCCGCTAATTTCTTTTCGGTGCGAACATGCTTAAGATTAATGTCACCCTTAGCAACATGACCTCGAATGAAATGATGACGAACTTCAATATGCTTAGTTCGAGAGTGTTGCACAGGATTGTGAGCAATCTTGATAGCACTTTCATTGTCACAAAGTAATGGAACATGTTTCATGTATATCCCATAATCTTTAAGAGTTTGGGTCATCCAAAGTAACTGAGCACAACATGAACCAGTGGCAATGTATTCCGCTTCGGCGGTGGATAATGATACCGAGTTTTGTTTCTTGGAAGACCAAGACACAAGAGATCTACCAAGGAATTGACAAGTACCCGAAGTGGATTTTCTATCAACCTTGTCTCCGGCATAGTCCGAGTTGGAGTAGCCAACAAGATCGAAAGAGGCCCTCTTAGGATACCAAATGCCAAAATTTGGTGTATGAATTAAATATCTCACTATCCTTTTCACGGCCTTAAGATGACATTCTTTAGGTGCAGCTTGATATCTTGCACACATGCACACACTTAGCATAATATCGGGACATGAAGCACATAGGTATAACAATGAACCAAACATAGAGCGATAAACCTTTTGATCAACCGGTTCACCATCTTTGGTCCAATCAAGATGTCCACTAGTAGGCATGGGTGTAGTAATACCTTTGCATTCTTGCATATTGAACTTCTTGAATAAGTCCTTAGTGTACTTCATTTGAGAGACAAAGGTACCTTCCTTAGTTTGCTTGATTTGCAATCCAAGAAAGAATTTGAGTTCACTCATCATTGACATCTCAAACTTCTCCGACATTAGCTTTCCAAACTTCTCATTAAAATGAGGGTTAGTTGATCCAAATATAATATCATCAACATAATTTGGCATACAAATAATTCTCCATTAACCCTTTTAGTAAAAAGTGTAGAATCAATTTTCCCAATTTCAAACCCTTTTTCAATAAGGAACTTAGTTAAGCATTTGTACCAAGCTCTAGGAGCTTGTTTAAGACCATAAAGAGACTTGCGAAGTTTGTAGACATGATTGGGTTTCTTAGGATTGGTAAAGCCGGGACGTTGTTTAACATAAACTTCCTCCTCTATTTCACCATTTAGAAAAGCACTTTTAATGTCCATTTGGTACAAGGTGATGTCATGGTGATTAGCATAGGAAAGTAAGATGCGAATGGACTCAAGTCTAGCAACGGGAGCATAAGTCTCACCATAGTCCATACCTTCGACTTGTGTGTAACCTTGGGCGATGAGACGTGCTTTGTTGCGAACTACTTGTCCATCTTCATCTTGCTTGTTGCGAAACACCCATTTGGTACCGATGATGTTGTGGTTGTCGTCGGGCTTCTCAACCAATGTCCAAACTTGATTTATCTCAAAGTTGTGTAGCTCTTCATGCATAGCATTTATCCAATCTGGATCTTCCAATGCTTCTTCGACCTTCATAGGTTCAATGCTAGAGATGAATGAATAGTGTTCACAAAAATTTGCTAAACGAGTTTTAGAGCGAGTGATTCTCCCGGTTTGGATATCATTGTAGATTTGCTCGACGGGATGCTCTTTAGCAATCCTTGCTCAAAATCATGAAAGATTTTGCTTGGGTCTTGGTTGAACATCTTCTTCATCTTGTTCTTCTTCTTGGCCTTCTTCATTATTGGCGTTGTCATTTTCTTGTCTTGGTGAAGAAGGAGGTTGTTGACGTTCTGGATGTACTTCCTCGTTTTCTTCATCTTGGTGTGTCTCACTAGTGGATGCTTCCGTATCAACTCTTGGTTCACCTTGTCATGAAGTAGAAGCTTCCACTTGGACGGATGAGGTACTCTCCTTCACTTCCGTTGGACAAACCTTGCCAATAGACAAGTCTTGGATTGCTTCCGAGGGGTCTTTGTCTCCTACATCAATTGGCAATTTCTCTACTTGCAAGCTGTTAGATTCATCAAACTACACATCAACCGTCTCTTCAACCTTTCGGGTGAAATTGTTGTAGACACGGTATGTGTGAGAGTTTGAGCCATAACCATGTAGGAAACCTTCATGAGACTGAGGAGAAAATTTAGAACAACGATGCTTATCAAGATTGTAGCACTTTGAGCCAAATACTCAAAAGTATCCAACTTGGGGTTTGTTACCGGTGAGGAGCTCGTATGCCGTCTTCCCGAGTAGCTTGTGAAGACACAAGCGATTTGTTGCATGACAAGCTGTCTCAAATCCTGCATATAAGAATCCAGAGAAGAACCAAATAATATCCATAGATAATCTTGATCATAAATCCACAATTCATCGGATCTCGGCAAACACACCGCAAAAGAGTATTACTTCGAATAGTTCTCCAAGAACATCAATGAGAACATGGTATTGAGAATCAAAGAGAGAGAAGAAGCCATCTAGCTAATAACTATGGACCCGAAGGTCTGTGGTAAACTACTCACACTTCATCATTGGTGTTGATGTAGAAGCCCTCCATCATCGAATCCCCCTCCGACAGAATGCCGGAAAAGGCCCCAAGATGGGATGTCACTGGTACAGAAGGTTCCGGGGGTGGAAAAGTGGTTCCGTGGCTCCCCTGATGTTTTTAGGGTATAAGAGTATATATAGGCCAAGGAACTAGGTCAGGGGAGCTACGAGGGGCCCATGAGGGTGGGGGCGCGCCTACCCCCCTGGGCGCGCCCTCCTGCCTCGTGGCTTCCTCGTTGCGTCTCCTAACATATTTATCCATGTAATTTTATTTATTGTGGCATGAATGTTCAGTCCGAAAGATTCAAGACAAAAGTTTAATATTGACATAAAAACAATAATACTTAAAGCATACTAACAAAGCAATCATGTCTTCTCAAAATAACATGGCCAAAGAAAGCTATCCCTACAAAATCATATAGTCTGGCTATGCTCCATCTTCATCATACAAAATATTTAAATCCTGCACAACCCCGGTTTCAGCCAAGCAATTGTTTCATACATTAGTATTTTCAAACTTTTTCAATCTTCAGGCAATACATGAGCGTGAGCCATGGACATATCACTATAGGTGAAATAGAATGGTGGTTGTGGAGAAGACAAAAAGGAGAAGATAGTCTCACATCAACTAGGCGTATCAATAGGCTATGGAGATGCCCATCAATAGATATCAATGTGAGTGAGTAGGGATTGCCATGCAACAGATGCACTAGAGCTATAAGTGTATGAAAGCTCAAAAAGAAACTAAGTGGGTGTGCATCCAACTTGCTCGCTCATGAAGACCTAGGGCATTTTGAGGAAGCCCATCATTGGAATATACAAGCCAAGTTCTATAATGAAAATTCCCACTAGTATATGAAAGTGACAACATAGGGGACTCTCTATCATGAAGATCATGGTGCTACTTTGAAGCACAAGTGTGGAAAAAGGATAGTAACATGGCATGCTCTCAAGATCCCATGGAAAAAAATTGATAAAGTTTGGCGCAAGTTTTGATGCTCACACCTTCCAAATCGGAGCATCTCACAAGAAGGATCATAGTTTCCAAAAGGAGACGCGACACTTCGGACTCTAATCGTCAGTGACTACATCATTCCGCCTCGAGTTTTTTCATGGTAAATAATCACGTATATAACCTAGGTTCAATTTTCTGGCCCATTTCAGGTCTCGTCTACTATATTTAAGTCATTTTTTGCACTTACCTTACCTTTAGTGCATATAAATTGAAAACCATTCTACAACTACATCTGTGTGGTAGTTAGCAAAGAAGGTGTACAAACCATTTGTGTGTCGCTTTGCGATTTTTCATCCTTTGTCCAAGAAACAGGGAGAAGTTTCAAACATTTCGGCCGTCAGGAGCGGCCATCGGTGTAGGCCTAGTTAGTATTTTAATTACAGGGAATTCAGATGGAGACCAGACATCATCAAAATCATTGTGTGCCCATCGCGTGTGAGGGTGTCCCGGATTAGGGGGTGTCCGGATAGCCGGACTACCATCATCGGCCTAACTATCATCGGCCGGACTATCATCATCATCGACCGGACTCCAAGACTATGAAGATACAAGATTGAAGACTTCGTCCCGTGTCCGGATGGGACTTTCCTTGGCGTGGAAGGCAAGCTTGGCGATACGGATACGTAGATCTCCTACTATTGTAACCGACTCTATGTAACCCTAGCCCTCTCCGGTGTCTATATAAACCGGATGGCTCTAGTCCGTAGGACAACAACAACAACCATTACAATCATACCATAGGCTAGCTTCTAGGGTTTAGCCTCCTTGATCTCGTGGTAGATCCACTCTTGTAAACATCCACAATATCAATATCAATCAAGCAGGACATAGGGTTTTACCTCCATCAAGAGGGCCCAACCTGGGTAAAACATCGTGTCCCTTGTCTCCTGTTACCATCCGCCTAGACGCATAGTTCGGGACCCCCTACCCGAGATCCGCCGGTTTTGACACCGACATTGGTGCTTTCATTGAGAGTTCCTCTGTGTCATCACCGATAGGCTTGATGGCCTCTTCAATCGACAACGATGCAGTCCTAGGTGAGACTTTTCTCCCCGAACAGATCTTCGTATTCGGCGTCTTCGCACTGCGGGCCAACTCACTTGGCCATCTGGAGCAGATCGAAAGCTACGCCCCTGGCCGTTAGGTCGGGTTTGGAAGCCTAAACTTCACGGCCGATATCCGCGGGGACTTGATCTTCGATGGATCTGAGCCACAGCCAAGCATGTCACGCTGTCACGATGGGCACGACCTAACTCTGCCGCCGGACAACACCTTGGAGGCCGCACACGAATCCGCTCCGACCCATAGTCCGGAGCCGATCGCTCAGATCGAGGATGGGTGGCTGGACACCGCCTCGGGAGCTGCAACTTCTACGGTGATGGAGCCGAACACTTACCTTGTCCCTCATAAAGCTCATGACTCCGAGGTGCCGGACTCTCCGCCGGACTCCGAACCTCCTGCGCCCCTGCCAGTCGAATCCGACTGGGCGCCGATCATGGAATTCACCGCTGCGGACATCTTTCAGCACTCACCCTTCGGCGATATCTTAAATTCGCTGAAGCATCTCTCGCTATCCGAAGAGCCCTGGCCGCACTACGGCCAGGATGGTTGGGACGCGGACGACGAAGAAATTCAGAGCCCACCCACCACCCACTTCGTAGACACCGTTGACGATCTAACCGACGTACTCGACTACGACTCCGAAGACATTGACGGTATGGACGACGATGCCGAAGATTATCAAGAACCAGTGCCTACAGGACACTGGAAGACCACCTCGTCATACGACATAGATATGGTGGACACCCCAAAAGACGGGGACGGCGAAGAAGCAACGGAGGCCGATTCCTTAAAGAAACAGCCCAAGCGCCGACATCAGCGGCGCCGCTCTAAATCCCGCCACAGCAAGAATAGAGATTCCGGCACAGGAGATAATAACACCCCATAAAGTGCCGAAGACAACCCCCTCCAGCACGATCCAGCACAGGAGGAGGCAGAAGCAAGCCCTCACGAGAGGGCGGCAGACGAAGAGGTCGAGGATGATAATTACTTACCTCCCTCCGGAGACGAGGCAAGCCTCGACGACGACGAATTCGTCGTGCCTGAGGATCCCGTCGAACAAGAGTGTTTCAGACGCAGGCTAATGGCCACGGCAAACAGCCTAAAGAAAAAGCAGCAACAGCTTCAAGCTGATCAAGACCTATTGGCCGACAGATGGACCGAGGTCCTCGCGGCCGAAGAGTATGAACTCGAACGCCCCTCCAAAAAGTTACCCAAAACGCAAGTTGCTCCCCCGACTAGAGGAGGAAGCGTACAAACCTGCATCACCAGCGCACAATACGGCAGACCGACCACCTCGTGGCCGCGACAGAGAGGCGTGCAAGCCCTACACCAAAACCGTACCCCGGCACCTCTCAAAAAGCATGAAGCCACGGGGGAACGCGCCGGACTTGCGGGATATATTGGAGGACAAGGCAAGACAATCCAGATCTATCTATGGATCACGTGGGCGCCCCAAGACCCACGACGAATACCGTCACGCCAGATACAACTACTCCGGCCGGGTCGAACACAGCAGGCAACGCTCTCTCAAGCTACGTCACGATATTGCTCAATATAGAGGCACCGCGCACCCACTATGCTTCACTGACGAAGTAATGGATTATCAAATCCCTGAAGGGTTTAAACCCGTTAATATCGAATCCTACGATGGCACAACAGACCCTGCGGTTTGGATCGAGGATTATCTCCTCCATATACATATGGCCCGCGGCGATGATCTTCACGCCATCAAATATCTCCCGCTCAAGCTTAAAGGACCAGCTCGGCATTGGCTTAACAGCCTGCCCGCAGAGTCAATTGGATGCTGGGAAGACCTGGAAGCCGCATTCCTCGACAACTTCCAGGGCACGTATGTGCGACCACCGGACGCAGATGACCTAAGCCACATAATCCAGCAGCCAGACGAATCGGCCAGGCAATTCTAGACACGGTTCTTAACAAAGAAAAATCAAATCGTCGACTGTCCGGATGCAGAGGCCCTCGCTACCTTCAGACATAACATCCGCGACGAGTGTCTGGCCCGGCACCTAGACAGGAAAAGCCGAAATCCATGGCAGCCCTCACATCACTCATGACCCGCTTCTGTGCGGGAGAGGATAGCTGGCTAGCTCGTAGCAACAACCTCAGCAAAAACGCTGGCAGTCCAGATACCAAGGACCACAATGGCAGGTCACGTCGAAACAAAAACAAACGCCGCATTAACGGCGACAGCAATGAGGATACGGCAGTCAACGCCGGATTCCGAGGCTCCAAGCCTGGTCAACGGAAGAAGCCATTCAAAAGAACCACTCCGGGCCCGTCCAATTTGGACCGAATACTCGACCGCTCCTGTCAAATACATGGAACCCCCGAAAAGCCAGCTAACCACACCAACAGAGATTGTTGGGTATTCAAGCAGGCAGGCAAATTAATCGCCGAAAACAATGACAAGGGGCTACACAGTGATGACGAGGAAGAGACCCGGCCGCCGAACAACAGAGGACAAAAGGGATTCCCCCCTCAAGTTCGGACGGTAAACATGATATACGCAACGCATATACCCAAGAGGGAGCAGAAGCGTGCACTAAGGGACGTATACGCGATGGAGCCAGTCACCCCAAAATCCAACCCATGGTCCTCTTGCCCGATCACTTTCGATCGAAGAGACCATCCGACCAGTATCCGCCATGGCGGATTCACCGCATTGGTTTTAGACCCAATCGTCGATGGATTTCACCTCACGAGAGTCCTGATGGACGGCGGCAGTAGCCTGAACCTGCTTTATCAGGATACAGTGCGAAAGATGGGCATAGACCCTTCAAGGATTAAACCTACAAAGACAACCTTCAAAGGCGTCATACCAGGTGTCGAGGCCAGTTGTACAGGCTCAGTTACACTGGAAGTGGTCTTCGGATCCCCAGATAATTTCCGAAGCGAGGAGTTAATCTTCGCCATAGTCCCATTCCACAGTGGCTATCACGCTCTGCTCGGACGAACCGCGTTCGCAAAATTCAACGCGGTGCCGCATTATGCATACCTTAAGCTCAAGATGCCAGGCCCTCGTAGAGTCATCACGGTCAATGGAAACACGGAACGCTCCCTCGGAATGGAGGAACATACAGCGGCTCTCGCAGCAGAAGTGCAGAGCAGCCTTTTAAGGCAATTTTCGAGTCCGGCCGTTAAACGACCGGACACGGCCAAACGCGCCCGGAGCAACATCAACCAAGACCACCTGGCACGTTCTGAGCACGCGTAGCAATGCGGCCTCAACCCCAGCCCTCGCACAATTGTAAGACAAACTCTCCGCGTACATAATTACGCCCTGGAGATACCATGGGCATAGGGGGAGAGGCACAACCACAACAGACCCAGAGTGCGGTTCAACCACACCAGGGGCTCCCAAGTGTGTCGCTCTTTTTATCTTTTATTTCTCTCTTTTTTATACAGAACTCTGTCCGGCGGCGAACCTGCCGAACTCATGATGCAACAGCCAGGGAGGGACAAAGGCTGCGACGAACACTCAGGTGGTCTCCATTACGAGCATTAATTTTGTTAAATACACCATTCCGCGGCCTACCCCTGGAGGGAGACGCCTTTAATTCGTCCAATCCCTTGCTTTCCGCACTATTTGTATCATTCCGCACTCATAGCAAATCTTCTCGAATAAAATGCAGCACTTTTTGCCCATAATTGCATTACCTTATATATATATGTTCATTTACAACATGTTGCATCCGTACATTTTGGTACGGCCAAATACACCAGGGGCTTATGTTCCCCGCATTATGGTGTGATAAAGTCCGCACACTTTCACAAGTGCGGCACCCCGAACTTATAGCATTATATGAATCGGCTCCGAATCATGTCTTGGGTCAATAGTTGGGTTTGCCCGGCTCCCATGTTTGGCACCTTACGTTCCGTTCTATCAGCTAAGGTAGCACTGGGAGAACCACTGCGATTGCGCCCCGGTTGAGCCAGGTTAACGCCTCAGTGGAGAAAGCTAAAACTGACTGTCATGATAAGGCGAGAGACTGGTCGGTGTTCGAGAGGTCTTTTCGGGTCCTTAAAGACCTACGCCGCTTCGAGCGAAGTACCGGATAATGTCCGACGAAGGCGTGGATAGCGCCCCGAATTCGGTCTTCCGAATACTAGGGGTTTCGCCGAAATTTAAAATTATAGAATTCTATGGCTAAGTGAGAGTGTTCAAGCACTATAAGTCCGGTTGCCTTGTTCGTTGTGTTGAGCGCCTCCCTAGATGGACCCAAAAATGGGAACAAGAGTGCTCAAGTTTATCCCGAACACCCCAGCACTCGTGGCATGGGGGCTGAAGCCGACGACTTGCCATCTCTCAGATTTAATAAACGGTCGCACAGAAGGTAATATTTTAAATTAACAAGCGTTGCTTAGCGCATATGAACAAAGTTTTCAACGCACAGGATAACACATTGCGAATTTACTCAATAATTACATCCCTGGGGCACTCATCCGCAATCTTGCGGGTACCCTTCAGGACAGTCTTATAGTACATCTCGGGCGTACGATATTCCTTGCCCGCTGGTGGCGCGTCAGTGATTAGCTTCTCCGCATCGAGCTTGCCCCAATGCACCTTTGCGCGGGCAAGGGCCCGACGAGCACCTTCAATACAGGCGGAGCGCTTGATAACCTCCACCCAGGGGCACGCACCCACCAACCATTGCATGAGGCCGAAGTAGCTCCCAGGCATGGCCTCTCCAGGCCACAGCCGGACTATGAGGCCCTTCATGGCCTACTCGGCCACCTTGTGGAGCTCGACCAGCTGCTTCAGCTAGTCGCTAGGGGGCACCGGATGGCCGGCCTCAGCATACTGAGACCAGAAGAGCTTCTCCGTTGAGCTCCCCTCCTCGGCTCGGTAGAATGCGGCAGCATCAGACACGCTGCGAGGCAGATCTGCAAACGCCCCTGGAGAGCTTCGAATTCGGGTAAGTAACACGTAATTTACATTCACATGCTTGCTTTGCATGAAAAATGCCTTACCCGCCGCTATCTTCCTCACCAACTCAATCTCCTGATGGGACTTATGGGCATCGGCCTTGGCAGTTTTGGCACTTTCGAGAGCCAAGGCAAGCTCGGACTCTCGAGTCTTTGAGTCACGCTCCCAAATCTCATGCTTTCCCATGAGAGCCTGGAGCTCTTGCCGAACCACCGCCACCCGCGCCTCCTGCTTTTCTCGCTCTTCCTGTTCCGCGGCCGCATTGCGTTCAGCCGCGGACACGGCCTCCTTCAGGGTTGCCACCTCGTTCGTGGCCCCTGCAGTACCCATGTTATCCTTGTTATTTTTTGTTGCAACCTAAATCCTTTTCTGTAAGGTACAACTTCAAAGTGGTGTTACTCACCTTCTTTGTCCTGGAGCTGCCTCTTGGCGCGGCCGAGCTCTTGCTCGGACCGCTCGAGCTCCTGCTTCAAAGCACCGACCTCCGCAGTCAGTGCGGCAGAGGTCAGCAGCGCAGCCTGCAACCCATATTGACATAATTTTTTAGCAACCCTGCGTATATCTTCTTTTTTTCAGATCCTCAGTCTGGCTTTTCTTTACGAACACCGAACCGAGCATCAGGGGCTAGTGTCTATGCGGTATTACATTGCATATTTTTAACCTCTTACCTCAAAGCCTGATAGAAGGCTATTGCAGGCTTCGGTCAGCCCGCTCTTGGCAAGCTGTACCTTCTGAATCACCGCACTCATAATAGTGCGGTGTTCTTCCTCGATGGAAGCGCTCTGCAGCGCCTCCAACAAATTGTCCGGTGCCTCCGGTTGGACGGAAGATGCCGGCATCATGGTCTTGCCCTTTGTGGGAAGGGGCCACCGGCCGGACTCCGGAACCACTGCGGGTTCTGATGTGGAGTCCGGTGCAAAGTCCGGGAGGCCGCCTTGTGGCGCCTCTGGAGCCTCCCCCTGATGGGTCCCTTCTTGGGATCCCACCTCGGCGTCCTCGGTGTCGCGAGGGGTGGAGGCGGTCGGGATGGAGTCTACATCCGACGGAGCCAACGACCCGCTCGATGAAGCGGGGAGATCATCATTGGCCGGACTACAGGCAGCATGCGGCATCAGAATGACACTATGTGACACAGAAAAAGAAATTATAAATCATTTAGGAATCCGGATACTTACGATCTCATCGGAGGCCTGGCCCTTGAAGGCCATTCTTCCTCGCCAACGTTGATGTTGGCGGAGCTGTCCGGGGGAATAGTCCTTCCCCTCTTGGACCCTTCGGCCTCCCCTGTTGGGGAAGCCTTCCTCTTCCTCTCTCCCTCCTCTGGGAGAGAGTCCTCTTTCTCCTCCTTGTTTTCGGGGGAGGAGTCTGCCCCGGAGTCGTCGGACACCTGAAAACGGGAAATCTTTCGAGCACCCGTGGCCTCCTTCTTGGCCTTCTTCTCCGGCACCACATGCGGTGCCGGAACCAGCAGCCTCGCTAGATGGGCATCTACTAGGTTTTCTGGCATAGGAGCCGGGCAGATAATCTGCTCCGCCTTCCTCATCCAGTCGTGTCAAAGGAAAAGGGGAAATTAAAACCCACATAGAGTCAAACTATGAAAAGCAAGTGTCCCGTAAAGGGGTAGAATCACTTACCTCGTCGGCTTGACGCTGCGAGCGAAATCCGCGATCTTCAGTCGTAGATGCGGGGGCTTCGGCGCCCTTAAACAGCACCCTCCAGGCGCCTTCGTACGTCGTGTCGAAGAGCCCGCTCAGCGCCTGGTGCTGCTCCGGATTGAACTCCCACAGATTGAATGCCCGCTCCTGGCATGGGAGAATCCGGCGGACGAGCATGACTTGGACCACGTTAACCAGCCTGAGCTTCTTCACCAGCTTCTGGATACAGGCTTGGAGTCCCGTCAGCTCCTCCGAACTACCCCACAGCAAGCCCTTCTCTTTCCAGGAGGTGAGCTGCGTGGGGATACCAGATCTGAACTCGGGGGCCGCCGCCCACGTAGGGTCGCGCGGCTCGGTGATATAGAACCACCCCGATTGCCACCCCTTGACGGATTCCACAAAGGCCCCTTCGAACCAAAGGACGTTGGGCATCTTTCCCAACATGGCGCCTCCGCACTCCGCTTGAGTGCCCTTCACTACCTTCGGCTTGACATTGAAAGTCTTGAGCCACAAGCCGAAGTGGGGCTGGATGCAGAGGAAGGCCTCGCACACGATGATAAACGCCGAGATGTTGAGGATGAAGTTCGGCGCCAGATCATGGAAATCCAGGCCGTAGTAGAACATGAGCCCCCGGACAAAGGGGTGGAAAGCCCAGTCCGTGGAGGAAGTGGGGAAGAAAAACGACCCTCTCATGGGGCCTGGGGGTGGGGATGAGCTGCCCCTCGTCGGGCAGCCGGTGCGCAATGTCGCCGGACAGGTAGCCGGCGCTACGCAGTCTTTCGATGTGCTCCTCCGTAACGGAGGAGGTCATCCACTTGCCTCCCGCTCTAGACATGACTGGGGAAGGTTGAGACGGGATGTGCGGGCTTGGGCGCTGGAGCTCGAGTGCGCGGAGATGGATAAGCAAAGGAGGAAGAAGGCGTAGGTGAAAAGGTGAATCCTTATCCCTTATATGGGCGGGCGAAGTCTAGGCGTCCCCCACCGGCCTGGTAAAGCTCTCTTATCCCCCAAGAGTCACCATCAATGGCGCGGTTGGGCTACCCATGTCCGTATTGATGAGAATCCCGGATTAAGGGGGAACACGATCTCTGCTTCGACAAAACGTGCCAAGGAAACCGCTTCGCTAAATGCACTGAGGTGGTAGAGTAAAAATCGATTCAAGTAATGGCTTGGTAGTGGCGTGACGTCATGCCGCAAAAAACGTCAGCAGATTGAACTTGTGCATATATTATTCTCTCTACGGCGGAATGTGGAATTTATTTTGCAGAGCCGAACACTATCCTGGTGTTCACAATCTTCTATCATTCGGAGGAGGAACCCGCCTTGCAATGCCAAGCAATATACGCACCGGACTTATCGTCATTGAAGCCTGGTTCAGGGGCTACTGAGGGAGTCCCGGATTAGGGGGTGTCCGGATAGCCGGACTACCATCATCGGCCGAACTATCATCGGCCAGACTATCATCATCATCGACCGGACTCCAAGACTATGAAGATACAAGATTGAAGACTTCGCCCCGTGTCCGAATGGGACTTTCCTTGGCGTGGAAGGCAAGCTTGGCGATACGGATACGTAGATCTCCTACTATTGTAACCGACTCTATGTAACCCTAGCCCTCTCCGGTGTCTATATAAACCGGATGGCTCTAGTCCGTAGGACAACAACAACAACCATTACAATCATACCATAGGCTAGCTTCTAGGGTTTAGCCTCCTTGATCTCGTGGTAGATCCACTCTTGTAAACATCCACAATATCAATATCAATCAAGCAGGATGTAGGGTTTTACCTCCATCAAGAGGGCCCGAACCTGGGTAAAACATCGTGTCCCTTGTCTCCTGTTACCATCCGCCTAGACGCACAGTTCGGTACCCCCTACCCGAGATCCGCCGGTTTTGACACCGACAGCGTGCTCTCATGACCCCGGCGAAAAAATTGGTAAAGTTTGGCAGAAGTTTTGATGATCCCGCCTTCCAAACCAGAGCATCTCACATGAAGGACCATGGTTTCCAAAAGGAGACGTGTCAATTGAAACTCCAGTGGCCGGTGACTCCATCGTTTGGCCTCATACAAATTTCCACGGTACGCAATCACCATTATACCACATGTTTGATTTTCTAACGCATTTCAGGCATCGTTTGCTATAATTAAGACATTTTTTGAATTTAACATGCAATTTGTGGATATAAATAAAATCATAACCGGAACTGCATGTGTTGTCGAAAGGGAGGAGTATTGTCGTTCGATCAAGGAGAATCCAGTAGTGCAGACATACGATCTGCGGTGGTTGGGTTCTCACCAATCAGAACGCATGACACAGATCACGTGCGTGGCAGGGGGCATCGGCCATGGTTTAGTAGGCACACGGCTTTCGTGAGTGAACTGTGTGCTATTTGAAAACATTTACATGAACTAACATCATATTTTCATTTGAATGAAAACATTAGTTCATCATTTCGCCTCCAATTTTTTTCCACGGTAAGAAAACATGATTGTACCCTATGGTTCGATTTTTGGGTGCATTTGAGATCTCGTTGGTTATATTTGAGTAATTTGAGATCTCGCAACTACACATGGGTGTTAGCAAGATAATTTGTGTGTCGCTTTGCGAGTTTTCATTCATTGTCCGAGAAACGGGAAAAATTCAAACAGTTCGGCCGTAGGGTGCGGCCACAAGCGTAGGCCTTGTTGGTTTTTTAGTTACAGGAAATGCATATAGAGTCCGGAAATAACGAAAATCACTGTGTCATTGTGGCGTGCTCTCACAATCGCATGGAAAAAGTTTGGTAAAGTTTGGTAAAGTTTGGCACAAGTTTCGGTGCTGGCACCTTCCATATCGGAGCATCTCACAGGAAGGATCATTTATAGTTTCCAAAATGAGAGGCGACACTTCAGACTCCAAATTGTCAGTGACTACATCTTTCCGCCTCAAAAATATCATGGTAAACAATAACGGATATACCCTTGGTTTGATTTTCTAGTCCATTTCAGGTCTCGTCTGCTATGTTTAAGTGATTTTTTCCTCTTACCTTGCATTTAGTGCATATAAATTCAAAACCCTACTACAACTACAGGTGGGTATTTTAGTTAGGCTATACTTAGGATACTCATAGTGGAGAGTATCATATACTAGTGTCATGCATATGATACTAGTGTATGATACTACCTTTAATTATAGTGCATATATAGTATAATAGAGTAGTATCATAGATGATCGTATTTATTGTCATGCATGACACAAATTAGCATCACATTTAACATGATATGATATCTACCTATATGTTACTCTAAACCTCTCTATCTTATTTAATTATTTGCCACATCAGCATACTTGTTATTTCCGAGTGCATGATACCAGCTATGATACCACCACTATGGTCAGCCTTGTAGTGGGGAGTATCATGTACTAGTATCATGAATATGATTCTAGTTTATGATACTATGTACCTTCATAGTGCATAGTATATATCGTAGAGTAGTATCATAGATGACCGTATTTATGGCCATGCATGACACAAAGTAGTATGGCATTAATTTTGTTATGGTATCAACCTATGTTACTCAAACCCACTCTCCCTTCTTTAATTCCTTGCCACATCATCATATTTTCTATTCCTGAGTGCATGATACCGGCTATGGTACCCCCACTATGGCCGGCCATAGCAAAGAAGGTGTACAATTCATTTGTGTGTCGCTTTGCGAGTTCTCATCCGTTTGTCCGAGAAGCGGCCACTGGCATAGGCCTAGTTGGTATTTTAATTACATGAAATTTAGATTGAGTCTAGACATCATCAAAATCGATGTGAGACCGTGGCGTACTCTCACGACCCCATGGAAAGAATTTGGTAAAGTTTGGCACAAGTTTTGATGATCGCTCCTTCCAAACCGGAGCATCTCACATGAAGGATCATGGTTTCCAAAAGGAGTTGTGTCAATTCAAAATCCAGTGGTCGGCGACTTCATCATTTGGCCTCATAAAAATTTCCACGGTACGCAATCACCATTATACCACGGGTTTGATTTTCAGGCGCATTTCAGGTATCATTGGCTATATTTAAGACATTTTTGGAGTTCAACATACAATTTGTGGATATAAATAAAATTACCACCGGAACTGCATGTGTTGTCAAAAGGGATGAGGATTGTCGTTCGTTCTAGGACAATCCAACGGTGCAGACGTACGATCCGCGGGGTTGGTTCTGGCCAATCAGAACGCACGACTCAAATCACGCGCGTGGCTGGGGGGCATCAGCCACAGTTTAGTAGGAACACGGCTTTCATGAGTGAACTGTGTGCTATTTGGAAACATTTACATGAACTAACAACATATTTTCATTTGAATGAGAACATGATTTCATCATTTCGCCCCCATTTTTTCCATAGTAAGAAATCACAATTGTACCCTATGGTTCGATTTTCTGGTGCATTTGAGATCTCGTTTGCCACTTTTGAGTCATTTGAGGTCTTAAAACTACACATGGGTGTTAGCAAGATCATTCGTCTGTCACTTTGCGAGTTTTCATTCATTGTCCGAGAAATGGGGGAAAAATCAAATAGTTCGGCCGCAGGGTGCGGCCATAGGCGTAGGCCTTCTTGGTTTTTTAATTATAGGAAATGCATATAGAGTCTAGAAATAATAAAAATCATTGTGTCACTATGGCGTGCTCTCACGATCACATGGAAAAAATGGTAAAGTTTGCCACAAGTTTTTGTGCTCGCACCTTCCATACCGGAGCATCTCACAAGAAGGATCATATATAATTTCCAAAAGGAGACGCGGCACTTCAGACTCCAAATCGTCAGTGACTACATCGTTCAACCTCGAAAAAAAACATGGTAAACAATCACGGATATACCCTTGGTTTGCTTTTCTGGCCCATTTCAGGTCTCCTCTGCTATGTTTAAGTCAGTTTTTACACTTACTTTGCATTTAGTGCTTATAAAGTCAAAACCCTACTACAACTACATGTGGTGGTTTTATTTAGGCTATACTTAGGCTACTCATAGTAGAAAGTATCATATACTAGTATCATGCATATAATACTAGTGTATGATACTACCTTTAATTATAGTGCATATATAATATAATAGAGTAGTATCATAGATGATCATATTTATTGCCATGCATGACACAAATTAGCATCACATTTAACATGTTACGATATCTACCTATATGTTACTCTAACCCTCTCTATCTTCTTTAATTGTTTGCCACATCAGCATACTTGCTATTTCCGAGAGCATGATACTGGCTATGATACCACCACTATAGCCAGCCTTATAGTGGGGAGTATCATATACTAGTATCGTACATATGATACTAGTGTATGATACTATGTACCTTCATGTGTATAGTATATATCATAGAGTAGTATCATAGATGACCGTATTAATGGCCATGCATGACACAAAGTAGTATAGCATTTATTATGTTACAGTATCTACCTATGTTACTCTAACCCATTCCCTTCTTTAATTCCTTACCACATCATCATATTTGCTATTCCCGATTTCATGATACTGGCTATGATACCCCCACTATGCCCAGCCTTAGCAAAGAAGGTGTACAAATCATTCGTGTGTCGCTTTGTGAGTTTTCATCTGTTTGTACGAGAAGCGGGGAGAAGTTTTAAACATTTCGGCCGCGAGGTGCTGCCACTGACGTAGGCCTAGTTGGTATTTTAATTACAGGAAATTCAGATGGAGTCCAGACATCATTAATATAGATGTGTGCCCATGGCATGCTATCATGACTCCGTGGAAAAAATTTTGGTAAAGTTTGGCACATGTTTTGAGATCGCTCCTTCCAAACCGGAGCGTCTCACATGAAGGATCGTGGTTTTCAAAAGGAGACGTGTCAATTCAAACTCCAGTGGCCGGTGACTTCATCGTTTGGCTCATAAAATTTTCCACGGTACACAATCACCATTATACCATGGGTTTGATTTTTTGGCGCATTTCAGGTATCGTTAGTTATATTTAAGACATTTTTTTAGTTTAACATGCATTTTGTGCATAAAAATAAAATTACAACTGGAACTGCATTTGTTGTCGAAAGGGATGAGGATTACCCTTCGATCTGGGAGCATTCAACGATGCATACGTACGAACCGTGGGGTTTGGGTTCAGGCTAATCAGAAAGCACGACTCGGATCGCATGCGGTGTTTGGTCGGTACACGGCTTTCATGAACGAACCGTGTGCTATTCGCAAACCAGATTGCATATCTTTTGCTCACACATACTGGCGTGAGGTCAATTGAGTGTGCTACCTCTATGATATAATAATAATAATAATAATAATAATAATAATAATAATAATAATAATAATAATAATAATAATAAACATTTCATATTTATTGCCTGAGCTGACAGCATATCAAGGTCAACATATTAGCGGTTATTGCATCAACAGAAAACCGGACATAACTCACAAATTTAGTACATGCGACAGTTCCAAATTGAATAAATTAAATTGCAAGGTAGGCATAAATACTAGTCTTACGGCTTAATTCCCATGTACATGGGGGAACTGGGATCATTACGTTGACACCGAATGAATTTGGGTTTTCTGATGTTTTTACGCTTCTCTGTTACATGGGTGTGTGATCCCTTGGCTGGTAACTCAGCAAATTCATTGTACTCATCCTCATCGACAACATGCTTGACACCCAGTACCCACCTCTTCCCATGCATCACTACATGGCAGTTCTTATGCAAGGGGTCTTCCGCATAGAAAATCGGGGTAGCATCGCTGGCAAGAATGAATGGGCCTTCGTGATATGCCATCGTTGTCCTATTAACATAGGTCTTGCTGTAATCATCAACCCTTACATGACCAAAAGGGATCCATGCGCACCTGAATAATGCCACCTTAACTTTCACGTAGTTAAGCGCCCGAATCACTTTGATGGTTCCATAGTATACCCTTTTATTATCTTCATCTACAGTCATGCAATCTATTCTAACAGAGCTATTCTTATATGAGGTCTTATTATTACGTGTAGAACGTGTATCCATTTATGTCATATGCTTGGTACCTCAACACCATAGGTGATGGCTTTTGTGCCAACCACGTAGCAATGCCATCGATGGATCCTTGTGCCAAATGATTCTTCAGCCATTCAGCGTAGTTCTTAGTGTGCTCCTTCATCTCCACATCTAATGAAGGAACCATTGCTAAGAAGCTTTGGCATATCTCTGCCAAGTGTTCTTCGGCGTAAGCGCTGAGAATTGGGTTGTTAAGCAATACCATCAAATGGGCTTTCTCTGCCAATTCTCCGGGTGCAGCCATTTGTGTGCCAGCAAGGACCGGCTAACCTTTCAGCCTTCCCTCCTGGTGACAGAGGGGCAAAGCTATAGGTCTTTGTTTCATGTATTCGGTGAAACTCAACCACCTCCTCCGCGGTATAACCTTGTAGGATGCTTGCCTCGAGCTTCAGTATTCCCATGAACCGCTTGAAGGGATACATGTTACGAAGAAATATAGGACCACAATACTTTATCTCGTCGACAAGGTGCATAGTGAGATGGACCATGACATCAAAGAATGACAGTGGGGAAACATCTCTAGGTTGGACAATATTCTTGCAATATCATCTTGCATATGATCCAACTCTCCAGGATCTTCAACTTTCTGCCATAGTTGGTTGAAGAAATCACATAGCTCAACGAGTGTGTTTCTTATATCTTTGTCCATCAGATTCTTGATGGCCACTGGGAGGATTTGTGTCAACATTATGTGGCAATCATGTGAATTCATGTGTCCCATCTTTATTTTACCTGAGCTCACATCCATGAGACTTCTGATGTTTGTGGAGTAGTAAGAGGGTGTCTTAACTGGCAACAAATAGGTGAAGAACTGTGTTGCTTATTTTGTACTGAAATCATAACTCTAGCGAGCTTTCATGAATTTGTCATCATCTTATGCTTCACTCTTGCGTTGTGATTGATTAGCAAGCATATCAAGCCACGCACCATCACCATCCTTTGTTTTACCTTTAATCTTGAGAAGAGTACCAAGGATGCTTTCACATACGTTCTTCTCTACGTGCATGACATAGATGCAGTGATGTACACATAGAATCTCCCAGTAAGGTAATTTCCAGAGCACCGATTTCTTCTTAAACACTTTACCCTTGGGTGTTTGTTTCACCGTCAAAGCGTGCTTCTTTACAAGCACAACATTAATTTGTTTAGCTATGTTGTAGGACCTTGAGAAGAAGTAAGTAAGTCTAGAGGGGGGTGATTAGACTACTTGACCAATTAAAAACTATGCCTTTTCCCAATTTTAGTCTTTGGTAGATTTTAGCTATCTCAGCACAAGTCAAGCAATCTTCACACAATTCAAGCAAGCATGAAAAGAGTATATGAGCAGCGGAAATTAAAGCATGCGACTTGCAAGAATGTAAAGGGAACGGTTTGGAGATTTCAAACGCAATTTGGAGACACGGTGATTTTTGAGCCGTGGTTCCGATAGGTGGCGCTATCGTACATCCACGTTGATGGAGACTTCAACCCATGAAGGGTAACAATTCCGCGAGTCCACGGAGGGCTCCACCCAAGAAGGGTCCACGAAGAAGCACCTTGTCTATCCCACCATGGCCGTCGCCCATGAAGGACTTGCCTCACTAGCGGTAGATCTTCACGAAGTAGGCGATCTCCTTGCCCTTACAAACTCCTTGGTTCAACACCACAATCTTGTCGGAGGCTCCCAAGTGACACCTAGCCAATCTAGGAGACACCACTCTCAAAAAAGTAACAAATGGTGTGTTGATGATGAACTCCTTGCTCTTGTGCTTCAAATGATAGTCTCCCCAACACTCAACTCTCTCTCACAGGATTTGGATCTGGTGGAAAGAAGATTTGAGTGGAAAGCAACTTGGGGAAGGCTAGAGATCAAGATTCATATGGTAGGAATGGAATATCTTGGCCTCAACACATGAGTAGGTAGTTCTGATGGATCTCTCCACGAATGAAGAGGAGGCGGAGGGGTATATATAGCCTCCACAAAAAATCTAACCGTTACACACAATTTACCAATCTCGGTGGGACCGAATCAAGAAACTCGGTCAGACCGATTCAGTAAACAATGTGACCGTTAGGGTTTGCGGTGGGACCGAAATGCAACTCGGTAGGACCGATATGGTTAGGGTTAGGGCATAACTTAATCTCGGTGAGAACGATTGCACAAACTCGGTTAGATCGATTTTGGTAATAAGCTAACCAGAGAGTTGGTCAGGCAAACACGGTGGGACCAATTACTCAAACTCGGTGGGACCAATTTTGGTAATAAGTTAACCAGAGAGTTTGCATTGTAATCTCGGTAGTACTGATTGCTCAAACTCGGTGAGACCGATATTGATAATGGACATACACAGAGAGATTACAATCCCATCTCGGTGAGACCGAGATCCCTATAGATGAGACCGATTTGCCTAGGGTTTGTGGCAGTGGCTATGACATCTGAACTTGGTGGCGCCGGATAGATAGAATAGGTGGGGCCGAGTTTGACTTTGGGTTTAGGTCATATGTGTGGATGTGGGAAAGTAGTTGAGTGATTTGGAGCATATCACTAAGCACTTGAAGCAAGAAACTCATTAGGCAACACCTCATCCCTTCTTGATAGTATTGGCTTTTCCTATAGACTCAATGTGATCTTGGATCACTGAAATATAAAATGAAGAGTCTTGAGCTTGAAGCTTGAGCCAATCCTTTGTCCTTAGCATCTTGAAGGAGTTCCACATCCTTTAGTCCATGCCACTCCATTGTTGAACTTGTCTGAAATATACTAGATAAAAGTGTTAGTCCAACAAGAGATATGTTGACATTAATTACCAAAACCACCCGGGGAGCACTTGTGCTTTCAATCTCCCCCTTTTTGGTAATTGATGACAACATACATCAAAGCTTTAGATAAAGATATAGAGAATAGTAAGCAAAGCTTTGGGAAGACATGTAACAAGCATAGGCTCCCTCTACATGTATGCAACCATGTGAATATGGAATATAGAAGCATGTGAGAGCATAACCATTATAGAGTAGGCAATGTGTTACATGTATCTTGGCCATATGCATCAGAGTGAAGAATGTTAAGAGACAATACCTTCATGCTCATGAGTCCTTTTTGCAAACAGTATGTACATCAGCAAGAATTCCTCATACACATGATTGTGATGCATATACTTACCTTGTGGTCTTGAGTTGGCTTAGGATGGAATGAACCTGCGTAAACAAGGTTAGATAACACAGATACACCTACTAGCCAGAGCAAACAGAAGAAACCACAAGAATACCAAGACTGGGATGACATGTAGAAAGTGAGTACTAAGTACCACATTGGATTAGACATGTCCCCAAAGGTAGAGATATGCAATGAATTTAAATGACTTTCTTCCCTTAGATGTCTTGCTCCCCCTGAATCTAGCATGGGATACTGGGAGAAAATAGGGAATAGAAAATCAGAGCTCAAAGAAACAAATGAACAGAGCTAATGCGAATAAGCACATATGAACATGTCTTTCCCCTCAAGAAGACATGTGGCATCTCTCCTCTTAAACACCAAGTATCTGGGATCCTTGAGAATTACTTTCTACTTGAGTATTCTCTCCCCGTGGAGATCTCTTTCTCCCCCTGTGGAAGTGATACTCTCCCTTTGAAAGTGATAAGCTTTGATGTGATCTCTCTCCCCCCCTTTGACATCAATTTCCAAGAAGGGACTTCTGGAATTTGTCATGTATGGGTTTGATCCTTGAGTCACAGCACAAAGCACTGATAAAAATGTGACGCTTGTAGAGGACAAGATTCATTGAGTGGAGCTGGATCAAAAGTAAAGATGAATAAGTGGCAAAATGTTTTTCCTGTTGTGAAATCGGTAGCACCGAGTGGTATGATTCGGTTGCACTGAAAGGATTCGGTTGGGCCGAAAACAACAAATCGGTGAGATCGAATTCATCACAGAGAAAACACTTGTCACCTCAGCTCACTAGACTAGTAAGATCTCACAATGATTTGCAAGGAATTAACTGAATGATATGCAATGAATTGGATGCAGGAAATGCAGAGCAAATAGAAAAGAAAGAAATCTAGATGAAGTTTTTTTTGAAAGGGGAAACAAATATGCATGAGACAAATTCAAGAGAACAGAAAAGGACACAAGTAAAACTTCATCTAGAGTTGGTCGGGGACAAAGTCACCTATGTTAGAGTATATTGACTTAGGAGACAAGTGAGATCACTTGATCATAGGTCATACTCATCGTTTAAGCTCAAAATGGGGTTACCATTTTTTGTTTAAGCATCTTGATGTACTCACATCTTGTCGAGTTGCTTTAGCTCATGACTCGGAGTAAAGCTTCTCTAAGATGGAATAACATACCTCGGGTGGTGGTGTTGATCATGTAGTTGAACTTGTGTAGGTTGCTCAAGGTTGATGTAGTTCATCAAGAGTTGGGAGAACCACTTGGAATTTGAGTTCATCTACCTACATGGGTTAGTTATTAAAAGGAAGAGCACTTGTGTATCCAAAAATGACAATCATGAAGCTCAACATAGACTTTGTCAAAGTATATGTTTGAATGGTTCCGTGCTTCCTTGTCTTCAACCACCATAGTGTAGAGACTTGGTGATGTAGAGATTGCTCATGATATTAGTAGGTTACAATCCCATGGAATTTGATTCAACCAAGTACCTACATGGGTTAGATAACATGCAAGATGCAAATATATCCAAGACATAAGATTTTCATCATAAGAGAAATATCAAGGATTAGTCATAAGCTCATATCTTGCATGTATCCAATGGAGTTTCTACTCCAAGTTTGAAGCATCAATGATGTTCAATTCTCCTCTCAACCTGCAAAACACTTTCTCATCAAGAGGTTTAGTAAATATATCCGCTAATTGCTTTTCGGTGCGAACATGCTTAAGATTAATGTCACCCTTAGCAACATGATCTCGAATGAAATGATGACGAACTTCAATATGCTTAGTTCGAGAATGTTGCACGGGATTATGACCAATTTTGATAGCACTTTCATTGTCACAAAGCAATGGAACTTGTTTCGCATATATCCCATAATCTTTAAGAGTATGGGTCATCCAAAGTAATTGAGCACAACATGAACCAGCGGCAATTTATTCCGCTTTGGCGGTGGATAAGGATACCGAGTTTTGTTTCTTGGAAGACCAAGACACAAGAGATCTACCAAGAAATTGACAAGTATCTGAAGTGGACTTTCTATCAACCTTGTCTCCGGCATAGTCCAAGTCGGAGTAGCCAACAAGATCAAAAGAGGCCCTCTTAGGATACCAAATGCCAAAATTTGGCGTATGAATTAAATATCTCACTATCCTTTTCACGGCCTTAAGATGACATTCTTTAGGAGCAGCTTGATATCTTGCACACATGCACACACTTAGCATAATATCAGGACGTGAAGCACATAGGTATAACAATGAACCAATCATAGAGCAATAAACCTTTTGATCAACCGGTTCACCATCTTTGGTCAAATCAAGATATCCACTAGTAGGCATGGGTGTAGACATACCTTTGCATTCTTCCATGTTGAACTTCTTGAATAAGTCCTTAGTGTACTTCGTTTGAGAGACAAAAGTACCTTCCTTAGTTTGCTTGATTTGCAACCCAAGAAAGAATTTGAGTTCACTCATCATTGACATCTCAAACTTCTCCGACATTAGCTTTCCAAACTTCTCACTAAAATGAGGGTTGGTTGATCCAAATATAATATCATCAACATAAATTTGGCATACAAATAATTCTCCATTAACCCTTTTAGTAAAAAGTGTAGAATCAATTTTTCCAATTTCAAAGCCTTTTTCAATAAGGAACTTGGTTAAGCATTTATACCAAGCTCTAGGAGCTTGTTTAAGACCATAAAGAGCTTTGCGAAGTTTATAGACATGATTGGGTTTCTTAGGATTGATAAAGCCGGGAGGTTGTTTAACATAAACTTCCTCCTCTATTTCACCATTTAGAAAAGCACTTTCAATGTCCATTTGGTACAGGGTGATATCATGGTGATTATCATAGGCAAGCAAGATGCGAATGGACTCAAGTCTAGCAACGGGAGCATAAGTCTCACCATAGTCCATACCTTTGACTTGTGTGTAGCCTTGGGCGACGAGACGTGATTTGTTGCGAACTACTTGTACATCTTAATCTTGCTTGTTGTGAAACACCCATTTGGTACCGATGATGTTGTGGCTGTTGTCGGGCTTCTCAACCAATGTCCAAACTTGATTTCTCTCAAAGTTGTGTAGCTCTTCATGCATAGCATTTATCCAATCCGGATCTTCCAATGATTCTTCAACCTTCATTGGTTCAATGCTATAGATGAATGAATAGTTTTCACAAAAGTTAGCTAAACGAGTTTTAGAGCGAGTGATTCTCCCGGTTTGAATATCATTGTAGATTTGCTCGGCGGGATGGTCTTTACCAATTCTTGCTCGAACTTGTGAAAGATTTTGCTTGGGACTTGGTTGAACATCTTCTTCATCTTGTTCTTCTTCTTCTTGGCCTTCTTCATTATTGGCGTTGTCGTTCTCTTGTCGTGGTGGAGAAGGAGGTTGTTGACGTTCTTGATGTACTTCCTTGTTTTCTTCATCTTGGTGTGTCCCACTTGTGGATGCTTCCGTATCAACTCTTGGTTCACCTTGTCGTGAAGTAGAAGGTTCCACTTGGACGGACAAGGTACTCTCCTTCACCTCCGTTGGACGAATCTTGCCAATAGACAAGTCTTGGATTGCTTCCGAGGGGTCTTTGTCTCCTACATCAATTGGCAATTGCTCTACTTGCGAGCCGTTAGATTCATCAAACTTCACATCTACCATTTCTTCAACCTTTCGGGTGAAATTGTTGTAGACACGGTAAGTGTGAGACTTTGAGCCATAACCAAGTAGGAAACCTTCATGAGACTTAGGAGCAAATTTAGAACGACGATGCTTATCAAGAATGTAGCACTTTGAGCCGAATACTCGAAAGTATCCAACTTGGGGTTTGTTACCGGTGAGGAGCTCGTATGCCGTCTTGCCGAGTAGCTTGTGAAGATACAAGCGATTTGTTGCATGACAAGCTGTCTCAACTGCTTCTGCCCAAAAGTGCTTCGGCATCTTGTACTCATCAAGCATCGTTCTTGCCATTTAGATGAGCGTCCGGTTCTTCCTCTCAACAACTCCATTTTGTTGAGGTGTGTACGTAGCCGAGAACTCATGTGAAATCCCTTCCTCGTCAAGAAAGGTGTCCACATTTGCGTTCTTCAACTCCGTTCTATTGTCGCTGCGAACCTTCTTGATCTTCACTTCAAACTGATTTTGAGCCTTCCTGGCGAAGCTTTTGAAGATCTTTTGGACCTGCGATTTGTCATCGAGAAAGAACACCCACGTAAATCTTGAAAAATCATCAACTATAACTAGACAAAAAGAATTTCCACCGAGACTTTTGTAGGCATTGGGACCAAAAAGATCCATGTGAAGTAGCTCAAGTGCCCTCCTTGTGGTCATGATGTTCTTCACGGGATGCCTTCCTCCAACCTGTTTACCTGCTTGACAAGCACTGCAAAGTCTATCCTTATCAAATATGACATTGTAACACCAAGGATATGATTCCCTTTAATAAGCTTGTCAAGGTTTCTCATGCCAACGTGACCTAGTCGTCTATGCCATAACCAACCTTTAGAGGATTTAGCAATGAAGCAAGTTCTAGGTTGAGCCTTTTTACTGAAATCAACAATGTAAAGATCACCTCTACGTATATCAGTAAAGACCATTTTATGATTGTCTCTACGAAACACTTGGCAATCTACTTCAGTAAATAGGACATTGAAACCGAAATCAGCAAGTCTAGATACTGAAAGTAAGTTGTAGCCAAGAGATTCAACGAGCATAACATTTTGAATGGAGCTATCATGTGAGATGGCCACCTTACCGAGGCCAACAACCTTACCCTTTGAGTTGTCACCGAAAGTGACATACTTTCGAGGACCATCATTTTCAGCAAGCTCACGAAACATGTTTTTATCTCCGGTCATGTGGTCGGTACATCCACTGTCAAGAACTCATTCCTTTCCTCCTGCAATATGTCCCCGAAGATTTGCCATAAGACCAAAGTGTCTCATTGCATCATCAAGATCAAAGTCATCATCATCATCCTCATCATAGTATCCATGTTCAACATCGTCATGTGGTGGATCAATTCCTAGTGAGGGTGATTCATTAGTATGAGTTTGACAATGATCTCCTTTATGAAGTCTAGTAGCTTCGGAAATAATATCGCTAATAATTCCAACATTTCCTTTGGCACACATAAGGTTTGTAAGTTCAAATAGACAATTACCAAACATAGTATCATTGGAATTCATCTTACTCAAGGCAATAGACTTATGAAGATTTTCATCCAGATTTTTCAAAGAATAATTAGGAAACCATTCTTCAAGAAATTTCCATACAGTGTAGGCACACTCAAGAGTAGGCAGTTTTCCAATCAAGTTTCTAGGCAAGCCTCTAGTGATAAAATTAACAGTTCTAACATTCCTAATCATGTCAATCGACTCATCAAGGGTAGGATGCATAGGATCAACATGAGGTGCACAAGGACTAGCAATGTACTTGTTCAAATGATATTGATTGAAAATTACAAGCCACTCATTTTTCCACTCATGAAAATACTCTCCATCAAGTATAGGCACTCTATGTGTCAGACTCCCCAAAGTAGACTCATCCATCTTCCTCCAATGGTGATTAAACCAAAGCAACGGAGACCAAGCTCTGATACCACTTGTAGGATCCGAGAAGTATGTCTAGAGGGGGGTGATTAGACTACTTGAGCAATTAAAAACTATGCCTTTTCCCAATTTTAGTCTTTGCCAGATTTTAGCTATCTTAGCACAAGTCAAGCAATCTTCACACAATTCAAACAAGCATGCAAAGAGTATATGAGCAGCGGAAAGTAAAGCATGCAACTTGCAAGAATGTAAAGGGAAGGGTTTGGAGATTTCAAACGCAATTTGGAGACACAGTGATTTTTGAGCCATGGTTCCAATAGGTGGTGCTATCGTACATCCACGTTGATGGGGACTAAAACCCACGAAGGGTAACAGTTGCGTGAGTCCACGGAGGGCTCCACCCATGAAGGGTCCACGAAGAAGCAACCTTGTCTATCCCACCATGGCCGTCGCCCATGAAGGACTTGCCTCACTAGCGGTAGATCTTCACGAAGTAGGCGATCTCCTTGCCCTTACAAACTCCTTGGTTCAACTCCACAATCTTGTCGGAGGCTCCCAAGTGACACCTAGCCAATCTAGGAGACACCACTCTCCAAGAAGTAACAAATGGTGTGTTGATGATGAACTCCTTGCTCTTGTGCTTCAAATGATAGTCTCCCCAACACTCAACTCTCTCTCATAGGATTTGGATTTGGTGGGAAGAAGATTTGAGTGGAGAGCAACTTGGGGAAGGCTAGAGATCAAGATTCATATGGTAGGAATGGAATATCTTGGCCTCAACACATGAGTAGGTGGTTCTCTCTTAGAAACAGTAAGTTGGAAGTGTAGGTTTGTTCTGATGGCTCTCTCCACGAATGAAGAGGAGGTGGAGTGGTATATATAGCCTCCACACAAAATCTAACCGTTACACACAATTTACCAATCTCGGTGGGACCGAATCAACAAACTCGGTCAGACCGATTTAGTAAACCTAGTAACCGTTAGGATTTTCGGTGGGACCGACATGCAACTCGGTAGGACCGATATGGTTAGGGTTAGGGCATAATGTAATCTCGGTGAGACCGATTACACAAACTCGATTAGACCGATTTTGGTAATAAGCTAACCAAATAGTTGGTCAGGCAAACTCGGTGGGACCGATTACTCAAACTCGGTGGGACGGGTTTTGGTAATAAGTTAACCAGAGAGTTTGCATTATAATCTCGGTAGTACCGATTGCTCAAACTCGGTGAGACCAGTTTTGGCAATGGACATACACAGAGAGATTACAATCCCATCTCGGTGAGACCGATTTGCCTAGGGTTTGTGGCAGTGGCTATGACATCTGAACTCGGTGGCGCCGGATAGAAAGAATCGGTTGGTCCGAGTTTGACTTTAGGTTTAGGACATATGTGGATGTGAGAAAGTAGTTGAGGGCTTTGGAGCATATCACTAAGCACTTTGAGCAAGCAAGCCATTAAGTAACACCTCATCCCGTCTTGATAGTATTGGCCTTTCCTATAGACTCAATGTGATCTTGGATCACTAAAAAAGAAAAATGTAGAGTCTTGATCTTGGAGCTTGAGCAAATCCTTTGTCCTTAGAATTTTGAAGGGGTTCCACATCCTTTAGTCCATGCCACTCCATTGTTGAACTTGTCTGAAATATACTAGGTAAAAGTGTTAGTCCAACAAGAGGTATGTTGACATTAATTACCAAAACCACCTAGGGAGCACTTGTGCTTTCAGCCCCTCTCTATGTTTCCAATATGATAAAATTGCAAGAAACTGTTTATACTATGCCTTGGCCTTTACTTTGTGTGCATGAATTGTTCTTTTATGACATGCCATTGCATAGGAAGAGAGTTAGACTTCGTCATTACATGATATATGTTACTTTGTGCTCACTACTAAATTACAAATCATTGTTAATTAAAAGTGGCTTTGATATACCTTAGGATCCAGGTGGATCCATTTCTTGAGCACTATATGCCTAGCTTAATGTCTTTAAAGAAAGCGCAGCTAGGGATATAACCCGGAAGTTTTAGAGAGTCGTTTATTTGTGTTGAGTTCTTTTATAAAGTTTAAAAACAAAAAAATAAAGAGGGGAACCTAAAACTTTTTCAAAAAGAAAAGTGAAAGTGAGAGAGACGAGCATTGTTAAAGTGGGAGCATGCCTTGAACTTTGTTCATGCCCATGGAAACTTTGTGAATCTTAATTACAGAAAATTTTCAACAAAAATAATTATCCCCTTGTATAAATTCATTGTATTATAAAAATAATGTGTCAAGATTTGCCTTTAGGATGATTCGATTGCTTGTTTGGTTTGTGCGGTGTAAAAACTAAACCTTGGTTGTAGTGCGTGATTTTAAATTTTTTACTGGAAAGTCAAACGGTTATGACCTTTTTGCATAGTACTTCTATACAAATTGTTTATTTGTTCCTAATTGTTTCAGAATTTTTGGAGTTACAAAAGTATGGTAGATGTTTAGATTTCTACATATTGTCCTGTTTAAGACATATTCTGTTTTTGATGCATTGTTTTGCTCATTTTGATGAAACTATCGATTTTATCGGTGGTATAAGCCATGGAGAAGTTATAATACAGTATCTGCAATGAAAAAAATAAAATATGAATGAGTTTGCAACAGTACTTAAAGTGGTGATTTTTTTATTATACTAACGGATCTCACGAGGGTTTTGCTAAGTTTTGTGTGATTGAAGTTTTCAAGTTTTGGGTGAGATCACGATGGATGAAGGAATAAGGAGTGGCAAGAGCCTAAGCTTGGGGATGCCTGAGGCACCCCAAGGTAATAATCAATGACTCCCAAGCAACTAAGCTTGAGGATGCCCTGGAAGGCATCGCCTCTTTCTTCTAACGATCATCGGTAATTTTACTTGGAGCTATATTTTTATTCGTCACATGATATGCGTAAATCTTGGAGCATCGTATGATTTTTATTTTTATTTTAATAAATGCACCATGCTAGTATGAGATAGTCCCTGGTTGATTTATAGAATGCTCTTTGCACTTCACTTATATCTTTTGAGTATGGCTTTATAGATTGCTTCATGTGCTTCACTTATATCATTTGAAGTTTGGATTGCCTGTTTCCCTACACATACAAAACTGCCATTTGTAGAATCTTCTTTTGCTTCACTTGTATTTGTTAGAGCGTGGGCATATCTTTTGTAGAAAGAATTAAACTCTCTTGCTTCACTTATATCTATTTAGAGAGATGACAAGAATTGGTCATTCACATGGTTAGTCATAAAATCCTACATAAAACTTGTATATCACTGAATATGATATGTTTGATTCCTTGCAATAGTTTTGTGATATAAAGATGGTGATATTAGAGTCATGCTAGTGAGTAATTGTGGATTGGTAGAAATACTTGTGTTGAGGTTTGTGATTCTCGAAGCATGCACGTATGGTGAACCGTTATGTGATGAAGTCAGTGCATGATTTATTTTTTCTTTGTCTTCCTTATGAGTGGCGGTCGGGGACGAGCGATGGTCTTTTCCTACCAATCTATCCCCCTAGGAGCATGCGCGTAGTACTTTGTTTTGATAGCTAATAGACTTTTGCAATAAGTATGTGAGTTCGTTATGACTAATGTTGAGTCCATGGATTATACGCGTCTCACCATTCCACCATTGCTAGCCTCTTTGGTACCGTGCATTGCCCTTTCTCACCTCGAGAGTTGGTGCAAACTTCGCCGGTGCATCCAAACCCCGTGATATGGTACGCTCTGTCATAGATAAGCTTCCTTATATCTTCCTCAAAACAGCCACCATACCTACCTATCATGGCATTTCCATAGCCATTCCGAGATATATTGCCATGCAACTTCCATCATCTTCATATACATGAGTTGAGCATTCATTGTCATATTTGTTTGCATGATCATAAGATAGCTAGCATTATATTTTCATGGCTTGTCCGTTTTTTGATATCTTTGCTATGCTAGATCATCGCACATCCTCGTACATTGCTAGAGGCATTCATATAGAGTCACATTGTTCTAGATATCGAGTTGTAATATTGAGTTGTAAGTAAATAACAGTGTGATGATTATCATTATTAGAGCATTGACCTAGTGAGGAAAGGATGATGGAGACTATGATTCCCCCACAAGTCGGAATGAGACTCCGGACTTTAAAAAAATAAAAGAGGCCAAAGAAGCCCAAATAAAAAAGAGAGGCCAAAGAAGCCCACCAAAAAAACCAAAAAAATGAGAGAAAAAGAGGGAAGGGGCAATGTTACTATCCTTTTACCACACTTGTGCTTCAAAGTAGCACCATGTTCTTCATATAGAGAGTCTCTTGAGTTATCACTTTAATATACTAGTGGAAATCTTCATTATATAACTTGGTTTGTATATTCCGATGATGGGCTTCCTCAAATGCCCGAGGTCTTCATGAGCAAGAAAGTTGGATACACACCCACTTAGTTTCCAGTTTGAGATTTCATACACTTATAGCTCTTAGTGCATCCGTTGCATGGGAATCCCTACTCCTCACATTGACATCAATTGATGGGAAACTCCATAGCCCGTTGATTAGCCGCGTCGATGTGAGATTTTCTCCTTTTTGTCTTCTCCACACAACCTCCACCATCATATTCTATTCCACCTGTAGTGCTATATCCATGGCTCACGCTCATGTATTGCATGAAAGTTGAAAAGGCTTGAGAACATTAAAAGTATGAAACAATTGCTTGGTTTGTCATCGGGGTTGTGCATGATTTGAATATTTTGTGTGGTGAAGATGAAGCGTAGCCAGAGTATATGATTTTTTAGGGATAACTTTCTTTGGCCATGTTATTTTGAAAAGACATGATTGCTTTATTAGTATGCTTGAAGTATTATTGTCTCAATGTCAAATGATAGACTATTGCTTTGAATCACTCGTGTCTTAATATCCATGCCATGATTAGATTACATGATCAAGATTATGCTAGGTAGCATTCCACATCAAAAATTATCTTTTTTATCATTTACCTACTCGAGGATGAGCAGGAATTAAGCTTGGGGCTGCTGATACGTCTCCATCGTATCTATAATTTTTGATTGTTCCATGCCAATATTCTATAACTTTTACATACTTTTGGCAACTTTTTATACTATTTTTGGGACTAACATATTGATCCAGTGCCCAGCGCCAGTTCCTGTTTATTGCATGTTTTTGTTTCACGGAAAATCCATATCAACGGAGTCCAAATGCGATAAAAACTTAACGGAGATTTTTTTGGAATATATGTGATTTTTGGGCAAAAGAATCAACGCGAGACGATGCCCGAGGAGTCCACGAGGCAGAGGGCGCGCTATGGGCCCTCATGGCCACTCCGTAAGGCGGTTGGTTCCCTTCTTTCGCTGCAAGAAAGCCAATATCTGTATAAAAATCTGTCCAAACTATAGCCCAATCGGAGTTACGGATCTCCGGGAATTTAAGAAACGGTGAAAGGGCAGAATCAGGGAGCACAGAAACAGAAGGAAACACACACAGAGAGAGATCCAATCTCGAAGGAGCTCTCGCCCCTCCGCCGCCATGGAGGCCATGGACCAGAGGAGACACCCTTCTCCCATCTAGGGGGAGGTTGTCGGTGTCAAAACCGGCGGATCTCGGGTAGGGGGTCCTAAACTGTGCATCTAGGCGGATGGTAACAGGAGACAAGGGACACGATGTTTTACCCAGGTTCGGGCCCTCTTGATGGAGGTAAAACCCTACGTCCTGCTTGATTAATATTGATGATGTGTGTTACAAGAGTAGATCTACCAGGAGATCAAGGAGGCTAAACCCTAGAAGCTAGCCTATGGTATGATTGTTGTTCGTCCTACGGACTAAAGCCATCCGGTTTATATAGACACCGGAGAGGGCTAGGGTTACACAGAGTCGGTTAGAATGGTAGGAGATCTACATATCCGTATCGCCAAGCTTGCCCTCCACGCCAAGGAAAGTCCCATCCGGACACGGGACGAAGTCTTCAATCTTGTATCTTCATAGTCTTGGAGTCCGGCCGATGATGATAGTTCGGCTATCCGGACACCCCCTAGTCCAGGACTCCCTCAGTAGCCCCTGAACCAGGCTTCAATGACGACGAGTCTGGCGCGCATATTGTCTTCGGCATTGCAAGGCGGGTTCCTCCTTCGAATAATTTATGGAAGATTGTGAACACCAGGATAGTGTCCCATTCTGCAAAATAAATTCCACGCACCACCGTAGAGAGAATAATATTTACACAAGTTCAATCTGCTGACGTATCTGGTGGCGTGACGTCACACCACTACCAAGCCTTTACTTGAATCGTTTTTATTGTACCACCTCAGCGTGTTTAGCGAAGCGGTTTCCTTGGCACGTCTTGTCGAGGCAGAGATCGTGTTCCCCTTATTCCGGGATTCTCAAAAATACAGACGTGGGTAACCCAACCGCGCCCGTTGCCACGCCCCCTCCATCGAAGGCGGGTTCCAAACGGTCACGGGGACGGCTCTTGGTATTCTTCCTCTTTATAATGAGACCAAGGCCCGTTCTTTTTCTTCAATCCTCAATCGAATCCGCCCCTCGCCCCGAGTTCCAACACCCAGGGCTCCAGATTCGGGTACCTTCGACCTTTGACAATGTCCGGCTCCGACCTACGAGGTCGGTGGATGCCCTCTTCCGTCACGGAAGAAGACGTACTAAAGCTGAGAGACGCCAGGTACTTGACCTACGAGATTTCCAATAGGTTGCCTGCCCGAGGGCAAGTTATTCCTACTCCCGAGCCCGGCGAGAGCGTCGTGTTCGTGTCGCACCTCCGTCAGGGTTTAGGCTTCCCGATGGATCCCTTCGTGAGGGGGCTCATGTTTTACTATGGGCTGGAATTCCATGACTTGGCTCCGGAGTCCATCCTCCACATCTCATCATTCATTGTCGTCTATGAAGCCTTCCTCCGCACTACCCCTCACTTTGGCTTGTGGATCAAGACCTTCAACGTGGAGCCAAAGATGATTGAGGGGCGTCAGGTAGAGTGCGGTGGGGCGGTTATAAGCAAGAGGGCCGACGCTCCATGGCCCGAGGGCTCTTTTCAAGAGGAGCTCGGCTTGTGGCAACAGGAGTGGTTCTATATCACCGCTCCCAGGGGCAGCAGGCAGAAGCCGCCGCCCGTCTTCCGCTCGGGCCCTCCACAACGGCTGACGTCATGGGTCAACAAGGGGCTTAACTGGGGGCCGTCCAAAGACGTACCCCTGTTGCAGGACCGGATTCGAGGCCTCCAAGAAAGGGAGATCAATCTGGTTGTAGTGGCACAGGTTATGCTGATCCGGCGCCTTCTGCCCTGCAAACGTCGCCCCCTCCGCCAGTGGGAATTTAATCCGGAGGGGCCACGAGCTCTCCAACACTTCATGGGTTTGACACCCGCGGAGATGTACAAACTGTTCTTCGGATCGCAAGAGATGCGTCCGGGCTTGACCGAGGACGCTGGCCTAAGCTGCAATCGCCCGGATACTCAAGTAAGTAGCCCTGTGTCCGAACATATTGTCCATTTATTTATCATAGGTTTGCCTTTTAACCAGCTATCCCTTGGACAGGAGTGGATAGCGCAAGCAAAACTGATACGGTGTCCGGCCCCCCTCCCTGAGACCACGCCGGACCCCGTGTTAGTCAGAATGTTGGAGGTTGCGCCTTCGGAGGAGAGCGAAGGGGGGCACAGGGAAACTACCACCTCTGCCAAGGAGGCCTTCAATAAGGGGGGAATCGAGAACCCCTCCTTCCAGGGGGAGAAGAGGACCGCTTCCGAAGACCCGGAGGCCAAGGCCTCAAAGCGGGGAAGGAAATCTGCGCCGGAAGGTCCTGCGCCGGGAAGAGCCCCGGCCGTACAGTCTCCCCATAGGAATCAGCCCTCCAGCGAGCCGTAAGTAAAAAAGGGGGAATTTAGTAATAGGGAACGCCCCTGTATTATTTCCAAAGGTAACCGAAGTTTTCACCTTGTAGTTCGGATCTCAGCCCATCTCAGCAGAGCTCATCTTTGGGGGACCTTCGTCCGGAGATGATGGAGAGCGAGACGCCTCCATCTGCCGCCCCTTCGGGCGGGGCGGACGACCCTGAGGTGTCGTCACAGAGGGTCTCCCCGAGTCCGGCGGGGCCGGAGAGTCCGGCACCCATAGGAGTACGGCCGATGGAGCTGCAGGATTTGCTCAAGAGGGCGTCTATCTCAGAAGATCAGCGCACATTAATGAGTATGGTGATTGAAAGGATCTCATCCGCCGGGAGCGGGTTGTATGAGGCCGTTGGAAGCTTGCTGACGGGGTTTGAGGTATGCAAAAAATGACATACCTTTTGACAGTTTTGCACATGAAGTGCGCCCTGTATAGATAGTAGCCCCTGAGACTTGGTATGTTGTCGAAAGCGATAGTGTGCCAAGGATCATAATCTCAGTTATAGAATGTCGCCTTTCCTATGCAGGTGGCGGAACGTTCGGTGGCTAGCCGGACTGATGGAGTTGCCGAACTGAAGAGGCAACTCGATGTTGCAGATGCGTACATCGCGCTGGTCAATAAATGACTTAACGAGTCGCAAGGTAGGTGGTTGCTCCGCGGTTGCCTGGTAAGGGAGCTGATGCCCGTTCCTTACAATTTGTATGCTTGATGCAGATGGCGCTGCTGCTGTGGAAGACCTTCGAGCAGAGCTTGCTCGAGCCCAGGAGCAAGCCAGGATAAGTGGTGCGACTGCCTCGAAGGCAGCAGAAGAGCTGAAAGCCGAAAAGGCTGCTCACTGCCGAAGCAGGGAAGAGTTGGCCGGAATGGCCTTGAAATTAAAATATGCTACCGACCGTTGTGAGGTTCTTGAAGGAGAACGCCGAGTGGAGCAAGAGGGCCTGAAGAAGGCCGCCGCCAAAGTCAAGGATGCCCGGAGTGAGATGCGGGCTATGAAGGAGGAACTGCGTCAAGCCGGAGACATTGCGGCTGGAAAGCCCTTCCTTCTGCGTAGGAAGTTCACGGATCCGAAGTATGCTCAGCTGGGCCAGTTGTGTGGTGCGGAGGATCCTTATCTGGATTTGGCGGCGAGTGCGGCGGACGCAGTCGTGCACTTCCGAGGCCAGAAGGATCACAAAATGGAAGAGCTTTACTAGTCTCAATTCCATAGTCCGGAGCGTCCACTTCCATTGACTGATCGGCTGGCTGAGTGGGCTGAGCTGAATAGATTGTCCGGACTTGCCATGACGGATGTGGTCACTCATCTGTGGCCGGAAAGGCCCAAGCCGAAGAGTTATTTTGCCTTGTTGCAGCAATTCCTTGAGGCGGTGCCGCATATCAAGGCGATGAAGCGGTCGGCATGCATAGAAGGTGCACGGATGGCTCTCGCCCGTGTGAAGACATACTGGGCGGACATGGATGCCACCGCCGTTGCATCCTGGGGTTCGAACAAGAGCCAATTACCCGCCGAGCACTATTTTGAGGAAGTCCTGCAGGGCGCTCGTTTAATAGAGTCGCAGTGCTCGAAAGATGTCATGTTCAAATGACGTGTATGATTTGTGAGATCATGTTTATAATGCAATAGCTTTTTATACTTGTGCGTTCAAGTATTGAACTATCTCCTGTGCGGCCGTATATGTATGACTAACCTGAAAGTTGCAGTCTTTGGCTTCAGCCCCCACGCACATGGTGCGGGGGTGTTTGTAAAAAAGAAAAGCGCTTTTTCACACTTAATCCAACGTCTTGGTCCTTTGAAGGAGGTGATAGCATAGCAAACTAGGCAACCGAACTATAATGCTTTATCACTTTCACTTAGCCATAGGAGCTCGATGGTGGGGCTACTATATAGCCCCTAGAGGCACCGCGCTCTCTGAACTCGGGGCGCGTATGTGCCTAACCGGGTAGGGGTCCTTCGTCAAAGCGGAGGAATTCTAAATATTCCAATAGTTGATCGAGTGGTTGACCAGTCTCTCGCTATATCATGACAGTCAGTTTTCAGCTTTCTCTACTGAGGTGCTCGCCGGCCGAACCGGGGCACAATCGTAGTAGTTCTCCTGGTGCCGCGTTAGCTGATGGAGCGGAATGTAACGCAGCAAAACACAGGAGCCGGGCAAACCCAACATTTGACCCAAGACATGATTCGGAGCTGATGCATATAAGGCCTAACTTGAGATGCCGAACACTCCCTGAGGTGTTCGGTCTTTATGATACCGGGCAGAACAATGCCCTAAGCCCCTAGTGTCCAGGTACAGGCGGGAACTTCTGACGCGGCCGATGCCAAAATGCCAGCCTCCTCCTCGGTTATGGCAGAAAACCGGGGGATGTGTATCAACAAGAGACAGTAAGAAAGGTTTACGCAGGGTCTTAATCTGAAAAGAATCCTTGCAACGGGTCCCTGCTGCACGTCTGCGCCTGTGTCTATGTTGTGTTGTATCCTGGACGGGTGTGGCACGTGCTTCATCTGTAAAAGAGAAGGACTTAGTTTCGAAGAAATATAGTGCAAAGGATGTATTGAAAATAAAGTATAATTTGGAAGATGAATAAAGTTGAGCTTTATTGGCTCTCATCATTTATACGCATAGCCCCTTGTAAAGGGGTATGCGGCTGGGAATCCCCTTGTTTATTTGCGTCGGACTCGTCTAACCGTGTCCGAGATCTGAATGACCTGTTTTTAGGGGTTTTGACCTGCAAGGTCGGATTAGTGTGTGGCTGCCAAAGCAGTCTCGCGTTCTCCGTGGTCGAGGAACACTTGGAGTTACTCTTTAATGAGATTACGCCGTGTGGACCGAGCATTTTAAGCGTAAGAGACGCGTAATGTTTTATGGCGTTAAAGCGGGTGAAAGCTTCGCGTCCCAATAGTTCTTTAGGGCCACTATTAGATGGGGCGATATGGAGAGTGAGCTTTTTGTGGCGGAGGTTGTCAGATGAACCGAACACAACCTCTAGTAGTACACAGCCTGTACAATTGGCTTAAAGGCCTGGCATCACTCCTTTGAAGGAAGTGCTGCTACAGCGAATTTTGGTAGGGTCTATCCCCATTCTGCGGACGGTGTCCTGGCATGGCAGGTGCCGCCCTATGTTTTCGTGTTATCACATGAAGTGAGTTCACTGTTTTGACTTCTATTGGGAAAGTCTTCTGTCTTCCGGCGTGCTGCTTGTGGGGTTCGTCATCGTCTTCGCTTGGTGTGTCGAGCCCTTTGCGTTCGGCGTTAAGTCGGCCGGACTGCTTGAAAACCCAACAATCTCTGTGGGTATGGTTTGCAGGCCTCCCGGAGGTACTATGTATTTGGCATAGCCTATCCAGAATTTTGTTTAGGTTGGATAGCTCGTCATTGTTGTCCTTGAGGGGCAGTGTTTTATTATTCGGCCGAGAGCTTTTGAATCCAGCATTGACCGTCGTGCTATTTGGGCCATTTTCCTTATTCCAGCGCTGATCTTTTCTGCGTCATGATTTCCCATTTCCATCCCTGACTTCGGATGTACTCGGGTCGCTGGTGCTGCATCTAGCCAGCCAGCTGTCTTCCCCCGCGCAAAAGCGGGTCATGAGGCTTGTTAGTGCGGCCATTGTTCTTGGTTTTTCCTGGCCGAGGTGTCTGGCGAGCCATTCGTCTCGGACGTTGTGCTTGAAGGCTGCTAAGGCTTCGGCGTCCGGACAGTCGACTATTTGGTTCTTTTTGGTGAGGAACCTATTCCAGAATTTGCATGCTAACTCTCCGGGCTGTTGAGTTATGTGACTTAAATCGTCTGCATCCGGAGGGCGGACATAAGTCCCCTGAAAATTTGCTCGAAACGCATCCTCGAGCTCTTTCCAACTTCCAATGGTATTTTCTGGGAGGCTTTTGAGCCAATGCCGAGCTGGCCCTTTGAGCTTGAGGGGTAGGTATTTTATGGTGTGGAGATCGTCTCTCTGGCCATATGTATGTGTAGGATGTAATCTTCAATCCAGACTCCGGGGTCTGCTGTTCCGTCATATGCCTCTATGTTTACGGGTTTGAATCCCGCTGGAAATTCATGATCCAGTACCTCATTGGTGAAACATAGTGGGTGTGCGGCGCCCCTGTATTTGGGTGTGCTGTTGTCTTCAAACGCTCGGCGGGCTGTGTTGCTTCCTGGAGTCTTCTTTTTTGGCCCATAGATAGACCTGACCGGGTCATCCTTTTTCCGAGGATCCTTATGCTATTCGTGTGCCGGCTTGTGTGCGGCGCCCCTTGCTGCTCTTAGCCTGTCATCTGGTCGTCTATCCGGCCAGGCGGCCTCTTTCTTTTTTGACTGCGGGGGCTCTAAGGCCTCCTCATCGAATTCGGGCAACAGCTTGCGCTTCGGGTAGCTCTTTGCCTGGCGACTAGCGCCATATTTATCTGCGGTATTAAGTACTTTGCTCCATCTCATTCTAAGTGCGTCCTCCGCTGTTTTGAGCTTCCGCTTTTGCTTCTTCAAACTTCTTGCAGTAGCGACGAGCCTTTTATGAAGGTTCTTATGCTCTGGTGATGTGTTCGGCGTGAGGTCGTCTAGGCTCTTGTTTTCGCCGGGGATGGGTTGCTTGGTGACATGTTCACCGTCCACTGCTTCGCCCTGCTCTAGGGCCGGGTCTGTATGGGTGCTGTTTTTATCGAGGCAGGACTTCGGGCGGCGCTTGCGTCGCCGTTTTGGTTGTTTGTTGGGGGAGTTATCCTTCGCCACGTCCCATTGTTCCTCATTATCGCTTCCTTGTGGTGTATCCACCATGTATACGTCGTGAGTTGGGGTAGCTTTCCAGTGCCCGGTAGGCGCTGATTCTTGGTCGTCTCCGGCATCATCGTCCATATGTCGATGTCGTCGGAGTCGTAGTCTAGCATGTCGGTTAGATCGTCGACAGTGGCTACTAGTTGGGTGGTAGGTGGGCTTTGAATTTCTTCGTCGTCCGCATCCCAACCGTCCTGGCCGTAGTCCGGCCAGGGCTCTCCTGATAACGAGAGATAGTTTAGCGAACTCAAGATGTCGCCGAAACGTGAGTGCTGAAAGATGTCCGCGGCGGTGAACTCCATTATCGGCGCCCAACCGGATTCGATTGGAGGGGGCGCGGGAGGTTCGGAGTCCGGCAGGGAGTCCGGCACCTCGGAGTCACGAGCTTCATGAGGGACAAGGTCAGTGTTCGGCTCTATCGCCGGGGAGGTTGCAGCCCCCGAGGTGGTGTCTAGCCATCCGTCCTCGATCTGCGCAGCCGGCTCCGAATTGAAGATCGGAGCGGACTCGAGTGCGGCCTCCAGGGTACTGTCCGGCTGCAGACCTAAATCATGCCCATCGTGACAGTGTGGCGCGCTTGGCTGTGGCTCGGATCCATCGAAGATCAAGTCCCCGTGGATGTCAGCTGTGAAGTTCAAACTTTCAAACCTGACCTGACGGCCAGGGGCGTAGCTTTCGATCTGCTCCAGATGGCCAAGCGAATTGGCCCGCAGTGCAAAGCCACCGAATACAAAGATCTGTCTGGGGAGGAAGGTCTCACCCTGGACTGCGTCGTTGATGATGATCGAAGAAGCCATCGAGCCTATTGGCGACGACACATAGGAACTCTCAATGAAAGTACCAATGTCGGTGTCAAAACCGGCGGATCTCGGGTAGAGGGTCCCGAACTGTGCGTCTAGCCGGATGGTAACAGGAGACAAGGGACACGATGTTTTACCCAGGTTCGGGCCCTCTTGATGGAGGTAAAACCCTACGTCCTGCTTGATTAATATTGATGATGTGTGTTACAAGAGTAGATCTACCACGAGATCAAGGAGGCTAAACCCTAGAAGCTAGCCTATGGTATGATTGTTGTTCGTCCTATGGACTAAAGCCATCCGGTTTATATAGACACCGGAGAGGGCTAGGGTTACACAGAGTCGGTTACAATGGTAGGAGATCTACATATTCGTATCGCCAAGCTTGCCCTCCACGCCAAGGAAAGTCCCATCCGGACACGGGACGAAGTCTTCAATCTTGTGTCTTCATAGTCTTGGAGTCCGGCCGATGATGATAGTTCGGCTATCCAGACACCCCCTAGTCCAGGACTCCCTCAGAGGTCAAGGAAGAAGAATAAGAAGGGGGTTCTCTCCCCCACTCTCCCGGTGGTGCCGGAACGCCGCCGAAGCCATCATTGTGACGGATATCTACACCAACAACTTCACCGCCATCATCACCAACTCTCTCCCCCTCTATGCAGCGGTGTAACACCTCTTCCCCCCGCTGTAATCTCTACGTGGACGTGGTGCTCAATGCTATATATTATTTCCCAATGATGTATGGCTATCCTATGATGTTTGAGTAGATCTGTTTTGTACTATGGGTTAATTGATGATCATGATTGGTTTGAGTTGCATGTTTTATTATTGGTGTTGTCCTATGGTGCTCTCTGTGTCGCGCAAGCGTGAGGGATCCTCGCTGTAGGGTTTGCAATATGTTCATAATTTGCTTGTGGTGGGTTGCGTGAGTTATAGAAGCACAGACCCGAGTAAGTAGGTTGTTTGCGTATGGGAATAAAGAGGACTTGATACTTTAATGCTATGGTTGGGTTTTACCTTAATGATCTTTAGTAGTTGCGGATGCTTGCTAAAGTTCCAATCATAAGTGCATATGATCCAAGAAGAGAAAGTATGTTACTTATGCCTCTCCCTCGTATAAAATTAAAATAATGATTACCGATCTAGTTATCGATTGCCTAGGGACAAATAACTTTCTCATGACAAGAAGCTCTCTACTAAAACTAATTTAGTTGTGTCTTTATCTAAAACAGCCCCTACTTTTTATGTATGTGCTCTTTATTATCTTGCAAACATATCCAACAACACCTACAAAGTACTTTTAGTTTCATACTTGTTGTAGGTAAAGCGAAGCTTAAGCATGCGTAGGGTTGTATCAGGGGTCGATAGAACTTGAGGGAATATTTGTTCTACCTTTAGCTCCTCGTTGGGGTTGACACTCTTACTTATCGAAAGAGGCTACAACTGATCCCCTGTACTTGTGGGTTATCACTAGCCCCCATTCTGTACTAAGTGGGAATACTACTTGTGCATCCAAAATCCATAAAGCAAGTTATGACATATGAGTCCACCATACCTACCTATATGCGGTATTTTTCTTGTCGTTCCAAGTAAATTTGTATGTGCCAACTATAATTTTCAAAATGAATTTCTTTTTTGTGTGCCTGTACCGCTCATGAAGCGGCAGTGTGTGGCCAGTATTTTTCCATGCTAGATGTGTTACTATCAAGATGGGTATTTATTCACTTGACATTGCACGAGAGTGTCGCAGTAATAGGGATGCCTAGTCCCGAAATGAAAAATAAATTTACTTTATGTGGTCAAATAATAAATTCCTTGGAAAGTGTTGGTCTGGAAGGCACCCTTGGATACGACTAGCCATGTATTGTGAAAGTATGGTGGAAAAAGGAATAAACTTTATTTTATGTTTGGGAATCGCCTGTGATGTATCTTGCATGGAAAGTATTGGGAATTACTGAGTCGTTTTCGTTGACGGGAAAAGCATGACTCTCAAAATATTTTATCTCTCAAATTAAGCTTTGAGCTCTGGCACCTCTACAAATCTCTGCTTCCCTCTGCGAAGGGCCTATCTATTTACTTTATGCAATTTTTTATTTTTATTTTGTGTCTCCATGTTCTCTTATAAAGCACCAACTAGGGAGCACTATGATCATACTTGTGCATTGGATGAAGCTATAATTTGAGTGTGTTTCATGAATGGATCAATGATTGAGCATGATGGGCTAGGTATAACTTCCTTTAGTGTTGATATTTTCAAAGATATGGTTGCTTATTGATATGCTTGAGTATTGAAGTCTTCATGTCAAACATAGACTATTACTTTGAATCGTCTAAAAGTCCAAATGTCCATGCTACAAAAGAAAAGAATATGTGATGAACATGTTAGGCAGCATTCCACATCAAAATTTCTGTTTTTATCATTTACCTACTCAAGGACGAGCAGGAATTAAGCTTGGGGATGTTGATAAGCCTCCAACGTATCTATAATTTTGATTGTTTCATGTTGTTATATTATCATTCTTGGATGTTTTATATTCATTTTATAACAACTTTACATCATTTTTTGGGACTAACCTATTGACATAGTGCCCACTGCCAGTTCCTGTTTTTTGCTTGTTTTTTACTTCGCAGAATATCAGTACCAAATGAAGTCCAAATGCCACAAAACAATTTGAAGATTTTTTTTGCCCAGAGGACAACTTGGGAGCCAAGGAAGTGCACGAGGGAAGGCCCGTGGGGCCCACAAGACACCATGGCGCGCCAGCGGCCCCTAGCGCGCCCTGATGGGTTGTGGGGGCCCACGGAGGTCCTTTCCACCGCCTCCCAGATCTATAAACACCCAAATATTTCAGAAACCCTAGGGGAGTCGATGAAACACAATTCCAGCCGCCACAAGTTTCAGAACCACGAGATACAATATAGAGCTCTATTCCAGCACCTTGCCAAAGGGGAACACGATCACAGAGGGGTTCACCATCCTCATTGGTTGTCGGGGGGATGAACCCTGGGCAGGCAACGGAACACGGATCCTTTTCAAAACTAGCAGGGCCCGCAACGCCCCTCGAGCCGGCACGCGCCTGGCCGGGTCGCTCGACCCGGCAAGGCCCACAACCTGGCCGAGCTCTCCGACCCGACAAGGTACGTCGACCCGGCCTCAGCGACTGGGACAAGACGACCCAACCCGGCATAACCAAGGCTTCCCCAACAAGCCAACCCAACCCGTGGCGTGCATGGCAACCCAGTCACAGGTCAGCTCCCGTCCCATTCATGTCGTACGATGGGACAAGACTTCAATCACCGATGACCAAGACAATAGTGCTTCCACCCATGCCTATGGTCAGCCGGAGCGTGGCAACAGTGCCCCTCACCTACCCCCTGACCAGGGCTGGCATGGCAATAGTGCTCCCGCCCTCACCGCTGACGGCAGCAAGCGGCGGCCCTGATGGAGAGCCACTGTACACGACCCGACTCGGCCATGCCCTGACGATCGACAAAACAGAGCATAGTTCTCCTAGGTACATGGGGCCCCGCACCTAGGGGAACCCGGTGAACCACAAACCCTTAGCGAGACCCAGCCCGGGTCCCCAGACGCTGACAATACGGACCCACCAACTTGTAACATTACCATTGTACCCCCGGAGGGTTGGTCTATAAAACCCCCCGGGAGCCTGCGATCAGAAAGAGAGAGGCAAGCGAGAAAAGAAAAATACATGAGAGAAAAGAAAGTAAGCATAGGACTAGCCACCCAAAGGCAACACCGGAGAGAAGGAGCAGCCCAAGCCTTGGCCATCTTCCTTCCTCCTCCATACAGCTCCAGGAGCAACATTGTACTATCGATCATCCAACTACACTCGGCAGGACTAGGGGTATTATCTCTCTGGAGAGCCCCGAACCTGGGTATGTCCGGCGTCCCACGCCCGTGCATGCCAACCTCGCCTCTAGAGCCCACGAGCGTCCTTGAGCCTCCTCCTTTCTTTAGCCATCCCTTGGCATCTGCCGTGCGCCCACCACGACAGTTGGCGCCCACCAAGGGAAAGCTCGAGGAGCTGGCCGGGAGCATGCTTCAGACGGGGCCCTTCTCCTACTCTGACGAGTCCGTCGTGCTGGCGGACGATGTCGTCGATGCGCTCGCCCCCTCCTTTGCCGCGCTGCGCATCTCTGACGCGTTCGCGGTCGACGAGTACCCCAGTGAGGTGCTCACTACTCTGACACTCCACTCTACCTCAGCGGCGGCATTGCCACCGGGGCGATGGACATCCATGTGGAGGTTTTCGTAACCGGCGATGGCGCCTCTTCCTCGTCGAGCAAGACGAGGAAGGCCGCAGAAGCCGGGGCCGCTGCGGAACGGACCGAGCCGTCCGATCCGCAGCGCACCGCGATGCAAAGCCTCCGCATCCCCATCGGCACCGACGTCGACGCCACCAACGTTGCCAAGGCGCGAACCCAGCTCGAGGAAAGGCGCCAGCAGATGCTGGACCTGTCCGAAACGCTCGCCGCCACCAAGCGTTGCATGGAGGCTGCTCAGCTGGAGCACGACGCCGCCCACGGATTCGCGCCCGCCACGGTCGAGCCAAGTCGGGTCGCCGATGCTCGTACCCGCAAAGGAGCGATCGGCCGGGCCTTCGGCGCTGTCCAGACCGTCTACAAGACCCCAATGAAGAACATGCGCGCTGCCCAGGCAGCCGCAGTCGGCCTGGACCGGCTCATGGGTGAAGAGCTGCAGGAGCGCATCGGGCGGATGCGTGAGCTCCTCAACGCAGCCAACACCCAGTAGGATCGCCTCAACCAGCTCACCCAGCCGGCGGGATCCGGCTCCGCCCGCCTTGACGGGCCGGCGAACTCATGCACACGGTTTCCTCGCCGCCCGACGAGGCGCACTCCGGCCAAGCCCGGACTCGGTGCAACCCGGCCATCGTGGCTGCCAACGTCCCGGGCAACGAGCCCGCCCCAGAGACCCAGCGTGGACCCATCCAGCATGGCCGGCATCCTGCTCCAACCGACCCGGCCCCTCGAGGCCTGGCCGCCAGTCGACTCGGCCCGCACGCCATCGATGATGCTGACACTTGCCGCCGCCTCGATCAGCTCGCTCACTCCCTGGAGGTGGAGGAGAGCGGTGCTATCGGGCCGGCGTGCTTCAGACCACGTATCCGGGAGGAGCCCTTCCCCAAAGGGTTTGTGCTCCCCCGCGACACCCCCAAGTACAATGGGACGGTGAAGCTGGAAGACTGGCTCACCGACAACACCACGGCCATTGGCATCACCGGTGCCAATCATTGTCTCGCCGTGCGCTACGCACCGCTCATGCTCCAAGGATCGGCCCGCACGTGGTTGAACAGCCTGCCAATGGGCAGCATCAACACGTGGGTGGATTTCGAGGAAGCCTTCATCTGCAACTTCACGGGGACCTACAAGCGACCCGGTCGCCCCAGCCAGCTCGCCATGTGCGTGCAGGGGCTGACGGAGACCGGTCGCGAGTACCTCGCACGCTGGACCGAGCTCCGAAACAGCTGTGAGGGCGTCCATGAAGTCCAGGTGATCCAATACTTCGTCAGCGGGTGTCGAGACGGCACCCTTCTCAAGCACAAGCTCTTACGCTCTCAGCCGGCCACCATGGCCGCGCTCATGGTGACGGCGGACAAGTACGCCAACGCTAACTCCGCCATGAAGATCCAGGTGGCGCTGGATGAAGCCGGCAAGACGAAGCCGGCTCCCCCTCCGAAGCCGGCCGGTGAAAGTAGCCGGCAGCAGCATCACCAGAACAACAAGCACAAGGCCGACCAGCCGGTGCAGCGTCACGACAACCAGCTCGCCGCAGCCGCCGAGCCCACGGCGGACCCGGCGGCGAAGCGCCTGCAGACCGGCAAGATGGCATGGAAACCCGCCATGAGTTTCGAGCAGATGCTCGGCGCCCCCTGCAAGCACCACAGCGGCGCGAAACCCTCCACGCACACGCTTCGACAGTGTGCCATCACCAAGCGCATCATGAGGGGCGACGTCCTGCCTCCTCCGGCTCCGGCTCCAGGCGCGGGACAGCCGCCTCCGCCTCCGCCGCCACCTCCAGCTGGCAGCGCGATGCGCAACGATGCCTACCTGGACAAGAACGCGGCATACATCATCTTCACCAGCCTCAGCGACGACAAGCGCAGCGAGCGCCTCCTTCGGCAGGAGGTGAACACCGTCATCCCGGCGAAGCCGGAGTTCATGCATTGGTCGGATCGCCCGATCACCTGGACCTGGGAGGATCACCCGGCAGTCATGCCGAGCCCGGGTGGTTATGCCCTCGTCCTCAACCCAACCATGGTCGCGCGGCGCACATGCAAGTTCTCCCGAGTCCTCATCAACGGCGGCGGCAGCATCAACATCCTCTACCGCGACACGATGACCAAGCTCGGCCTCAAGGCCGAGGACCTGGAGCCAACCCGGACGATCTTCCACGGCATCATACCCGGTCTCTCCTGCTCTCCCATTGGCCGGGTCTGGCTCGATGTCCTGTTCAGCGACAGCAGCCACTTCTGACACGAACCGGTCTAGTTCGAGGTGGTGGACCTGTCCAGCGCATATCACACATTGCTGGGCCGGCCCGCGCTCGCCAAGTTCATGGCGGTTCCCCCACTACGCGTATCTGAAGATGAAGATGTCGGGTCCCAAGGGTCTCATCACCATCACCGGCGATTACCGCAAGTCCCTGGAGTGCGCTCGAGACGGCACCAAGTTGGCCGAGTCGCTGGTCATTGCCGAGGAGCGGCGCCAGCTCGACTGGATCGTCGGCCTGGCTGGCGAGACCTGCGCTGCGTCGATCCCGACCGTGGACCCGGCCGACGAGGCCGCCTTCAAGCCCTCCAAGGAGACCAAGAAAGTGATGCTCAACCCGGAATACCCCAGCTGCAGCAAGTACGTTGTCGTAGGCGCCCGCCTCGACAGCAAATAGGATGGCGAGCTCGTCGACTTCCTCCGTGAGAACTGGGATATCTTCGCATCGACCCCCAAGGACATGCCAGGTATCCCGAGGAAGTACGCCGAGCACAAACTTCACGTCTGCAAGGACGCCAAGCCTGTGCGTCAACCCCTCCGACGATTTTCCAAAGAGAAGAGAAGAACCATTGGTGAAGAGGTCGCCAAGCTTTTGGCGGCCGGCTTCATAATGGAAGTGTTTCACCCCGAGTGGCTGGCCAATCCAGTCCTTGTCCTGAAGAAGAACAAGACCTGGCGTATGTGTATTGACTACACCAGCCTCAACAAGGCCTGTCCCAAGGATCCGTTCGCCCTCCCTTAGATCGACCAAGTCATCGACTTGACCGCCGGGTGCAAGCTCTTGTCCTTCCTGGACGCTTACTCCGGCTATCACCAGATCAAGCTGGACCCGGCCAATGCCCTGAAGACGCCCTTCATCACGCCCTTTGGGGCTTATTGCTACATCACCATGTCGTTCGGCTTGAAGAACGTCGACGCGACCTTCCAACGCTGCATGCAAAAATGCCTGTTGCCGCAACTCGACCGCAATATCCACGTGTACGTGGACGACATCATGGTGAAGACCAAGCAGCACCTCACGCTCCTCGATGATTTAAAGGAAACATTCGCCAACCTCCGCGAATACAAGGTCAAGCTTAACCCAGAAAAATGCATTTTCGGCGTCCCGGCCGGAAAGCTACTCGGCTTCCTCGTCTCAGAACGCGGCATTGAGGCGAACCCGGAGAAGATCAAGGCCATCGAGCGCATGCGGAAGCCGGACCAGCTGCGTGATGTCCAGAAGTTCACCGGATGCTTGGCCTCGGTCAGCCGGTTTCTAAGCCGGCTAGGCGAGAGGGCGCTGCCCCTATACCAGCTGATGAAGAAGACAAACCCGTTCAAATGGAACAGCAAGGCAGACGAGGCCTTCCAAGACCTCAAGCGCATGCTCTCCACCGCACCAGTCCTGGCCGCACAAACCGACAAGGAGCCACTGTTGGTCTACATAGCCGTGACCTCGTGGGTGGTCAGCACGGTGCTGGTGGTCGAGCGACCAGAGAAGGACAAGATCCAAGCCATCCAGCGCCCGGTCTACTACCTGAGCGAGGTGCTCTCCATCTCCAAGCAGAACTACCCGCACTACTAGAAGATGTGTTACGGCGTGTACCTCACCGCCAAGAAGCTGAAGCAGTACTTCCAAGAGCACGTCGTCACTGTCGTCAGCACGGCGCCTATCGAAGAAATCATCGGGTGCCGGGATGCCTCCGGCCGGGTCGCCAAGTGGGCGATCCAGCTAGCCGGCCACACCATCCTCTATGAGCCTCGCACCACGATCAAGTCTCAAGCCCTGGCCGACTTCCTCGTCAACTGGACCGAGACCCAGTACTTGCCGCCACCTCCTGAATCGACGCATTGGCGCATGCACTTCGACGGGTCCAAGATGCAACTCGGGTTGGGGGACGGCATCGTACTGTCATCCCCGAAGGGCGACCGGCTCCGCTATGCGCTCTAGATCCACTTCGCCGCCTCCAACAATGTCGTCGAATATGAAGCCCTTGTGCACGGCCTCCGGCTTGCCAAGGAACTCGGCATCCGGCGCATCCTATGCTACGGCGACTCGGACCTAGTGGTGCAGCAATGCTCTGGCGAATAGGACGCCCGCGACTCCAACATGGCAAGCTACCGCTTCCTCGTCCAGACGCTGTCCGGATCCTTCAAAGGATGTGAGTTTGTCCACATCCCATGCGCGGAGAACGAAGCAGCCGACACGCTCGCCAAGATCGCCTCGTCACGACAAGCCATTCCGTCTGGCGTCTCCCTCGAGCACCTGCGCAAGCCGTCCGTCAAGCCAGCGCCGGACTCCGAGTCCATCCACGTTCCAAACGACATGGCCGCACCTCAAGCCGGCCCGAGGGCTGCAAAACCCGGCCCAGAGGCTGCTAAACCCGGCCCGGGGTCTGCTCAACTCAACCCGGCCACCATCGTCCCGGACCCGGCCGTCGCCATCCCCAACCCGGGGGCAGCTCAACCTGTCCCAGGGGCTGCCGACTCGGAACCCACCCAGGTTACGGCTCCATCTTGGGCCCTCCCAATATCAGAATTTCTGGAGAACGGGGTTCTCCCCACGGACGAGACCGAAGCTCGGCAAGTACAGCGCCGGTCATCCGCCTACAGCATCATCAACAACGAGCTCATCAAGCGTAGCTCCACCGGCGTGTTCCAACATTGCGTCGAGCAGGATCGGGGCATCGACATCCTCCTCGACATTCACCAGGGAGAGCGCGGGCACCACGCCGCATCACGTTCCCTAGTGGCCAAGGCATTCTGCCATGGTTTCTACTGGCCAACGGCCCTCAAAGACGTCGAGTCACTCGTTCTCAAGTGTGAGGGGTGCCAACACTTCAGCAAACGCAGCCACCAGCCGGCGTCAGCACTCCGCACCATACCGATTGCCTGGCCCTTCGTGGTCTGGGGACTCGACATGGTGGGGCCCTTCAAAACCGCTCGAGGCGGCATGACGCACTTGCTGGTGGCAGTGGACAAATTCACCAAGTGGATCGAGGCAAGACCAATCAAGAAACTGGACGGGCCAACATCCGTCCGGTTCATCAAGGACATAGCGGTGCGTTACGGCATGCCGAACAACATCATCACCGACAACGGCACCAACTTTGCCAAGGGCGCCCTCGAGCAATACTACTCCGTCTCCAGCATCCGCCTCGACCTGGCCTCCGTGGCACATCCGCAGTCCAACGGGTAGGTCGAGCGGGCCAACGGACTCATCATGTCCAGCATCAAGCCGCGACTCGTTGAGCCACTCATCCGCTCACCCGGCAGCTGGCTTGACGAGTTGCCGGCAGTTCTCTGGAGTCTATGCACCATGCCGAATCGGTCGACCAGGTTCACCCCGTTCTTCCTCGTTAATGGAGCCGAAGCCATCATCCCGACCAACGTCGAGTTCGACTCGCCGCGCGTCGCGATGTACACCGAAGCCGAAGCCAGAGAGGCACGCGAAGATGGTGTCAACCTGCTCGAAGAAGCGCGCCTCCTGGCGCTCAGCCGTTCGGCCATCTACCAGCAAGGCCAGAGGCACTACCACAGCAAGAAGATCAAGCCTCTCGCATTCCGCGAGGGCGACCTTGTCCTCTGACTCGTCCAAGAGCAGGCAGGCCACCATAAGCTGTCCCCTCCATGGGAGGGCCCATTCATCGTGAGCAGGGCCTTGCGCGATCGCAACGCCTACTACCTCATCCATGCACGCAAGTCAAAGAAGCGCAAGAAGGACACCGCCGGCGAAGAAATGACCCGGCTGTGGAACACGGAACTCCTCCGCCCGTTTTACAGTTAGCCGCACGAGTGTATGTATCGTCTCCTTTTGTAAACGCATGAAACTATGGGGTCCCCGAACGAGACTCGGGGGCTGCCTTTTGTCGACCAATTTATTGCGTCCCTATTTTTCTGCATCACTATACCATTGAACCCGGCCACCGGTCCGACTCGCTTGACCCGGGGGCTCGGGGACAGGCGGGCTCGGTCGCCACCCCGCCGCCTTACTTGGTGATTCCTGATAAAGTTGGGATGCCACGGTACCCCACTTCGCCCTAAAACCACAGATCCAGCTTTGGCTGTCGGCGGGCAAGCACAATGGGCCAAAGCTCCATTGCGCTTCATACACTAAGTCAAAGGCTGCCGAGTCGATCAACCCGGCCCGCCGCCCATCAAAGGAGTAAGCCGCACGACCGGCTGCTCACCAACCGGCTTCGCCGGATTACCGCCAGCCGGCCTAGTGCGTGTTTCGCTCGCGCTCAATGCTTCTAAGGACCCAAATCCTGCGCGCCACTTTCGAAGAACCGAACTCCTTGTCACGGACCGGAGCCTCGGTCGTTTGACTCATGGGGGGGAGGTTTGAGAAATGGAAAGCGCATGAAATCGGTCCAAAAAAGCGAAAGGCAAGAGCAAAAAGCACTTGCAACATTTACACACAAATATTTAAGAAAAGGCCCACGGCTCGAGTTCATTACACCCTAAAACCCCCAGTGGGTGGGTGGACCTGCTACTTAACAGATTCTACATAAAGTGTCTCAAGCATCTCCAGCACCGCGTCACGACATCGATGGCTCTCCCCTGGTGGCTTCCGGGTCCGACGAGGCGCCGGTATCCTCCTCGGCATCCGCGTCGCCATAGACGCCCGTCTCCTCCGAGCTCCCCTTCGGATCATGGAGAAGCAAGCCGTAGTCGTCTCCATCCACGGCCCTGCCGTCTTCCGTCCGCTCCGGATGGAACTCGTCGTGGAAGGCGAACTCGGCGACGTAGCTGGCCCGGGAGGCGATCCGGTCGGCTTGCTCCTGCAGAAACTGCTCCGAGCCGGCTCGTTGGCCCATCAACGCGTCCAACTGAAGATCCGGATGCCAAGACAGTGCGAACTAGAGCGCCATCTCGGCACCGGCACGAGCGGCGGAAACGCGCCACTCGCCAAGCCGGTCCGGACCCATCTCCAGCCAACGCGCCAGGCGCGAGAAGCTGCTTGGTTGGACGGAGTCCGGCCATAGGGCCGCCGTCATCGCGGTGCCGGCCCAGGACAACCACTCCATCTGCGTTCCCAAGACCCGCAGGCGGGCCTCAGTGGCGGCGATAATCTCCGGAAGGCCTAGGCCACCCACGGATCCGTCCCAGACCCGACAGCGCCGGTCGGGTCACGCTGATAGCGGACGGCTTCCTCCGCCAGTCGCTGCGTCTCCGGGAAGGCCCCTGTCGCAAGGGAAGAACCAAGTTAGAAGACGAACAACAAGGAAGAAAGGCCGGATCCCGACCCGGCAAACTACAAGAAAAAGCACTTACTAGAGAAGGACTCTTCCAGGTGCTGCGCCTCAAGCAATGTACCGCGCTGCTCCCGTTCGATGGCACGATCACGCTCCTCGAGCGCCTTCTCCAGATTGGCCGCCTTAGCAAGGGTCACCTTCAGCTCGGCGTCCTTGTCTTCGGCCGCCTTCTCGGCCGCCTCGCAGCGACGGGCCTCGTCCTGACGGGCCCCCTCAGCCGTGGTGGCCTCCTCTCGCAGGCGATCCACCTCGGCCTGGAGCCGGCCCTTATTGTCGGCCGACTGGCCGCGCTACTGGTCCGCCTCGACCAGGGCCTGCTGCGTCTCCACCACCTTGGCGGCCTCCGCCTTAAGGAGCTCCACCTCGGCCTCGAGACGGCTCTTGTGACCCGCCAGCTGCTCATGTAGCTAGTTGGCCTCATCAAGAGACCGTCAGGCCGTGGCCGCCTCCGCCTCGCCTGCGCTGCCTCGACGCGAAGACAGCCGGTGTCGGCAACGAGCCGGTCATAGTGATGACCGGCCTGGAGCAGACAAGTCCGCCAGGAGAGCACCTCGGCTACAAAGAAGAAGGATTCAGCAGAAGGAAAAAGGCAAAACTTAAGATTTGGCCCAACTGTTACACAGTTGTCCCGAATCCTGGGGGCTACACCCAGTGGGTGCGCTAGCGCTCCCCCACTATAAAAGAGCACAAGAGTACCTGCAGTGACGCAAAGCTCCTCCACCTTGGCATCAAGCTGCTCCTTGAGCTCCCGGTGCTTGCCCAGGAGACGGTTGAAGGCGGCGACCCGGAAGGCGTCGAGATGTTGAAGAAGACAGAAGTCGGAACAAGGCCAACGCTCAAAAGGTTCGACCCAACTACTACATAGTTAGCCTGAACCTCGGGGGCTACACCCAATGGGTGCGCTGGCACGCCCCCATAATGAAGAAATTACCAGAATGGCGCGCTCCAGATCGCGCGTCCACTCCACCTCGTCTTGGGCGAAGGCCTCGAGCCGGTCCGTCCGCCCGCGCAGGTGGCGGCTGACAGCGTCCAGTGCTGCCTCCTCCTGGGTCTGAGGCCCGAAGACGACAGCGCCCCCGCTCCGCGCCGACTGCGGCGCAGCAGCTCGGCGCCCTCCCTGCCGGGGCACCAAGGTGTGCTCCCCGCTGGCCGCTCACGACGCGGCCAGCACCTCCTCCGACGCCCCTCTCGGTGCCAACGCCGACCCAGACGCCGGGAGGCCCTGCATCGCCGCCTCCAGTCCGGACGCCGGGACGGCTTGCTGCGCCACCCCCGGCCCAGCTGCTGGGGTGGCCTTCGGCACCACCATCCGCGGTGCCTCCTCCAACACCAGTGGCGCCTCCGACACTGCCGCCCGCAGTGCCTCTTCCAAGACGGCGTCACCTCCACCACCATCAGCCCCCGCACGCACGACCATGTTGGCCTGCGGCGGGGTATCACTCCCCACCTCCAAGACCTCCCGGTCGAGGATCACCACCTCAGCCTGGCCTCCACGGCCACGCTTCCTCACCGATGACGGCTCAAAGACCATCGCCGCCACCACCGTGCCCTCTGGCATCTTGCGCCAGGCCGGCTCCGCATCGGCTCACGCCCATACCGCCGCCGCGTCGGTCCAAGCCTGGACCGACGCCACCTCCAGCTCCGCCTCCGCCCGGTTCCCTGTCCCACCAGGCCAAAGCTTCGGAGTCGTTCGGGTCCAGGCCGAGGTCCAAGTCGGCCCGTCCCTCCAACTCAGCCTAATCGGCGAGGTCAAACCGGCTCCTGCGGAACGCGGCCCCTTCGGTGGCTGGGGCTTCTGCCACCGCCCTCGCCAGCGCGATTGGCGACCTGAAGAAGACGGCAGAATAAGCCAAAAAGAAGACAAGACCGGCTCAACAATCCGGACGCATGCAGAAGATAAAACTTACCCCGTCAAGACCAGGACCGGGGTCGGCCTCCCGCCGCGCCTCCTCTTGGCCGGCTTCTCGGGCTCGGACGGCTCCGCCGCGCGCTTCACGGCCCGGGTTCGTGGCGTGACACTGTCTTTCCCATGCGGGCGGCTCGGCGCCGCCCCATGCGAGGACCCGGCTCCGCCCGCATCGCTGCCTCCCCTACCTAACGCCATACACCAGCAACCGGCGTCAGTGTCGCCCGCACCGCGACATGATCAGCAATTCAAGACACATGAAGAAAGAAAGATACAGGACTTACCCGCGCGACGCCCAGCGCCAGCATCGGACTCGGCCTCCTCCTCGCCGCCATGGGCCGCGGGCTCCTCTGGCGCCACCGGCGCCACCTGCGATGGAGCCCGGGCGTAAGGATGCCGAATCGCGTTCAGGAGTATCTCCCGCGTCGCGTCAGGACGGATGAGAAGGTGCACAACAGCAAAGTAAGAATACCAGACACTCACCTGCGTCGCCGGGTTCGACTGGCTGTATGGCGTCTTGCCGAACCGCCAGTCCTCTCTAAGGTTGTCCTTGGAGATGTCGTTCACGCCAGGTGCGACCTGCTCCACAGACATCCGTGTCGACCCCATGCGGTTGGGGTCCTGAAGGCCGATCATTTCACCGATGAGGCAGGAGCGCCTCTGGAGCGGAAGGACCTGGCGCATGATGAACGCGGCAAGGAGGTCGGTGCCGGTGAGCCCCTCCTGCGTCCTCATCACCGTCACCCGCTCGTAGAGGTTGACGATCTCCTGCGACGAGCGCCGGAGCGAGTAGCCCCAGTTTGTCTTCGCCCGTGGCGGCGTGATGGCAAAGAGCGAAAGGTTGATATGGTCCGCGCCGAAGTTGCGGACGTAGAAGAAGGAGTTCTGCCACTTCTTGGCAGAATCCTCCAGCGGGATCTTGGGAAAATATGCCCCCGACCGCTTCGAGATGACGGCGGCATCGCAGTCGGCGAACTCCCCGGCCGATGGGCCCTGCTGCTTCAAGTAGAAGAAGCGCGCCCAGAGGTCGATCGTGGGCTCGACCCCCAGGTACCCCTCGCACAGGGTCACAAAGCCGGAGAGCTAGACGATGGCGCCAGCGCCAAGATGATGTAGCTGGAGCCCGAAGAACTCCAAGAATGAGCGGAAGAAGGTGCTCGCCGGCAGCCCAAACCCGCGCTCGAAGTGCGTGAGGAAGACCACGTGCTCCTGCTTCTCGGGCCGGGGCCTCTGCTCGCCGCGCGGCAGGCGGACGCCGACGTCCGTCTCCCGCGGCAGGCGCCGCGACGCTCGAAGCTGGATGATATCCTCGGTGGTGACGTTGGAGCCCATCCAAGAGCCCGATGGCAGCGCCATCGACAGAAGGAGAAAGAAGATGGATGACGGAGGAAGCTCTGCTCGGGGCGGCAGGCGCAGCTGTGCGTCGGTGGTGTAGAGCAGAGCAGGAGCAGGGGGACAGGAGGGCGCGAGCGAGAGTGATGTCCGCCGCCCCCTTGCCCTCCTCAATTTATAACCCTCGGTTCAAACATGGGGGAATGGGATCGTCTGCACGCACCCGTTCCACTACCCCGCAATAAGTGCGCACGTACACGCGCAGTAACTGCCCAGGGAAGAGCAATCGACCCCTGGACGCTGCAATAAATCCATGCGCGTGGACCAAGGGCGCGCGGCGGCGGGCCCCGGCCCATTGCCCGGTCCCGTCACGTGTGTGGCCTGTCAGGCCCCTCCGATTTCCGGGCACCACGTGGCGCATGCGCGAAGCCCGAGGGATCGCCCCAAGATTCGACGGACTCCTCGGTTCCCGCCACGGCCAGGATGCCGCGATCCAATTTTCGAGAAAACCAGCACACAGTGGGTGTTGCCGGACCCGGCGCTCGCAGAATCCGTCTTGCTCAAGGGGGAAACTGCGAAGGCCCACTCATCCGAAGACGGCGGACCTTCACAGCTTCGGGGACTACTGTCGGGGGGATGAACCCCGGGAAGGTAACGGAACCCGGAGCCTTTTCAAAAACAGCCGGCACGCGCCTGGCCAGGTCGCTCGACCCGGCAAGGCCCGCAACCCGGCCGAGCTCTCCGACCCGGCAAGGTACGTCGACCCGGCCTCAGCGACTGGCACAAGACAACCCAACCCGGCGTAACCAAGGCTTCCCCAACAAGCCGACCCCACCCGTGGCGTGCACGGCAACCCAGCCACGGGTCAGCTCCCGTCCCATCCAGGCCGTACGATGGGACGAGACTTCAATCACCGATGACCAAGAAAACAGTGCTTCCGCCCATGCCTATGGTCAGCCGGAGCGTGGCAACAGTGCCCCTCACCTACCCGCTCACCAGGGCTGGTGTGACTATAGTGCTCCCGCCCTCAGCGCTGACGGCAGCAAGCGGCGGCCTGACAGAGAGCCACTGTACATGACTCGACTCGGCCACGCCCAGACGATCAACAAGATGGCGCATAGTTCTCCTAGGTATGCGGGGCCCCACACCTAGGGGAACCCGGCGAACCACAAGCCCTCAGCGGGACCCAGCGCGCGTCCCCGGACGCCGACAATACGGACCCACCGACTTGTAACATTACCATTGTACCCCCGGAGGGTTAGTCTATAAAACCCCCCGGGAGCCTGCGATCAGAGAGAGAGAGAGGCAAGCGAGAAAAGAAACAGACACGAGAGAAAAGCAAGTAAGCATAGGACTAGACACCCAAAGGCAACACCGGAGAGAAGGAGCAGCCCAAGCCTTGGCCAGCTTCCTTCCTCCTCCATATAGCTCCAGGAGCAACATTGTACTATCGATCATCCAACTACACTCGGCAGGACTAGGGGTATTATCTCTCCGGAGAGCCCCGAACCTGGGTATGTCCGGCGTCCCGCGCCCGCGCATGCCAACCTCGCCTCTGGAGCCCACCAGCGTCCTCGAGCCTCCTCCTCTCTTTAGCCATCCCTTGGCATCTGTCGTGCGCCCACCACGACATTGGTGCTCCTTTGATGATACGTGAGTAGTTCACCACAGACCTACGGGTCTGTAGGAAGTAGCTAGATGGCTTATTCTCTCTTTTTGATTCTCAATACAATGTTCTCCTCGATGTTCTTCGAGATCTATTTGATGTAATGACTTTTTGTCGTGTGTTTGTTGGAATCCGATGAATTGTGAGTTTATGATCAGATCTATTTATATCCATACATGATTATTATAGCCTCGTATTTCTTCTTCGATATTTCGGTTTTGTTTGGCCAACTTGATTGATTTATCTTGCAATGGGAATAGGTGCTTTGTGATGGGTTCGATCTTGTGTTGTCCTCACCCACTGACAGAAGGGGTAGCGAGGCACAGTTGTATCGTTGCTATTAAGGATAAAAAGATCGGGTCTATTCCTACATGAATAGATCTTGTCTACATCATGTCATCGTTCTTATTGCATTACTCCATTTCTCCATGAACTTAATACATTAGATGCATGTTGGATAGCGGTCGATGTGTGGAGTAATAGTAGTAGATGTAGAATCGTTTTGGTCTACTAATCTTGGACGTGGTGCCTATATACGTGATCATTGTGTTGCATATTGTCATAATTATTTGCTTTTCTATCAATTGCCCAACAGTAATTTGTTTACCCACCGTATGCATTCGAGAGAAGCCACTAGTGAAATCTACGGCCCCCGGGTCTTTTTCCTATCATATATTTTCATATCTATATTGCTATTTGTGTTTCCAATTTATATGCCTATTTTGTTTCAGATCTATATTATCAAAAACCCAAAAATATCTCGTTGAGTATTATTTGCCTTTATTTTTTTGCATCTACCAATCTATCTATTTATCACCTTCGAGGGATTGACAACCCCTCTTACGCGTTGGGTTGCCAGTATTTATTATTTGCGTGCAGGTGATGTTCACATAGTGTTGATTGGTTCTCCTACGGGATTGATAACCTTGGTTTCATAACTGAGGGAAATACTTACCGTTGCTGTGCTGCATCATCATCTCCTCTTCGGGGAAATACCAATGCAGATACAAGCAATCACCGGCCCATGGGCGGGAGGTTGCAGCCCAGGCACGGCCCAGCTACTAATCAGGCCGGCCCACTAGCACGCCATGCCCGCTAGTTCGTCTCCTATTTGACGCATGGGCGTTTTTAGCCTATTTTTACTTGTTGGGCCATGTAGAGATGTATGGAACAAATAAAAAACGTAATCGGGTCGTGCTGTGCCGGCCCGCGTGCTCAGGCTAGCAACCCAAGCACGGCCCAGGGCGTGCCGGGCCTGGCCCGTTTAGCCCGTGTCGTACTTGGCCCGTAGCGGGCCGTGCCGGCGTGCTCACGGGTCGACCTGGTTAGCCCGGCCCATTTGGCCACCTATACTATTAAACTACTCACACATCATCGGAAGGGAGGCAAGGTTGATGTAGAAGCCCTCCGTGATCGAATCCCCTCCGGCGAAGTGCCGGAAAAGGCCCCAAGAGGGGATCTCACGAGAACACAAGCTTGCGGCGGCTAAGTATTTTTGGTGTGCCCTTCGGTATATTGGGAATATTTTGATATTTATGGAGCAAAGATTAGGGTTATAAGTGCCACGGTGGGCCCCCAAGCTTGGGGGCGCGCCCTGTGAGCTTGTGGCCCATCCGTGGCCCTTCTGGCCTCCTTCCGAAGGTTCCAAGGTGTCTTCTGGTCCAAGAAAAATCCTCAAAAAGTTTTGTTCCATTTGGACTCTGTTTGGTATTGATTTTCTGTAAAAACAAAAATAAGGAAAAAACTGCAACTGGTACTTGGCACTAGGTTAATAGGTTAGTCCCAAAAAATAATATAAAATAGCATAATAATGCATATAAAACATCCAAGACGGATAATATAATAGTATGGAACAATTAAAAATTATATATACGTTGGAGACATATCAGCGGTGCTTCTTCCGGCAAGGTGGCAGTGTGCAGTGTTGTGCTCCGACAACTATGATGGTCCATGTGATGGATACGCAGGCTTGCGGCGACACCCTGGCCACGGATTTGCGGTGTCCATAGAAAGGTTCTTTTTTTTCTGATGTTCCTCTCTTTAGATCTGGTGGCTGCCACTGGAGGCTCATACTCGCGTAATTGTGGGATGCAGTCAGAAGGCTCCTTAGTCTATTTTGGCGGTTCTCACTCAGTCCAATTTGTTTTCAACGACGAAATGCAATCTATGTATGACAGTTTGACGCAGAGTGTATGGTATTGTAGCGGAGTCAATGGGAGTTCAACACTTGTAGCTCCTGGGTCGCGAAAAAATGATGGCGACAACACATGGTTGACTGTGATTAATTCGTGCTTCTCGAGTACCTGGTCTCGAGCTCTTCGGTGAAAACCCTAGGTCTAACCTAAGTTGGTTTTACCTGGCAATGACAATGTTTTTAAGTTGTTACTTTGTTGAAGGCATTGCTCGGATATGTTTAGACTAGCTCTTCAGGGGTGAAAACCCTCATGCTTTTGCCGGCTAGATCCAATGGCGATGACACTTGAGCATCATTCCTATCTTGGACGTGTTGTTGTTGAAGAATTTCATTGTCTTTGTGATGTCAAGAGATGGTTGGTACGGATATGATCATTGTTTTAGGTTTGTGGGTCGCTGTTTTGACTGCTTTTATTTTCTTTCTTTTCTTGCTTATGCGTAGTTTTGATACTTTACGACTTTGTTATTTGTCGCATGCTTTTAGTGTGTGTGCATTGATGTTGGACGTGAGCATCCTAACTACGCAGATATTGGATGTATGGTCATTGTATTTATATTTATTTCATGTTTTATTTTAAATCAATAAAAATCACCTTTTTCTCAAAGAAATCATTTTCAGAGCAATTTGGCCACAACCACAAACCGCACACGAGCCAAGTGATGAGTGATATCATGGCGGCTCGCGACCACCAAGCAGAAAACCGCTATTCATCTCGTGCAGCTGCCGCCCCAAGGCCCCCAAGCGCTTGCCCTGTCCTTGTCGTGGACGTGGAGCATGCATCCGATCGTCCGGTCGGACATTCTTTGGACTCTGACCCTTGGCGGCCCGTACTTGCTTTCTTCTGCTCGGAGACCACCCGATTCAAATGCCAGAGCTCGAGCAGCTACCGAACAGTACTACCCGCTCGAGTTGATCGCTGCTATTTAACCAAGTCTCTCTCGAACACTGTTCTCAAAGCGAACCAGTTATGTTACTCGTGGACGCGCATAGCTCCCGACCGTCTGCTTCGCCGACAAGTTGGATGGCAGTACGATATGAATATGGATGGCGGTAGTGGAAGTAGCGAAGTACAATAGTGTATGTGCTAACTGCCCGGTCGAGAATGCCAATGGGCTACATGACAGGAATGCCGAAACGCACGAGAAGATGATAACGACGTTGGTTTCGCCAGAGCGAGCCAACGCCCAACATGGTCCGTCCGTCCGCTACAGGACGCCAGATGTTCATCATGCATGACACTATGCAAACGTCTCAGAGATAGAGTTGATATTATATGTAATATGCGCCGAATAATAGTTAATAGTTAATCCACGTACTGATCGTCACCGAGTCTCCAACCGTACGTTTTTGGCGATTGTTTTGCTATATACTATGTGCATACGAAACGGGACACTTGTTACCACAACAATTACATTATTTCAGGGCCACTAACTCTAAAAATCATGTGGTGGTGACATACTCACTCCAGTCCTCTTTAGCCTGCATATAAGTTTTGTCTTAAATTAAAGTATTTTTATTTTGATCAAATTTATAGAAAAAATCAGTGTTCACAATGCCAAATCAATATTGTTAAATTCATCAGGAAATATAATTTTATTGAATATATATTTGGTATATTGTATATGTTGTTATTTTCAATAATAATCTGACACAAATCTAACACGCGGAGTAAAAAATAACCAAAAGGAGTACATAAACTAGTAAACCAGCATTGGATACCGAACACCAGGGCCCATGGCCATATCATAAGTCGTTATCACTTGTTACATCCACTGTATCTACACCGAACCACCATGTTTTGAACAACCAGCTAATCCGAGCAGGCATGAGACCGCCCTACCTATATACAAGGCTCCAACAATTTCCCAATAAGCTTCCTGAGTTAATTAAGTGCTCAATCTTTAGAGGCTGAAATTTTGTTTATGTTACCTAATGTGTTTGACGCACGGTAACGATAATATATTTTCTTATGCATGCGTTCGGCCGGGTGATCTGACCTGAAAGTGAGACCCATGAGCCGTGACATGAAAAAATCTGAACTGCGAGGCCTTTCATCTGACGGTAAGGGTACAGGCGTACATCACTAGATCGATGGGTGACGCGCGAAATCGAGCTCACGTGTGCAGGAAATCAGCTAGCTAGGCTCCAATTCAAACACACGCCCTGTTTCAAATCCCAGATTTCTGTCCTGCGTAAAGTGAAGTGTTTTCTGCGAAATGTTGACATATGATGCCCTATCCGCTTGTACCCATCAATTTATAGACTATTGGGTGGTACAAGTAGTTACATAAACCTAGTGCAGTATGGGTACGGGGACATATACTATGTCCGTTTTGGGAGTCGGTGTTAGAGATGCCCTAATGAAGCGTGCGCAGACAGTGATATAATTCATGCATACCCGAAACCTCTGTCCATAACGCATACAAATTTGGATATAATTAATGCAAACACGACAAAATTCATGCAAATGGGCATAAGTTCGATACAATTTACATAAATCAGACGATATTTTGTCCGTTCAACTAAAACCTAAAAAAATAAACTAATTTGTAGCGTACGATCACCTTGTATGTCTCGGTAGGCTGGCTGGCGGGACCTCCGGCACCGTTCGTGCCGCTGTCGTCATTGTTGTCGGAGTGGTCCTTCCAGCGATAGAAGGGCGTGATAGCCCTGCCTCGCCACCGCCTGACACTCGTGGAGGAGCCTCGGCTTCTCCCGCGTCATGCGAAGGACCACCTTGGCCAACGCCAAACGCTCGCAAAGGAGCCCTGCCTTCCTCCTGTGTCTTGTGGAGGGCTGCCTGGGCCAACGCCGAGCCTAGCCAGGGGTGGCGAAGTTGTCGTTGACCGATCATTTCTCTCCGGTCTTCGCGACCTCCCCGTTGAGGTGGCGCAGTCAAGCACGGATCTTACGGTAGTCACCAACCGGTCGCGGGTTCAAATTTGGATCACAACATAACAATCTTCTTTGGCTTAGGATGATTGATATGTCTAGCGGGCTCTTGATCAACCACATCATGTAATTTTGCGCATTGTGGGCAATCTTAGAAAAGGTCCAACTCCACGATGACATTGCCGATGCCATTGTTTGGAAGTTCACTGCCAGCGACAAGTACTCCACGGTGTCCGCCAACAAGTTCAAATTCATGGGACGGTTGACACCGTCATGGTGGCGCCAGTTTGGGGCAACTGGAACCTCCCAAATACAAATTCTTCGCTTGACTTATTCTCAATGACACAATTTGGATGGCTGGTCATTTGAAAAGGAGAGTGGCTTAAGTGCGGCTTATGTTAGCTCTCCAAGTGCGAGCTGTAGTCGGCGGCACACATGCTAGCTTCTCCATCCGCATTTGGAACGCCGAATCTTGGATCGGGGCGCCGGAGATTGCCACCGCGGCTTGGTATACGCTTCCCTCGGTCCACATGATGGGGGCCATGGCGCATTGGTGCTAAGGGGTGGCCATAGAAGACGCTCAACGACAACACTCTTGATGTTGATTGTGTGGGAGCTATGGGATGAAAGAAACGTGATGGTTTTCAGAAACAAACCCACCATGTCGTCGCTTATCATCGATCACATCCTATATACCTAAGAGATTCATCCCCACTACTTGATTTATCTCAACATGCAATCCATCCACATCATCACACATGCCACATCAGCAATTTTGTTGCACTTTTACAATAGTAAGAGCCATGCATGTGCCCTCTCCAACAGTAACTGCGATGCATGTGCCCTCTCAGCAAAAAAATGACATTTTTTAATTAACAAATCTGCCATGTCATCCAAATAAAAAACAAACAAAATGTGGCCTAGACACCGAAGGGACCTGGCGTTTCCTTTTCTTCATAGCATTCTGTTTTCTTTATCTACTGGGCAGGCCTAGAGTTTTCTTTCGGTTGATGTTCTCTTTATCTCTTAATTAAGACACTTCCTCACCGATAGATTTTATTAGTCTGTTGCAAATTCCTCTCCTCTTCAACTTCGCCAATACTCCTTTCTCTTCGTCTTCTGAGCGTAGTAGTATATAAGTAGGATTATGGTTTCTCTTCGTCCTGGACAACGATCATACTTTTCTGGTTTTACTTGCATGATCTCAATCCCCAAGGGGATCAACACCGATTCCCAACATTGAAGGTTGCTGAGCACCAGAGCATGATCCGGCAGCGTGCAGCACGAGATCGACGCGGGTGCGCGGTTGACAGACATCCCCGCAAGCAGGGCACCATTGACTGGTTGCCTGAGCTCCGGCGGGGCGCGCTTCATCGGGGCCAGTAGGCCTGGCCTGCTAGATGCGAAGATTGTGCCTGTCGTGCTGGCACGGCTATCCCGGTGCAAGGCGGTGACCGCGGCGTCCTCGACCACCACGAGGGAGGCCGCCGTCAAGCGCGGCTGCAAGGACGGGCCAGAGACACCGCACCTCTGTGGTAAAAAAAACAACTGTTTGTTGCAGACTTGGGCGATCTAGCGTTATGATCTGTCAAATCAGCCACCGCTGGTAGCTGCCCTATTGTGCGTTGGCGCCTAGAAAAAATCTCTATGGTAATAGTACGGATGGGTCGTTGTATTCGCTACAGAAATCGAAGGCATGTTGAATTCGCTACACATCACAAGGTAGGTAAAAGATCTCCCACGGAAAATCTTTATGAGCTGATCCATTTTCAGCCAAATTATTGAGCATAATGTAAATTAAGGTAATACTATTATTGTGGTATTCTGCTGCCGGAGTAGCTCATTGGTCTGAGGCTCAAGTTCCAGGTAAGTCAATTAGATATACCTGCATGCAATTTTGCTGTGATGTTCAAGTTGTCGTGCTAGCATGGTAGGAATCAGATGTGCAGGAGAAAGGGTCATCTCGACTGGAATGTAAGCCAACTAATTTATCTTTACTACCAATGGTTCTTTGCTGGTAACACGACTAGCTAGCGATATCACCATACTGTGCCTCGGATGTTACGGTTTCAATCATTTTACATTCCTCAGCTGCCGGTTTCTTTTCCTAAAAAAAGCTGTTGGTGTGTTAATAGTTTAGCACATGAGGAAAATATATTTTGTAAGTATGAGAAATCCAATTGAATTAAGCATGATTAAGACAGAGCACTCAATAAATTATATATGTTTTGTACCTGTTCAATTGTCAATGCATTACGTGATTTCTGCAGTATATATTTTTCTGCAGTATATATAGTTTTAATGAAAATATGTCATTGATTTTTTTTCCGAATGTAAATATGTCATTGATGATAGGTCATTTTATCCAGTCCTATATACATATCTATTCTCACCTTATTACACACCTTTTTGAGTGTGTATGATCTACCACATCCCATGTATTTTATAGAAACTATCATGGTATGCACTAAAAATTCTCTGTAACAAATGCACGGGTCTCATTCAAATAGTTGACTGCCTTTACCTATACTTCTTTTAACATGTGAACATACAAACTCAACATGCGACCATTCATGGGAAAACATCCATTTCAACAAGCATTCATGCATGGCAAAATACATATGTCGTTTTATTAAACGTATATTCAATAATGATTGTACAACTGTACAATAATCAAATGATTATGCATATGTATTTTTATTTAACTACAGTTAAATCTATATAAATATGCATGTTTCATACAACCAAATATCACTGAAATATCTTGCAACCAATTCCCGCAGCAACGCGCGGGGTATTGTCTAGTTAAGAATAAGGCCAAGGATTGGATCTCTGCACGGGCTAAGCATCTGAGTTATACTCCCTCTGTTCGAAATTACTTGTCTCGGAAATAGATGTATCTATAATTAAAATACGTCTAGATACATCCATTTTCGCGGCAAGTAATTTCGAATGAAGGGAGTATGAGGCAAGAGTACTATAGACCCACAAACTTGCAATGGACGTAATTGTTTAGTCCACAAACTTGCAAAAGGTGATCACCTCATCCCTAAACCTGCAATGTATGAAGATTTAGTCCAAAGCCAATCACAAGTTGACAAATGGTGCCACGCTGGCCGTGTCGTGGCACACCTGCTTAGCCCGGCGTTTTTACAAAAAAAAAACGCCACCTTTATGGAAATCTCACGCGCGGTATATTTTTTCATATCTATATTTTTTAATCAAAGGGCCCCCTCCCAAAAAATTTATTAGAAAAGCCAAGGCAAAAGTATTTTAACTGCACGACTAACATTTTTCAATTATGTATGTAAATTGATTTTTATAATAGATATATTTAAAATTACAAGCAAAGGTAAAATTAAAACAAAACTGTGAAAAAAGCAGAAAATGCTCAATGCTTGCGGTCGCTAATTTGCTGGCCCATTCCGAGCGCTGCTTGACGCGAGGCTAGACTGTGTGTCGCTACAAGAGAGATAGCCGCGCCCTCGCCAAGCCCGGTTCAGCATATGTCGGTGTTGTGCTAGCCCAACCTTCTAGATAGACGGCTCGCCTGTCCAGCAAGTTTGATCACACACACGCGCGCGCGCACGCGCGCACGACACACACACACACACAACCATCAGAAACATTCACCCGAATGATCCACCATCACTGTCCATCCTAGCGTGATGTAATGCAAATATACAATTCTCGCAAAACAAATGCAAATATGCATTGCCCGAGAAAAATAAGCACCGACTAATTGGTCGCATCTGTAAATGTTAAGTGGGTTGCCACCGTTGATGTGAAAATGGTCATTTTCTTGTGCTTGTTTAGTAGGATCAGTCATCAAAGTAAGACCCATTTGAGGCTCTCTGGATACTCAATCTCAGATGTATATCATCGTGCGGATTGGACAGCAACAAAGAAAAACATGTTGGACTAAGTCGCTGTTGAAACCAGTACTGAAACCGTCTTAATTACTGCCAATGACAGAGGCAGGAATAATTCTTAGGTGTGGTAATATCCACGAAGGATAAAACCATGTACATTATAATGTAATTACGCAAGGGCTCACTAAATATTAGTTATATAAATACTTTGTATTTAACAAGCACAATCAAAATTCAGAACCAATCTATTGGTTTTTTCAATAGGGGATACCTAAAATATTTGAGCTTATTTACCGAAAAATGCTTCCCCCGTTTTATATATAAAGCAATGATCAACAGCATCCGATACAAACGCACTCCCGCACAACACACCCAAACACACCCAAGGCAAGATACATAGGCGCTGAGCGCAGCAACACCATCCCTAGCACCAAGCGAAGAAGTGAAGCCGCATATGACGAGCCGTGGGTTCCAAGGCGGCGCCTTCAGGAAGGGTACGATACTGGAGCGCCGTCACCGCCCGATCCGAGGATCAGAGTTTCCCCTGGAGCAACACAATAGGCAATGAGAGCCGCGGCGACACCTTCAAGAAGGGAACGAGCTTCGCCACCGCCGGTCCATCCGAAGATAGAGCATGTTTTCACCCCGGCCACCAATCACCGCCACCGAACGCCACACCCCGGCTACCACACCGTCCACACGGCCGTGGCCATCGGGCAGCACCAAGCCACGGGCTCTGCCCATGAGCATCGCGGACCCACCACCAGGGCCGCCGCCCCGGTATCCAAGACCTTGACACCACCTCACCCGAGATCCGCCGCTACCCCAACCAAAGACACGAGAAGAAAGGATCCACCTTTCGACCCCCTAGGCTGCCCCCAGTGCCGAGACCCAACAGGTCGGCCAAACTGGCCTCCATCACCCCTTCCGGTGGCACCGGGCGCGAGACGAGGTCGGTCCTGCTGCCGGGCACGAGACGAGCATGATTCTGTTGCCGGGCGCGAGACGGGCTCGGTCCTGCTGCCGGGCGCGAGACGAGGCCGATCCTGCTGCCGGGCGCGAGACGAGGTCGATCCTGCAGCACCGGGCGCGAGACGAGCGATGGACCGCAGCTAGGAGCGGGTCAACCCTTGGACGAAAGTAGCGCCCCGGCGATGAGGAGAGGAGTCGAAGGCGGACACAGGTCGTCTACGCGCCAGCCGACGCCTGAACATGCCAGCCGCTGCCGCAGCCGACCTGCCAAGCACACCACGGTGAGCCACCACCACGCCGTCGCAGCTCACCCCATGCAGCCACCGCCGCCACCACATGCCGGCGATGCCGCAGCCTACACCCCGAGCCGCTCGACATCGACCAAGGCTAGAACCAGGCGGATCTGGACAGTCTCACCGGGCACCCACCACTGCGCCCCCTTGCTCCAAAACCCTCCACTACTTTCTCACATCCACATATGACCTAAACCTAAAGTCAAACTCGGCCCTACCGATTCTTTCTATCCGGCGCCACCGAGTTCAAACGTCATAGCCACTGCCACAAACCCTAGGCAAATCGGTCTCACGATAGGGATCTCGGTCTCACCGAGATGGGATTGTAATCTCTCTGTTTCCCTTCGTAACGTTTCGGTCTAACCGAAGTGAGCAATCGGTCCCACCAAGATTGCAATGTAAACTCCCTGTTTCCCTTTCGTAACATTTCGATCTCACCGAAATGAGCGAATCGGTCCCACGAGTTTACCTGACCAACTCTCTGGAAAGCTTATTACCAAAATCGGTCTCACCGAGTTTGTGTAATCGGTCTTACCAAGATTACGTTATGCCCTAACCCTAACCATATCGGTCCTACCGAGTTGCATGTCGGTCCCAGCGAAAATCCTAACGGTCACTAGGTTTACTAAATCGGTCCGACCGAGTTTGATGATTCGGTCTCACCGAGTTTGGTAAATTGTGTGTAACGGTTAGATTTTGTGTGGAGGCTATATATACCCCTCCACCTCCTCTTCATTCGTGGAGAGAGCCATCAGAACAAACCTACACTTCCAACTTATCATTTCTGAGAGAGAACCACCTACTCATGTGTTGAGGCCAAGATATTCCATTCCTACCATATGAATCTTGATCTCTAGCCTTCCCCAAGTTGCTTTCCACTCAAATCTTCTTTCCACCAGATCCAAATCCTATGAGAGAGAGTTGAGTGTTGGGGAGACTATCATTTGAAGCACAAGAGCAAGGAGTTCATCATCAACGCACCATTTGTTACTTCTTGGGGAGTGGTGTCTCCTAGATTGGCTAGGTGTCACTTGGGAGCCTCCGACAAGATTGTGGAGTTGAACCAAGGAGTTTATAAGGGCAAGAAGATCGCCTACTTCGTGAAGATCTACCGCTAGTGAGGCAAGTCCTTCGTGGGCGACGGCCATGGTGGGATAGACAAGGTTGCTTCTTCGTGGACCCTTCGTGAGTGGAGCCCTCCGTGGACTCGCGCAGCCGTTACCCTTCGTGGGTTGAAGTCTCCATCAACGTGGATGTACGATAGCACCACCTATCGGAACCACGCCAAAAACATCCGTGTCTCCAATATCGTTTGAATCCTCCAAACCCTTCCCTTTACTTCCTTGCAAGTTGCATGCTTTAATTTCCGCTGCCTATATACTCTTTGCATGCTTGCTTGAATTGTGTGATGATTGCTTGACTTGTCCAAAGATTGCTAAAATCTGCCAAACTCTAAAATTGGGAAAAGGTTAAGTTTTTAATTGGTCAAGTAGTCTAATCACCCCCCTCTAGACATACTTCAAGGTCCTACAAGTGGTATCAGAGCCTTGGTCTCCATTTGCTTTGATATCCATAGCTTTTGGTGGTCATAGCCTTGGTTTCACAACCTAGGAGAGTATGGCGTCCAGCGAGGGAAATTATCACCGTAGAGGTCCTTACTTTGATGGTACTAATTTTGCTAGTTGGAAGCATAAGATGAAAATGCATATTCTCGGACATAACCCCGCCGTTTGGGCTATTGTTTGTATTGGCTTGCAAGGTGAATTCTTTGATGGGAGGGAACCGAACCGTGAAGCTAGCGCGGATGAATTGAAGATGCTGCAATACAACGCTCAAGCTTGTGATATCCTCTTCAATGGATTGTGCCCCGAAGAATTCAACAAAATCAGCCGTCTTGAGAATGCAAAGGAAATTTGGGATACTTTGATTGATATGCATGAAGGTACCGACTCCGTCAAGGAATCCAAGTTGGATGTGCTCCAAAGTCAGCTTGACAAGTTCAAAATGAAGGATGGTGAAGGTGTCGCTGAAATGTACTCTAGGCCTGCTCTTATCACAAATGAGATTGCCGGCTTAGGGAGTGAAGAGATGGCTGACAGATTCATCATCAAGAAGATCCTAAGAGCATTGGATGGAAAGTATGATACCGTGTGCACATTGATCCAAATGATGCCAAACTACAAAGATCTCAAGCCAACGGAAGTCATTGGAAGAATTGTTGCTCATGAGATGTCACTCAAGGATAAGGAGGAACTTCACAACAAGTCAAGTGGTGCTTACAAAGCCTCATGTGAAGCCCCCACATCATCAAGTGAGAAACAAACCTTCAATGAAGAATTGAGCTTAATGGTGAAGAACTTTAACAAATTCTACAAAAGTAGAAGCAAAGAAAGAAGCTCTAAGTCAAGGTCCTACAATGACAAAAGATCTTCTAGTCGAGAGCGAAATTGCTACAATTGTGGGAGACCCGGACACTATTCCAATGAGTGTATGACACCCTACAAAAGAAGAGAAGATTCTCCAAAAAGAAGAAGCAAAAGAGAAGAATCACCACCAAGAGAGAGGAGGAGTAGAGATGATCGTTATGAACGAAGACCCTCACGGAGAAGCAAGGATTCGAAAAGGAAGGACAAGTCATCAAGGAGCTACACAAAACGAAGACATCAAGCTCATGTTGGTGAATGGGTATCCGGCTCCGACTCCGACAATCACTCCGAGAGAAGCTATCACTCTGACTCCGAATATACTCAAGATGAAGGTGTTGCCGGTCTAGCACTTGTGTCAACCAACTCCTACGACATATTTGACTCACCAAATGAAGGAATTGGAAGATGCTTCATGGCCAAAGGTCCAAAGGTAACACATCCCGAGTATGTTGATTTCAATAGTGATGAAGATGACTTGCTAGGTGATGATGATTTACTCATTGACAACTCTAGTGATGAATACTATGATGAAACGTCAATTAATCATGCTAATCAAGATAAAATGAATGATAATGATAATGAGAAGATTGAGCTTCTAACTAAAGAACTAAACACTCTTAAGTTAGCTCATGAAACTATCTTCGAAGATCATCGAGAACTTTTAAGGGCTCATGAGAAGTTATGCCTTGAAAAGCTCAATCTTGAGCAAGAGCATGAGTTCTTAAAAGCAATCAATGATGATCTCAGTAAGAAAAGTTCTTCTTACATTGCCAAGCGTTTACTCTTATCTACTTACATGCCTCAAGTCAAGTCTAGTAACAAGTACAAGAAAGATCCTTCCTCTAGTAGTAACAATAATAATGCCAAATCCAATATTGTTGCTTCTAGTAGTTCTCTTGATTCCGCTAATGATTCTCCTAGCCAAGTTACACTTGAGCAAGAAAATAGCTTATTGAAGGGAATTATAGAGAAAGATGTATATGTTGGGGAACGTAGTAATTTCAAAATTTTCCTACGCACACGCAAGATCATGGTGATGCATAGCAACGAGAGGGGAGAGTATTGTCCACGTACACTCATAGACCGAAAGCGGAAGCGTTATGACAACGCGATTGATGTAGCCATATGTCTTCACGATCCGACAGATCCATGTACCGAACGTACGGCACCTCCGAGTTCAGCACACGTTCAGCTCGATGAAGATCCCCGGATTCTGATCCAGCAGGGGGTCGGGGATGAGTTCCGTCAGCACGACGGTGTGGTGACGATGATGATATTCTACCGACGCAGGGCTTTGCCTAAGCACCACAACGATATGACCGAGGTGGAATATGGTGGAGGGAGGCACCGCACACGGCTAAGGAACGATCACGAAGATCAACTTGTGTGTCATGGGGTGCCCCCCCTGCCCCTGTATATAAAGGAGGGAGGGGGGAGGTGCGGCCGGCCCCTAGGGGTGCGCCTGGAGGAGTCCTACTGCCACCGGGAGTAGGACTCCCCCCTCTTGCCTTGTAGGAGAAGGAAAGGGGGAAGGGGAAAGAGGAAAGGGGGGCGCCGCCCCCCCCCCTTCCTTGTCCTATTCGGACTAGGGGGGAGGGTGCGCGCGGCCTGCCCTGGCCGGCCCTCCTCTTCTCCCTTAGGGCCCATGTAGGCCCATTAACCCCCGGGGGGGTTCCGGTAACCCCCCCGGTACTCCGGTAAAATCCCGATTTCACCCGGAACGATTCCGATATCCAAATATAGGCTTCCAATATATCAATATTTATGTCTCGACCATTTCGAGACTCCTCGTCATGTCCGTGATCATATCCGGGACTCCGAACAACTTTCGGTACATCAAAACATATAAACTCATAATGAAACTGTCATCGTAACTTTAAGCGTGCGGACCCTACGGGTTCGAGAACTATGTAGACATGACCTAGAACTGTTTCCGGTCAATAACCAATAGCGGAACCTGGATGCTCATATTGGCTCCCACATATTATACAAAGATCTTTATCGGTCAGACCGCATAACAACATACGTTGTTCCCTTTGTCATCGGTATGTTACTTGCCCGAGATTCGATCGTCGGTATCTCAATACCTAGTTCAATCTCGTTACCGGCAAGTCTCTTTACTCATTCCGTAATACATCATCTCACAACTAACTCATTAGTTGCAATGCTTGCAAGGCTTAAGTGATGTGCATTACCGAGAGGGCCCAGAGATACCTCTCCGACAATCGGAGTGACAAATCCTAATCTCGAAATACGCCAACCCAACAAGTACCTTCGGAGACACCTGTAGAGCACCTTTATAATCACCCAGTTACGTTGTGACGTTTGGTAGCACACAAAGTGTTCCTCCGGTAAACGGGAGTTGCATAATCTCATAGTCATAGGAACATGTATAAGTCATGAAGAAAGCAATAGCAGAAAACTAAATGATCAAGTGCTAAGATAACGGAATGTTTATGGTCAGGAAACATAACCATCTTTGATCAACGAGCTAGTCAAGTAGAGGCATACTAGTGACACTCTGTTTGTCTATGTATTCACACAAGTATTATGTTTCCGGTTAATACAATTCTAGCATGAATAATAAACATTTGTCATGAGATAAGGAAATAAATAATAACTTTATTATTGCCTCTAGGGCATATTTCCTTCAGTCTCCCACTTGCACTAGAGTCAATAATCTAGATTATACAGTAATGATTCTAACACCCATGGAGTCCTGGTGTTGATCATGTTTTTCTCGTGGAAGAGGCTTAGTCAACGGGTCTGCAACATTCAGATCCGTATGTATCTTGCAAATTTCTATGTCTCCCACTTGGACTAGATCCCGGATGGAATTGAAGCGTCTCTTGATGTGGTTGGTTCTCTTGTGAAATCTGGATTCCTTCGCTAAGGCAATTGCTCCAGTATTTTCACAAAAGATTTTCATTGGACCCGATGCACTAGGTATGACGCCTAGATCGGATATGAGCTCCTTCATCCAGACTCCTTCATTTGCTGCTTCCGAAGCAGCTATGTACTCCGCTTCACACGTAGATCCTGCCATGACGCTTTGTTTAGAACTGCACCAACTGATAGCTCCACCGTTCAATGTAAACACATATCCGGTTTGCGATTTAGAATCGTCCGGATCAGTGTCAAAGCTTGCATCAACGTAACCATTTACGATGAGCTCTTTGTCACCTCCATATACGAGAAACATATCCTTAGTCCTTTTCAGGTATTTCAGGATGTTCTTGACCGATGTCCAGTGATCCACTCCTGGATTACTTTGGTACCTACCTGCTAGACTTATAGCAAGGCACACATCAGGTCTGGTACACAACATTGCATACATGATAGAGCCTATGGCTGAAGCATAGGGAACATCTTTCATCTTCTCTCTATCTTCTGCAGTGGTCGGGCTTTGAGTCTTACTCAACTTCACACCTTGTAACACAGGCAAGAACTCTTTCTTAGCTTGATCCATTTTGAACTTATTCAAAACTTTGTCAAGGTATGTGCTTTGTGAAAGTCCAATTAAGCGTCTTGATCTATCTCTATAGATCTTAATGCCCAATATGTAAGCAGCTTCACCGAGGTCTTTCATTGAAAAACTCTTATTCAAGTATCCTTTTATGCTATCCAGAAATTCTATATCATTTCCAATCAGCAATATGTCATCTACATATAGTATCAGAAATGCTACAGAGCTCCCACTCACTTTCTTGTAAATACAGGCTTGTCCAAAAGTCTGTATAAAACCAAATGCTTTAATCACACTATCAAAGCGTTTATTCCAACTCCGAGAGGCTTGCACCAGTCCATAAATGGATCGCTGGAGCTTGCATACTTTGTTAGCTCCCTTTGGATCGACAAAACCTTCTGGTTGCATCATATACAACTCTTCTTCCTGAAAACCATTCAGGAATGCAGTTTTGACATCCATCTGCCATATTTCATAATCATAAGATGCGGCAACTGCTAACATGATTCGGACAGACTTAAGCATCGCTACGGGTGAGAAGGTCTCATCGTAGTCAACCCCTTGAACTTGTTGAAAACCTTTCGCAACAAGTCGAGCTTTGTATACAGTAACATTACCGTCAGCGTCAGTCTTCTTCTTGAAGATCCATTTATTTTCAATTGCTTGCCGATCATTGGGCAAGTCAACCAAAGTCCACACTTTGTTCTCATACATGGATCCCATCTCAGATTTCATGGCCTCAAGCCATTTTTCGGAATCTGGGCTCACCATCGCTTCTTCATAGCTCGTAGGTTCATCATGGTCTAGTAACATGACTTCCAGAACAGGATTACCGTACCACTCCGGTGCGGATTTTATTCTGGTTGATCTACGAGGTTCAGTAACAACTTGATCTGAAGTTCCATGATCATCATCATTAACTTCCTCACTAATTGGTGTAGGTGTCACAGGAACAGATTTATGTGATGAGATACTTTCCAATAAGGGAGCATGTATAGTTACCTCATCAAGTTCTACTTTCCTCCCACTCACTTCTTTCGAGAGAAACTCCTTCTCCAGAAAATTTCTGAACTTAGCTACAAACGTTTTGCCTTCGGATCTGTGATAGAAGGTGCACCCAACGGTCTCCTTTGGGTATCCTATGAAGACACATTTCTCCGATTTGGGTTCAAGCTTATCAGGTTGAAGCTTTTTCACATAAGCATCGCATCCCCAAACTTTCAGAAACGACAACTTTGGTTTCTTGCTAAACCATAGTTCATAAGGCGTCGTCTCAATGGATTTTTGATGGTTCCCTATTTAACGTGAATCTGGCCATCTCTAAAGCATAACCCCAAAATGATAGCGGTAAATCTGTAAGAGACATCATAGATCGCACCATATCTAGTAAAGTACGATTACGATGTTCGGACACACCATTACGCTGTGGTGTTCCGGGTGGCGTTAGTTGCGAAACTATTCCGCATTGTTTCAAATGTAGACCAAACTTGTAACTCAAATATTCTCCTCCATGATCTGATCGTAGAAACTGTATTTTCTTGTTACGATGATTTTCAACTTCACTCTGAAATTCCTTGAACTTTTCAAATGTTTCAGACTTATGCTTCATTAAGTAGATATAACCATATCTGCTCAAATCATCTGTGAAGGTGAGAAAATAACGATATTCGCCAAGAGCCTCAACATTCATCGGACCACATACATCTGTATGTATGATCTCCAATAAATCAGTTGCTCTTTCCATAGTACCGGAGAATGGTGTTTTAGTCATCTTGCCCATGAGGCACGGTTCGCAAGTACCAAGTGATTCATAATCAAGTGGTTCCAAAAGTCCATCAGTATGGAGTTTCTTCATGCGTTTTACACCGATATGACCTAAACAGCAGTGCCACAAATAAGTTGCACTATCATTATCAACTCTGCATCTTTTGGCTTCAACATTATGAATATGTGTATCACTACTATCGAGATTCAATAAAAATAGACCACTCTTCAAGGGTGCATGACCATAAAAGATATTACTCATATAAATAGAACAACCATTATTCTCTGATTTAAATGAATAACCGTCTCGCATCAAACAAGATCCAGATATAATGTTCATGCTCAACGCTGGCACCAAATAACAATTATTTAGGTCTAAAACTAATCCCGAAGGTAGATGTAGAGGTAGCATGCCGACCGCGATCACATCGACTTTGGAACCATTTCCCACGCGCATCATCACCTCATCCTTTAGCTAATCTTCGCTTAATCCATAGTCCATGTTTCGAGTTGCAAATATTAGCAACAGAACCAGTATCAAATACCCAGGTGCTACTGCGAGCATTAGTAAGGTACACATCAATAACATGTATATCACATATACCTTTGTTCACCTTGCCATCCTTCTTATCCGCCAAATACTTGGGGCAGTTTCGCTTCCAGTGACCAGTCTGCTTGAAGTAGAAGCACTCAGTTTCAGGCTTAGGTCCAGACTTGGGTTTCTTCTCCTAAGCAGCAACTTGTTTGTTGTTCTTCTTGAAGTTTCCCTTCTTCTTCCCTTCGCCTTTTTTCTTGAAACTAGTGGTCTTGTTAACCATCAACACTTGATGCTCCTTCTTGATTTCTACTTCCGCAGCTTTTAGCATCGCGAAGAGCTCGGGAATAGTCTTTTCCATCCCTTGCATATTATAGTTCATCACAAACCTCTTGTAGCTTGGTGGCAGTGATTGGAGAATTCTGTCAATGACGCAATCATCCGGAAGATTAACTCCCAGTTGAATCAAGTGATTATTATACCCAGACATTTTGAGTATATGCTCACTGACAGAACTGTTCTCCTCCATCTTGCAGCTATAGAACTTATTGGAGACTTCATATCTCTCAATCCGGGCATTTGCTTGAAATATTAACATCAACTCCTGGAACATCTCATATGATCCATGACGTTCAAAACGTCGTTGAAGACCCGGTTCTAATCCGTAAAGCATGGCACACTAAACTATAGAGTACTCATCAGCTTTGCTCTGCCAAACGTTCACAACATCTGGCGTTGCTCCAGCAGCAGGCCTGGCACCCAGCGGTGCTTCCAGGACGTAATTCTTCTGTGTAGCAATGAGGATAATCCTCAAGTTATGGACCTAGTCCGTGTAATTGCTACCATCATCTTTCAACTTTGCTTTCTCAAGGAACGCATTAAAATTTAACGGAACAACAGCACGGGCCATCTATCTATAATCAACATAGACAAGCAAGATACTATCAGGTACTAAGTTCATGATAAATTTAAGTTCAATTAATCATATTACTTAAGAACTTCCACTTAGATAGACATCCCTCTAGTCCTCTAAGTGATTACGTGATCCATATCAACTACACCATGTCCGATCATCACGTGAGATGGAGTAGTTTCAACGGTGAACATCAATATGTTGATCATATCTACTATATGATTCATGCTCGACCTTTCGATCTCTGTGTTCCGAGGCCATATCTGTTATATGCTAGGCTCGTCAAGTTTAACCTGAGTATTCCGCGTATGCAACTATTTTGCACCCGTTGTATTTGAACGTAGATCCTATCACACCCGATCATCACGTGGTGTCTCAGCACGAAGAACTTTCGCAACGGTGCATACTCAGGGAGAACACTTCTTGATAATTTTAGTGAGAGATCATCTTAAAATGCTACCGTCAATCAAAGCAAGATAAGATGCATAAAGGATAAACATCACATGCAATCAATATAAGTGATATGATATGGCCATCATCATCTTGTGCTTGTGATCTCCATCTCTGAAGCACCTCCATGATCACCATCGTCACCGGCGCGACACCTTGATCTCCATCGTAGCATCATTGTCGTTTATGCCGTCTATTGCTTCTACGACTATCGCTACCACTTAGTGATAAAGTAAAGCAATTACAGGGCGTTTGCATTTCATACAATAAAGCGACAACCATATGGCTCCTGCTAGTTGCTGATAACTTCGGTTACAAAACATAATCATCACATACAATAAAATATATCATCACGTCTTGACCATATCACATCACAACATGCCCTGCAAAAACAAGTTAGACGTCCTCTACTTTGTTGTTGCAAATTTTACGTGGCTGCTACGCGCTTAGCAAGAACCGTTCTTACCTACGCATCAAAACCATAATGATAGTTTGTCAAGTTGGTGATGTTTTAACCTTTGCAAGGACCGGGCGTAGCCACACTCGGTTCAACTAAAGTGAGAGAGACAAACACCCGCCAGTCACCTTTAAGCACGAGTGCTCATAACGGTGAAACCAGTCTCGCGTAAGCGTACGTGTAATGTCGGTCCGGGCCGCTTCATCTCACAATACCGGTGAACCAAAGTATGACATATGGTAAGCAGTATGACTTATATTGCCCACAACTCACTTGTGTTCTACTCATGCATATGACATCTACGAGTAAAACCTGGCTCAGATGCCACTGTTGGGGAACGTAGTAATTTCAAAATTTTCCTACGCACACGCAAGATCATGGTGATGCATAGCAACGAGAGGGGAGAGTATTGTCCACGTACCCTCGTAGACCAAAAGCTGAAGCATTATGACAACGCGGTTGATGTAGTCGTATGTCTTCACGATCCGACCGATCCAAGTACCGAACGTACGGCACCTCCGAGTTCAGCACACGTTCAGCTCGATGACGATCCTTGGATTCCGATCCAGCAGGGTGTCGGGGATGAGTTCCGTCAGCACGACGGCGTGGTGACGATGATGATGTTCTACCGATGCAGGGCTTCGCCTAAGCACCGCAACGATATGACCGAGGTGGAATATGGTGGAGGGGGGCACCGCACATGGCTAAGGAACGATCATGAAGATCAACTTGTGTGTCATGGGGTGCCCCCTGCCCCCGTATATAAAGGAGGGAGGGGGGAGGTGCGGCCGGCCCCTAGGGGTGCACCTGGAGGAGTCCTACTCCCGCCGAGAGTAGGACTCCCCACTCTTGCCTTGTAGGAGAAGGAAAGGGGGGAGGGGAAAGAGGAAAGGGGGGCGCCCCCCCTTCCTTGTCCTATTCGGACTAGGGGGGGAGGGGGCGCGTGATGGGGTCATGTACCTAGGGTAGGGTCATGGACCTGATCTAAGTACCTTGCCCAAGGACACCCTTAGAAGAGGTCGCCTTCCAGTCGACCAACGAGGGACTCACTCGACTGACTTGAAGGACTCGGCCATGAAGACTCACTCGACCACCAGAAGGTCAAGAGGCACTCTGCACTGCAACGGCCTGTAATTAAGTAGACTTTATGATAGTAAAGACACTTTATGTGGGGCATTACCAGTAACGCCCCGGACTTAACTCACCTTACATCCTCTCCTATGTGGGCTGGCTGGGGTCCTGGCGCACTCTATATAAGCTACCCCCCTCCACAGGTAGAGGGGTTCGGCACCTTGTAACTCATATACTCATAATCCACTTGACCGCCTCCGGGCTCCGAGACGTAGGGCTATTACTTCTTCCGAGAAGGGCCTGAACTCGTACATCCCTGGTGTTTACAACCTCTCCATAGCTAGGACCTTGCCTCTCCATACCTACCCCCCACTCTACTGTCAGGCTTAGAACCACGACAGTTGGCGCCCACCGTGGGGCAGGTGTTTTAGCGATTTTGTGGAGAAGTTGCGATTCTTCCGAGTACTTTCATCATGGTGTCTGTTGGAGTTTTGGTCGAGGGTCGAGAGATCCATCTCGGCACTCTCACCTTCATCACCGACGACTCCGCGTGGCTCCAGGAGGCTCCACTCGACGTTGATGCGCTCCCCGTCCGCGGTGCGATGCATTTTCGCGCATGTGTCCGCGGCGTTCTGCTGCGGCAACCGTCGACCCCGTATTGGTTGGCTCCTCCATCGTCCACCCTCCCGGTCTCCCGCCAGCGCAAGCGCTCAAGCCGGTCGAGGCTTCAGCAATGGGTGAGGCACGCGGTGGCTCGCCAATCGGCCACCACCCAAGTTGCGGCAATCGAGCCCGACGAATCTCTCTATGGCTTGTTCGATCTGTCGACTGGCTCCGTAGAGACGGCATCCGAGTGCGGTAGCAGTGATCCAGCGGCGGAAATCTTGATGGTCGACGGGCCCCGCAGTCCCCCTGGCTTCGCCCGTGATGGTGGAGCAGGTGACGGAGGCGACCCCGCACGAGGCCACGAAGAGTACCAGCCCGAGCCACTCGACTCTCTGCAAAGAGAGGAACTTCGCCGCAGGAACGTGGATGCTCTGCGTACTCCCATCGCAGGAGAAACCCCCGAGGCTCGTGCCTTGGAGGAGGCACGTCTGGCCAATTTGGCCGAACGCACTCGACTGGAGAATCTTCAGCGAGCACTCGACGAGCGCGCGCGGAAACGAGTTCCCGACACCAGTCGACGTCAACTCTTCCCGCCGACTCAGGTATATCGAACCCCAATCCAGAATTTAGCAGCTGCGACCCGTATAGCAGAGTCCATCCAGCCTTCTCAGTCGAAAGCTGGCAGAGGTTTGATGCAGATCAGGGATCTGCTCCGGGCAGCAGGAGATCAGAATTCAGCCGTGTCTCAGTCGCGCAACAGAATTCACAGTCGATCCGTCACTGCGAATACGGTTCAGTCGGCTCATAGCCCCAGATCGCCTCCGCGGCGTGAAGGGCGCGAGAATCGGCGAGATCAATATGGCGACCGACTCGACCGAGATGATAGGCGTCGAGTGCCCAATTCCCCTCCGAGGGGTGGGTCTTACGCTCCTCGGCAGCAAGATGACAGGCGTCAGTACAGTACAGGGCGAAGGGTTCCAGTTGACCCCAGAGAACCAGGCTTCGACGCGCGATCCATTATCGTGCAAGGTTTGGTCGACCGGAACAGAGCCCATCGAGGCGGACTCGACAGAGACGCGCCCACAAGCAGTCGAGTGCATGTTTCTGGTCCTGACTGTTTCAGCAGAGCTATCAGAGCCGCAGTTATCCCTCCCAATTTCAGGTTGGCAACAGGAGTCAGCAAGTTCACTGGTGAGTCTAAGCCTGAAACTTGGCTTGAGGACTACCGAGTGGCAGTCCAGATTGGTGGTGGGAACGACGAGGTGGCCATGAAGCATTTGCCCCTCATGCTGGAAGGTTCTGCCAGGGCATGGTTAACTCAATTACCGCCTAGCAGCATTTACACTTGGGAAGATTTGTCCCGAGTGTTCATCAGAACGTTTGAAGGAACTTGCAAGCGACCAGCTGGACTGACAGAGTTGCAAGTCTGCGTGCAGAAGACCAATGAGACTCTCAGAGAATATATTCAGAGATGGATCACTTTGCACCACACTGTGGAGAATGTGTCTGATCATCAGGCAGTCTGCGCCTTCAAAGATGGCGTCAAGAACAGAGAACTGAGTTTGAAGTTTGGTCGAACCGGTGACAGACCTTGAGTCGGATGATGGAGATTGCTACCAAGTACGCCAACGGCGAAGAAGACCGACTCCGAAGCGGCAAGCACAAGCCGAGTCAGTCGGAAAAAGGAAACACCAGTCGGAAACAGAAGCGGAAGGCTGAACCGGCAGCTCCTGGAGAGGCTCTGGCCGTGACTCAGGGAAAGTTTAAGGGGAAACCAAAAGGATCCTGGAACCCCAATAAGGTAAAGGATAAAGAAGGGAACGACGTAATGGATATGCCATGTCACATCCACATGAAGAAAGACGAAGAGGGGAATATCATCTACCCGAAGCATACCACTCGCCAATGTCGACTCCTGATCCAACAGTTTCAGGGAAAACAGTCTAAGGACAAGGAGAAGGAGTCGGACAAGGCCGAAGACAAGGAGGACAGTGAGGGAGGATATCCGCATATCAACTCCACTCTGATGATCTTTGCAGATGTGGAAAGCAAGAGTCGATTGAAAGTCATTAACCGAGAGGTGAACATGGTTGCCCCAGCAAAAGCAAATTATGTGAAATGGTCTCAAATACCCATCACATTCGACCAATCTGATCACCCGACTCATATTGCCACCCCTGGGAGGCAAGCTTTGGTGGTCGATCCAGTTGTCGAAGGCACTCGACTGACAAAAGTGCTGATGGACGGTGGAAGCGGGCTGAATTTATTGTATGCAGACACACTGAAAGGAATGGGCATTCCGATGTCCCGACTGAGCACTAGTAACATGAGCTTTCATGGAGTTATACCAGGGAAGAAAGCCGAGTCACTCGGCCAAATAGCTTTGGACGTGGTGTTTGGTGATTCGAAACATTTTCGCAAAGAAAAGTTGACGCTTGAGGTCGTGGATTTTCAGAGTGCATATCATGCCATTTTGGGGAGACCAGCTTACGCACGGTTCATGGCTCGACCATGTTACGTGTACCTCAAATTGAAGATGCCCGGCCCCAAAGGAGTGATCACTGTCACCGGTGATCGGAAAAAGGCAGAAGAGTGCTTTCAGAAGGGCTCAAAGATTGTCGATTCCCAGGTGACAGCGGTCGAGTTCGAGGAATACAAGCAAAACGCAGATCCGAGTGACTTGCTGCGATGCAAGAAACCCGCCACAGAGTCTGCATTTCAGTCGTCCGGTGAGACGAAGCCTGTTCACATTCACCCGACCGACCCCGATGCAGCTCCGACCCGCATCTCCACAACACTTGACCCAAAATAGGAAGAAGCGCTCATCCAGTTCCTCCGTGAGAACTGGGACATTTTTGCATGGAAGCCCGCTGACATGCCAGGTGTTCCCAGGGGACTGGCTGAGCATCGCCTAAGAGTCGACTCATCTGCAAAACCAGTCAAAGAGCATCTTCGGCGGTCCGCCGTCCAGAAGAGAAAAGCCATTGGTGAGGAAGTGGCTCGACTATTGGCGGCAGAATTTATCCGAGAGATATTCCACTCCGAGTGGCTCGCTAATGTCGTCATGGTTCCTAAGAAGGATAAATCACTCCGAAAGTGCATTGATTTCAAACACATCAACCGGGCCTGCCCGAAAGATCATTTTCCTCTCCCTCGCATAGATCAAATTGTTGACTCGACCGCGGGATGCGAGAGATTGTCTTTTCTAGATGCCTACTCCGGGTACCACCAGATCCGTCTATACAGACCCGACGAGGTAAAAACAGCTTTCATCACTCCATTCGGGTGCTTCTGCTATATCACCATGCCATTCGGCCTCAAGAATGCCGGAGCCACATTTATGCGAATGATTCAGAAGTGTCTACTCACTCAAATCAGTCGGAATGTGGAAGCATATATGGATGATATCGTTGTCAAGTCACGAAAAGGTTCCGACCTGCTCGCTGATCTCGCCGAAACATTTGCCAACCTCAGAAGATATGATATCAAGCTCAATCCATCAAAGTGCACATTTGGAGTTCCTGGTGGCAAGTTACTCGGTTTTCTCGTTTCCGAACGGGGAATCGACGCTAATCCAGAGAAGATTGGCACTATTCTCCGAATGAAACGCCCTGTGCGAGTGCACGATGTCCAGAAGCTTACTGGATGCTTGGCCGCATTAAGTCGATTCATCTCACGACTCGGTGAAAAGGCATTGCCTCTTTACCGACTGATGAAGAAGACAGACAAGTTCGAGTGGACTCCAGAAGCTGATGCAGCGTTTGCCGAGCTAAAAGCTCTGCTCTCCACCCAGCCGGTGCTTGCTGCTCCAATCAGCAAAGAGCCTCTGTTGCTCTATATCGCAGCCACAGGACAAGTCGTCAGTACTGTGCTTACGGTCGAGCGGGAAGAAGAAGGAAAAGCTCTCAAAGTTCAGCACCCAGTGTATTATTTGTCTGAAGTCTTGACTCCATCCAAGCAGAGATATCCTCATTATCAGAAGCTTGTGTATGGAATATACATGACCACAAAGAAGGTTGCTCATTATTTTTCTGATCATTCCATCACAGTCGTCAGCGACGCTCCACTATCAGAGATTTTGCACAACAGAGATGCAACTGGTCGAGTGGCCAAATGGGCGATTGAACTTCTTCCCCTTGATATCAAGTTTGAGGCAAAGAAAGCCATTAAGTCCCAGGCAATAGCAGATTTCCTCGCCGAGTGGATTGAACAGCAGCAGCCGACTGAAGTTCACTCGGAGCATTGGACCATGTTCTTTGATGGCTCTAAGATGTTGAATGGTTCCGGTGCTGGGGTTGTCCTGGTTTCCCCCAGAGGAGATAAGCTCAGATATGTGCTCCAGATTCACTTTGATTCCTCCAACAATGAGGCAGAATATGAGGCCCTCTTATATGGGTTGCGCATGGCCATTTCACTCGGCGTCCGTCGCCTGATGGTCTATGGCGACTCGGATTTAGTGGTCAACCAAGTGATGAAGGAGTGGGACGTGAGAAGCCCAGCCATGACTGGATACTGCAGTGCAGTGAGGAAGCTGGAAAAGAAGTTCGAGGGGCTGGAGCTCCATCATATACCCCGACTGAAAAATCAAGCAGCTGATGATCTAGCAAAGATAGGTTCCAAGAGAGAAGCCATTCCGAGTGGTGTGTTCTTGGAGCATATACACACTCCGTCAGTCAAAGAAGATCCTTTCACCGAAGAAACTCCACAGCCCAAGAGTGCCACAGATCCGACTGAGGTTGAAGTCCCAGCGGTGGTCGACTTGATCATGGAGGTCTTGGTGGTCATTCCCAACTGGACAGTTCCATACGTCACGTATATCCTGAGAAAAGAGCTTCCGGAGGATGAGGAAGAGGCTCGACAGATCGTCCGTCGATCTAAGGCCTTTACCGTAATCAAAGGACAATTATACAGAGAAAGCGCGACTGGAGTTGGTCAGAAGTGCATAACACCAGAAGAAGGTCGACTCATCCTCAATGATATCCACTCGGGAACCTGTGGTCATCATGCGTCCTCTCGGACCATCGTGGCCAAAGCATATCGAGCCGGATTTTACTGGCCAAAGGCGAATGAGATGGCAAAAGAGATAGTGGATAAGTGTGAGGGATATCAGTTCTACTCGAATATGTCGCACAAGCCTGCATCGGCTCTGAAGACCATCCCACTCGTCTGGCCTTTTGCAGTATGGGGATTGGACATGGTCGGTCCTTTGAGAACAGGACGAAGCGGCTTCACGCATGTACTGGTGGCAGTCGACAAGTTCACCAAGTGGATCGAGGCTAAACCAATCAAGAACCTTGACACCGGTACTGCTGTTAGCTTCATTAGGGAACTAATATTCAGATATGGAGTCCCGCACAGCATCATTACGGATAATGGGTCGAACTTTGACTCGGAGGAATTCAGAGATTTCTGTAACTCCCAAGGCACACGGGTCGACTACGCTTCAGTCGCCCATCCGCAGTCGAATGGACAAGCAGAGCGAGCTAATGGACTGATTCTTAAGGGATTGAAGCCCCGACTGATGCGTGATCTCAAACACGCAGCTGGAGCTTGGGTCGACGAACTTCCCTCGGTGCTTTGGGGGCTGCGGACCACACCTAATCGGTCGACCGGAAGAACTCCATTCTTCTTGGTCTACGGAGCTGAAGCAGTCTTGCCGAGTGATCTTCTCCACAATGCTCCTCGATTTGAAATCTACAACGAAGCAGAGGCTGAACAAGCGCGGCAGGACGCGGTCGACCTTTTAGAGGAAGAAAGGGAGATGGCTCTGATCCGGTCGACCATCTACCCACAAGATTTGCGTCGTTTCCACGCCAGAAATGTGAGAGGTCGAGCCTTCCAGGAAGGAGATTTAGTTCTCCGAGTGGATCAGCACAAACCACACAAGCTTGCTCCTTCTTGGGAAGGTCCCTTCATCGTCACCAAGGTTGTCCACAACGGGGCGTACCGTCTTTACAACGTCGAGCATAATATCGACGAGCCCCGAGCTTGGAACGCGGAACTACTCCGCCCATTTTATACTTAAGTTTTATCACTCGGATGAGTTGCAATAAAGTACTTCTGTAGTTCATGGACCTCAAAATAATAGTGTCATAGTTCCTCCATAATTTTTGTCACTTTTTATTTTTGTCCAATAAAATTCCCCCTCAGTGGGTGACTTAGCCGCGAATCCGTTTCGCCTAAGTTATCAAAATCCTACCGAGCGGTAAGCCAGACTTCCACTCGGGGGCTTAGCTGCAGCCCTGTGCTCGCCTAAGTTGTAAAAAATCCTACCGAGTGAAGAGCAAACCTCTCACTCGGAGGCTTAGATGCAGTCCAAGGACTCGCCTAAGTTTGTAAAAATCCTACCGAGTGAAGAGCAAACCTCTCACTCGGAGGCTTAGCTGCAGTCCAAGGACTCGCCCAAGTTTGTCAAAATCCTACCGAGTGGAGAGCAAACCTCTCACTCGGAGGCTTAGCTGCAGTCCAAGCACTCGCCTAAGTTATAAAAATCCTACCGAGTGAAGAGCAAACCTCTCACTCGGGGGCTTAGCTGCAGTCCAAGGACTCGCCTAAGTTACAAAAACCCTACCGAGTGAAGAGCAACCCTCTCACT
>NC_041385.1:109745356-109750815 GCF_002162155.2 Triticum dicoccoides | reverse complement strand
AGGCTTAGCTGCAAGTCCAAGCACTCGCCTAAGTTATAAAAATCCTACCGAGTGAAGAGCAAACCTCCCACTCGGAGGCTTAGCTGCGAATCCGTTTCGCTTAAGTTATCAAAATCCTACCGAGTGGTCAGCCAGACTTTCATTCGGGGGCTTAGCTGCAGTCCAAGCACTCGCCTAAGTTACAAAAATCCTACCGAGTGAAGAGCAACCCTCTCACTCGGAGGCTTAGCTGCAGTCCAAGCACTCGCCTAAGTTATAAAAATCCTACCGAGTGAAGAGCAAACCTCTCACTCGGAGGCTTAGCTGCAGCCCAGTGCTAGCCTAAGTTACCAAAATCCTACCGAGTGAAGAGTAAACCCCTCACTCGGAGGCTTAGCTGCAGCCCAGTGCTCGCCTAAGCTATAGAAATCCTACCGAGTGGTAAGCCGGGCTTCCACTCGGAGGCTTAGCCGCAGCCCAGTGCTCGCCTAAGTGGACTAAAGAATAAGTCGATTGCAGTAAAGGCGCCTTGCTTTGAACCTGCAAAAGACATTTCAAGCCAAAAGCAATAGTATTCAAGCACCAAATTCAAGTTTGAATCGATATCTAAAGGAACCGAAAGTGCTCAGGCGTTAAGCCTGTTAAGGTTTATCGGTTACAATTCCACTCGGCATACCAAGGCAAATTTAAAGCGTCGAGCCAGAAGAAGTTTTTTACCCCTCCTGTGGAGGGCTGGAAGGTGCAACGAATTCATCAAGGTCAATTCCGTCGGCGATCCGAGTGGCAGCCGCAAGGAAAGTTTCCATAAAGGACCTGAAGTCGTGTTTCTTGGTGTTGGCCACCCGAAGGGCCGCCAGCTTCTCTTCTCGCGCATCTTTACAGTGGACTCGGGCCAGACACAGAGCAACATCTGCACCACACCGAGCCGAGGACTTCTTCCATTCCTGCACTCGACCAGGGATCGTGTTCAAGCGGGCCATCAGCGACTCAAGGTCATTCTGAAGTGTCTCCTCAGGCCAGAGCGTCGAGTCGATGCGAGATGTGGCGGCCTTCAGCCTTGCGAGATAGTCCACGACAGCTGCAACACGAGACTCCAGTCGGAAAACATCCATGGCAACTTCGTCGTTCACCGGAGAATTGACGGGGTCGAGGTTTGGCTCCAGCCGGCTAGTTTCTTCTTCAAAGTTTTGGCAAAATTCTGCAAGGATGATCACTGAGTCAAGGGGATGGTCGAATGGAAAAACCACGATTGGAAATGTTTGCCGAGCATAGAGGTTTACCTTCAAGCATAAGAAACAGCTTCTTGGCAAGACCACTCAGGAAGGCCTCCAGATCATTTTTCTTCCCAGTCAACTTACTGACTTGGTCGGTCAGGGCAGCTTTATCAGTTTTCAGTCGACTGACCTCCTTGTTGGCGATCCCAAGAGCAACTTTCAGATTGGTATTGTCTTGTTCAAGCTTGGTGACTGAAGCTAACTTCTCGTCAGCAAGCTTGATCTTCTCAGCTAGTTCGAGGTCTTTCTTCTGTTGGGCCTCCCTTACCTTACCTGCAAGTTACAGCAAGATCAGATTTTGAAACAAGCAAGGGGAAAAGCAGTCGTCAGGGTCTCACCAAACATACCTTCGGTCTCCTCCTTTGCCTTCGTCAGCTTCTCCTGAACCAGCTTCAAGCTCAGCTCGAGTTGAGTGTGCTTGTTTTCCAGCTCAGAGTAGCGAGCCACAAGATCACAGGAGTTCTGCGAAGAACCAATCGACTAAATGTCAAATATAATTCACTTCCGAGTGAAAAAGGAAAAATCACACGTTTCTAAGACTACAGCCGAATACAAGCATTCGACCGTAGTCTCGGGGACTACACCCAGTGGGTGCACTCAGCGTGCCCCCACTAATCCTGTTGAAGATAAAGTCGACCAGTCGACCTCAAAAAAAAGAGAGATGTATTCTTTAAGACTGTAATCAACTGCAAGCAGTCGACCACAGTCTCGGGGACTACACCCAGTGGGTGCACTCAGCGTGCCCCCACCGGTTTGTGAAATCCAGTCGACATAGTCGACTGACAGAAAGATTGACATCATAAAGCCTAAGGCTGACTGCCAGCAGTCGACCTTAGCCTTGGGGACTACACCCAGCGGGTGCACTCAGCGTGCCCCCGCTAACACGGAGTTTAATCGACACACCCAGTGGGTGACTACTATAAATTCCGGAAAGGAAAGAGTTTTTGGTAGCATATCCAACAGAACAAACGGTGGTCGACTGACCTGAACATTGCTTTGGAGGGCAGAACTGGCGTCATAAGCTGCCTGGCTCGCATCCCGGAAGGTCTTCAACTGCTCCATCATGATTCCCGCCTGGCGTATCGCCTCCTTCGCCGCGCCAGCTTGGTCCACTGGGACGTGGTGTGTCGTGAAGAGGGAGGGCTGCTGAGCACTCGTCAGTGGATCTGCGAAGGACACCGTGTGTCGAGTGGTGTTCTCTTCCTCCGTAATCAGAATCTCAGGCGCCGTCACATCCTGGGGCACCTTGCTGGCGGACGCTTTCCTACTCCTTCTGCGCTTCAGCGGTTCCTCATCCTCATCATCATCGGGGAGATTGATAACAGCATTGGGTGGAGCTACGGAGAAGAATCAGGATCAGAGATCGCGAGTCAGTCGACTAAAAACGGCGTTAAGAATATAGTACCTGGTTTTGAAGTTGTTGCGTCCTCCATCTCATGGTCATCAGCCCGGGCTGAGGTCTCAGAAGTAGCAGCACTGCAACTCCAAAGAATCAGTCGACTAACTTCAGCGTCAACCAGAGACAAAGTTCACACAAAATAAGAAGACTTAAGCAGCACGATTACCCTGATATGGTGGGGATGGACACCTTCATCTTCGGCAGGAGCTTGATCGGCTTCGACGGGGCCGCCCTGGGCTGCTTCGGCGCCTTTTCAGTCGGCACTGGAGAAGTGGTCCGAGGGCGTTTGGTCGACTGAGCAACGGTCGCAACCCCCTTACCACGTTCAGTCGAAGGGTCGTGGACAAGCTTCGACCGCCTTTCTGAGCGCAGTGGTACGACTTCCTCCTCCTCTTCTTCCTCGTCTTCAACGTCATCTTCATCGCCGTCATCATCATCATCGTCATCATCATCCTCAGCAACGTCCGAGTCCCATTCCTCCTCCTCCTGGCTCTCGCCCCCACTCGCCTCACCGTCCTCAGTCGGAGCTTGTGCCCCATTGGGCATCGAGTACAGCTCGGTGAGGGCCTAGCAGATATCAAGACAAGGATCAATCGACCAGTCGACATGATAAACAGAAATGAATGTGACAAGAACACAGTGGAGAGCAGAGCAAGCGTACCTTGTTTGGATCGCTGTTGTGGTCGAGTGGAGGAATCCTTCTGGCTCCGCGTGGGTTATCCTTGTTTCCGGTAACGGCTGCCATCCATCTTTCCAGAGTGACATCGTCGACTGCTTCTGGATGGACTCGAGTCTCGTCTTCAGTCCCACAGTACAACCACATGCAGTGGCTCCGGAATTGAAGGGGCTGGATGCGATGCCTAAGGAAGACCTCCAGGAGATCCATGCCCGTCACTCCCTCCCGAACCAACTGCACCACGCGCTCCATCAACATCTTCATGTCAGCTTTCTCCTCCGGAATCAACTTCAGAGAGGAGGGCTTGTTCACTCGGTCCATGGTAAACTGAGGGAGTCCACTCGACTGCCCCGGCGTCGACTGGTCCTGGCAGTAGAACCAGGTCGACTGCCAGCCTCTGACTGACTCGGGAAAGGTCATGGGCGGGAAGGTGCTCTTATTCCTCACCTGGATCCCCAGACCCCCACACATTTGGACGACTCGGGTTCTTTCATCGCCTGGGCTCGCCTTCTTCACGGTCTGAGAGCGACACGTGAATATATGCTTGAACAAACCCCAGTGCGGTCGACAGCCCAGGAAACCCTCACACATGGACACGAACGCGGCAAGATAGGCGATAGAATTTGGGGTAAAGTGGTGGAGCTGCGCTCCAAAGAAGTTCAAGAAGCCACGGAAGAAAATACTTGGCGGCAAAGAAAATCCACGATCAACATGGGTGGCCAAGAGCACGCACTCACCCTCTTCTCGCTGGGGCTGCCACTCCTTCCCCGGAAGCCTCGCAGCTCCATGAGGGATCAAGCCCTCGTTGGCCATGTCGAGGAGATCTTTTTCTGTGATGGTCGATTGGATCCAGTCTCCTTGGACCCAGCCCTTCGGCAGGCGGGATCTGGACGAAGACCCGCCGCGGCTGGTAGATCTCCCCTTCGCCTTCTCCGACGCCGACGCCTTCTTCGCGCGTTCCAGCGCCGCCGTCTTCTCCTTGGCCATGGTTGCCGGCGAGATGCGCGAGGGGAAGTTGTGCGGGGGCGAGAGCGAGCGCGCTGGACGGGGACGAAGGGAGCAGAGAGAGAGAGAATGCTGAGGCACAGTACAAAAAATCCTCCCCGGGCGCATTTATAAGGTCCCTTCCGAGTGGATGACAGGTGGGCCCGGTCGATCTAATCATATCCAGGAACAGTTATGCAGACGGGATACATGGCGAAGAAAGCGGCACGGAGATCGAGGCGTCTATGTCTCGTCCCATCCGAACGCCGCGGTCCGCTCCACTTCGCGCGCGTCCCCAAATTTCGCATCCCGCGGAATCCGCGAACGGCAGATCGGTCTGTTAGACGCGGGGTTTCCCGCGATCCGTCGCTCGGAGATCGTCGAAGCCCGAAAGATCACTCGACGAAAGAAGAGAATGGATCGAGTCGACTGAAGACAAGTTGCTCACTATCGACGAAGAGATTCTTTGGTCCAGAACAACGCACGACCAGTGTGCAAAGGTTAATCGGAAACAACATCAAATCCTTCCTCACTCGAAGCCTCAATCCATTCTGGGGCTAATGATGGGGTCATGTACCTAGGGTAGGGTCATGGACCTGATCTAAGTACCTTGCCCAAGGACACCCTTAGAAGAGGTCGCCTTCCAGTCGACCAATGAGGGACTCACTCGACTGACTTGAAGGACTCGACCATGAAGACTCACTCGACCACCAGAAGGTCAAGAGGCACTCTGCACTGCAACGGCCTGTAATTAAGTAGACTTTATGATAGTAAAGACACTTTATGTGGGGCGTTACCAGTAACGCCCCGGACTTAACTCACCTTACATCCTCTCCTACGTGGGCTGGCTGGGGTCCTGGCGCACTCTATATAAGCTACCCCCCTCCACAGGTAGAGGGGTTCGGCACCTTGTAACTCATATACTCATAATCCACTCGACCGCCTCCGGGCTCCGAGACGTAGGGCTATTACTTCTTCCGAGAAGGGCCTGAACTCGTACATCCCTGGTGTTTACAACCTCTCCATAGCTAGGACCTTGCCTCTCCATACCTACCCCCCACTCTACTGTCAGGCTTAGAACCACGACAGCACGCGGCCTGCCCTGGCCGGCCCTCCTCTTCTCCCTTAGGGCCCATGTAGGCCCATT
>NC_041385.1:109737293-109745103 GCF_002162155.2 Triticum dicoccoides | reverse complement strand
GGAACGATTCCGATATCCAAATATAGGCTTCCAATATATCAATCTTTATGTCTCGACCATTTTGAGACTCCCTGTCATGTCCGTAATCATATCCGGGACTCCGAACAACTTTCGGTACATCAAAACATATAAACTCGTAATGAAACCGTCATCGTAACTTTAAGCGTGCAGACGCTACGGGTTCTAGAACTATGTAGACATGACCTAGAACTGTTTCCGGTCAATAACCAATAGCGGAACCAGGATGCTCATATTGGCTCCCACATATTCTACGAAGATCTTTATCGGTCAGGCCGCATAACAACATACGTTGTTCCCTTTGTCATCAGTATGTTACTTGCCCGAGATTCGATCATCGGTATCTCAATACCTAGTTCAATCTCGTTACCGGCAAGTCTCTTTACTCGTTCCATAATACATCATCTCACAACTAACTCATTAGTTGCAATGCTTGCAAGGCTGAAGTGATGTGCATTACCGAGAGGGCCCAGAGATACCTCTCCGACAATCGGAGTGACAAATCCTAATCTCGAAATACGCCAACCCAACAAGTACCTTCGGAGACACCTGTAGAGCACCTTTATAATCACCCAGTTACGTTGTGATGTTTGGTAGCACACAAAGTGTTCCTCCGGTAAATGGGAGTTGCATAATCTCATAGTCATAGGAACATGTATAAGTCATGAAGAAAGCAATAGCAGAAAACTAAACGGTCAAGTGCTAAGCTAACGGAATGGGTCAAGTCAATCACATCATTCTCCTAATGATGTGATCCCGTTAATCAAATGACAACACATGTCTATGGTTAGGAAACATAACCATCTTTGATCAACGAGCTAGTCAAGTAGAGGCATACTAGTGACACTCTGTTTGTCTATGTATTCACACAAGTATTATGTTTCCGGTTAATACAATTCTAGCATGAATAATAAACATTTATCATGAGATAAGGAAATAAATAATAACTTTATTATTGCCTCTAGGGCATATTTCCTTCAGTATATAAGAGCCTTGCTGGGAGTAAGCAATTCGAGGAAATTGTACGCAAGCAAGGAAGGCACCTGAAGAATCAAGGTGTTGGTTTTGAACGAAAGTTCAATGCCAATGGAGTTGAGTGGGAAGAAGATCAATACCCCAAGACGAAGTTTGTTCCTCAACAAGAGAAGTATGATCCTACTTCCTTCAAGGGAACACAAACACAAGATGATCTTCTACCACAAGACCACAAGAACAAAGGCAAGGACAAGCTTCAAGAGGAGATTGATGCATTTGAAGAAGCACCTAAGGCCTTAGTCAAGTGGGTTCCCAAGACTATGTCAAGTTCTACTTCATCAAGTGCGACTACAACTCCAAGGATTCCCATCAAGATGATGTGGATCCCGAAGAAGAAGAACTAGAGACTTCTTGAGGGTGACTCCGCCAACATTCTTCACTCATATCATTATGGCAAGGACAAGTGCAATCAACTTCCACATCTTGCACTAGTTCAAGGAGTCACAAACCCTCATGGTGGTAAGGCAAGGGACAAGGTAACCTAATGATTTCATGGACATCATCTTGTGTGTGCATCACTCTATGTCTATGGATATTCTTGTTTGTTCCTTGTGGGACTAACCCATGTAGGTATGTTGAAAGTGCAACTCACTCCAAAGGATTGCTCCAAATGATCTACATTAACATTGAGCATCCACATCTTCAACACCTACATGAAGTCATCATCGACAAAACCCAAGGTTAGTTCATCCCTCTAAAAGGGGATCTCACATCTAGGGGGAGCTTAACTCTAAGAATTGAGTCAAAGCAACTCTAATGGTGTGAACACATCAATGCATTATGTAAAAGTGGTAACCCCACTTGAGCTTAAACGATGAGTATGACCTATGATCAAATGTTCTCATTTGACTCCTAAGTCAATATACTCATATATAGATGACCTAGTCATCGCCAATTGTTTGATAGATGCTAGAATTGGTTGTGCATGCTTTGCCACATATTTCATTTGCCATTCTATTGTGTGAGCATGTTGGTTGCATATTTTTCTCATTCGAGGACATCCACTTGTTGCTTTGATTGTTTGGGTTCTTTTTCTTTTTGCCAAGTGGATGGACAAGAATGCCTAAGAACCTTCTCTAGCTATCTATGCTTTTCTTGTCTCAAACTCTACTCATGCTACATCACAAAATTTGATCAAGTCAAATTCGAACCACTCTGTGTGAGGAGCACTCGGAGTCCCCGATTCGTCATAGACTTAAACTTCCAAAACTTCTTTGTGATTCTCGGTCTGACCGATTCCTCCATTTCGGTCCTACCGAGATCACTAAGTCGATCTAGGTTTTCAATCTCGGTGCAACCGATTTGAACTTTTCGGTCACACCGAGTTGCTGTAACTGTATACAGTTATGCATCTCGGTGCCACCAAGTTGTTCCACTCGGTCACACCGACAATGTCAGGCTATATATTCACACGGGCAAATTTTGGAAATTTCTCCAAACCCCTTCGCCCGCGCATAGCTCGCTCTGCCTACTAGGTCTACGGATCGTCGACTTCGTCGCGAGCCGCCTCCTGTCGCTGGTCTCCGCTGCCGTCAACGGAATTCACACCCGGCGTTGCCGCCGTAGCGAGTTCATCGCCAAGCTAGGGTATGGACTCGATCACAGTGCTATCCTCGTCTGATTCCTAGCACATTGTGTTCATTACGATTCTTTCCACGATTGAAACACTCCTATCCAGTCAATGCAATCCTTAGAATATATGCGATTTGAAAATTTAGGGTTAGGTTTCCGCCGAAACCATCTCGGACCCACCGAGTTGAAAAACTTGGTCCCACCGATTTGGCTAACACCATTGCACTAGTAACTCTTTTTTTTACCGAGAATTGCTAATTGGTGTGACCGATCTTAGAACTTTGTGAAACCCTAGCAGTCTCGGTGCCACCGAACTGTGACTCGGTCCTACCAAGTTCACCAGTTTAGGTTCCAAAACTGCTTCGGTATCACCGAGTTTGAAAATCGGTTGATCCGAAATGCTTTCTGTGGAAAACTAAAAATGAGTTTTTGAATCATCCTTTTGCAAAAATCTCTGCATTTTCTGATGCTCATCCATTCTATCTCATCTATAACTATTCACAGGGTTAGCAGTCAGTGATTTCAGCATGTCAGACCAAAGTGATAGTCAGAACAAGTCAGAAGAGCAGATTCACATGAGTGAGGGCTCTAGTCCCTCTAGCAGCTCAGATGAGGGGAGCAGAAGCACTCCCATCAATTTGCCCAAGGCTGCCACAAGGACAAGAAAGAAGAAGACCTTAGAGTCTGAGGATGAGGGTTATGTGGCAGTTGAGGATGAGGCCAGTTCAAAGAAGAAAGAGCTCAAGAAGGAGTACAACTCAACTGCAGTAAAGCCAGGCATGAAGATCAAAAGGCCTGCAGGTAGACAACCAATGTCCAAAGCCAGAGTCTCCACTCAAGTTTCTTTGGAATCCCAACCCAAAGAGCCAGCTGCAGAAGGAAAGAAAAGGAAAGAAAGGGTCAAAAAGACCATGGCCAGAGTTGTTGGTCAACCTTCCATGATGGAAGAGGAAGAAGAGGTTGCTGCACCAGCACCCAAGGCACAAAAGCTGATGGGTGATGCTATAAAGTCAGGGGTTGCAACATCAAAGCCCAAAGAAGCACCCAAAGCTGCCCCCAATCCCAAGTGTGCACCAAAGAGGAATACCAGGAGTATACCAGCAGCTGAGAAGAACAAGGCCCCAATGCCTGATGTTGCTGCCGAGGAAGATGAAGAAGGGCAGATCTTAAGGAAGCTCAAACCCAAGATTCCATACCACAATGATGCTCATCCTGTGGCTGAGAACATGAAAACCAGGAGAGCCTGGAAAGAATCATGGAACAAAAATTCTATGATCTTGATGTCAAAGTAACTGAGATTCAGACAGTTGTGGAGCAGCTTCAGGATGACATGCAGGAGAGGAAGGGCAAGACAACCACTGATGCATTTGCTAGAGTGCCTAGAGCTCAGAGGTCAGCTGCAGTGCCTGTGACAGACACTAGAGCCACATCATCTGCACCAGCTACAACTCCTACAGCTCCAGGGCAACCAGCTCCAGCATCAACTCCTCCAGCTCCATCTACATTGACTGAAGCCTTCGTTCTTGGAGTTATCCGGACACCACCACCTGAAGATCAAGCCTGAGAGTCGATCTAGCACTATGCATTTTCTATGAACTTTTTGGTAACTTGTTGCCAAAGGGGGAGAAAAATGTATAGATCATAGGCTTCGAGAGAGAGTGTTGCTTTTATTCTCTCTTCCTTTGGTGGTTAAACTTTGTTTGCTTTTGATTGCTTGAGATACTATGCTATTATCTGTGAGACATTGATGATCATGTGTTTGATCATAAGCTACACTTATGCCTGTTTGATGATATTATCTTACTTATCCTTATATCATCATTCACTTTGCTTGGTGATGAGTGCATGTATTCAATCTTTATTATTTTGAGCGCTCCACCAAGATGTATGTGACATGGAAGAGTAACCCATGAGCCTAATTCCTTGTGCATTTGCAGTCCAAAGCAAATCTTAAACTATGCACAAATTTAGGGGGAGCTCTTGCTTATCACATACTTCTCAAAGTGACGTTGTTTTTCAATCTTATTATAATTTGTCGAAGCTTTGATCTATATGTTGTCATCAATTACCAAAAAGGGGCAGATTGAAAGTGCAATTATCCCAAGGTGGTTTTGGTAATTCATAACAACATATAGCTCATTGAGCTAATGCTATTCCAAGACTATTATTTCAGGAAAGCTCAATGAATGGCATGGCATGGATGATGAAAGTGGATCCCTCAAAATATCAAGGACAAAGGATTGGCTCAAGCTCAAAAGCTCAAGACTCTTCATTTTACATTTTAGTGATCCAAGATCACATTCAGTCTATAGGAAAAGACAATACTATCAAGGAGGGATGAGGTGTTGCTTAATGAGCCTCTTGCTTCATGTGCTTAGTGATATGTTCCAAAACCCTCCACTACTTTCTCACATCCACATATGACCTAAACCTAAAGTCAAACTCGGCCCTACCGATTCTTTCTATCCGGCGCCACCGAGTTCAAATGTCATAGCCACTGCCACAAACCCTAGGCAAATCGGTCTCACCGATAGGGATCTCGGTCTCACCGAGATGGGATTGTAATATCTCTGTTTCCCTTCGTAATGTTTCGGTCTAACCGAAGTGAGCGATCGGTCCCACCGAGATTGCAATGTAAACTCCCTGTTTCCCTTTCGTAACATTTCGGTCTCACCGAAATGAGCGAATCGGTCCCACCGAGTTTAACTGACTAACTCTCTGGAGAGCTTATTACCAAAATCGGTCTCACCGAGTTTGTGTAATCGGTCTTACCGATTACGTTATGCCCTAACCCTAACTATATCGGTCCTACCGAGTTGCATGTCGGTCCCACCAAAAATCCTAACGGTCACTAGGTTTACTAAATCGGTCCGACCGAGTTTGATGATTCGGTCTCACCGAGTTTGTTAAATTGTGTGTACCGGTTAGATTTTGTGTGGAGGTTATATATACCCCTCCACCTCCTCTTCATTCGTGGAGAGAGCCATCAGAACAAACCTACACTTCCAACTTATCATTTCTGAGAGAGAACCACCTACTCATGTGTTGAGGCCAAGATATTCCATTCCTACCATATGAATCTTGATCTCTAGCCTTCCCCAAGTTGCTTTCCACTCAAATCTTCTTTCCACCAGATCCAAATCCTATGAGAGAGAGTTGAGTGTTGGGGAGACTATCATTTGAAGCACAAGAGCAATGAGTTCATCATCAACGCACCATTTGTTACTTCTTGGAGAGTGGTGTCTCCTAGATTGGCTAGGTGTCACTTGGGAGCCTCCGACAAGATTGTGGAGTTGAACCAAGGAGTTTGTAAGGGCAAGGAGATCGCCTACTTCGTGAAGATCTACCGCTAGTGAGGCAAGTCCTTCGTGGGCGACGGCCATGGTGGGATAGACAAGGTTGCTTCTTTGTGGACCCTTCGTGGGTGGAGCCCTCCGTGGAGTCGCGCAGCCGTTACCCTTCATGGGTTGAAGTCTCCATCAACGTGGATGCACGATAGCACCACCTATCGGAACCACGCTAAAAACATTCGTGTCTCCAATCGCGTTTGAATCCTCCAAACCCTTCCCTTTACTTTCTTGCAAGTTGCATGATTTAATTTCCGCTGCCTATATACTCTTTGCATGCTTGCTTGAATTGTGTGATGATTGCTTGACTTGTCCAAAGATTGCTAAAATTTGCCAAACTCTAAAATTGGGAAAAGGTTAAGTCTTTAATTGGTCAAGTAGTCTAATCACCCCCCCCCCCTCTAGACATACTTCAAGGTCCTACACCGTCTGAAGAAAAAAATTTGTCTTAAGGTTGTCCCTCAAATGGATTTATGTAACACTAACTTGATGCTAGATGCATCCATTTAAGGTTAACCTTTTTGGGACTACCCGAGTCACTCATCATGTATCAACCCGTATGATACTATCAATATAAAGGAGAAACTCTGAAGATTCTAAGAGCAACTCCAAAGGGCCGACCCATTTCGTCCGGCTGCGTTCGTTTGGGTCGGCGCGGACAAAAGTAGCGGCCCAACGCGCCGACCCAAACCCAAATCACATCTGCGTCGCGTCCGCGCCGACGCATTTGCGGCCCAAATTTGCGCCCCAAATGCGTCGGCGCGGACGCCGAATGGACGATTCTCGCGCCTTCTCGCTATCCACCGCGCCCCCACATGGCAGCCGTCCAACTACCCGCTACCCACGCAGTCAGCTTAATTTATGACGACGGGCCCACGCGTCAGCGACGGCGCTCGTCCTTTTTTAAGCCGACTGTGCGGCGGGGTCGTCCTCATCCACACTCGCCGTCCACATCTGCCCACCTTTGCTCCCTCGTCGCCGGCAAACCCTAGCCACCACAACCACAGGGAGATGGGCCACTTCTCCGGCGCCAACGGCAGCAAGGCCAAGGGCAAGTCACCCGCCACCCATTTCCCCTCCGAGTTCCTCCAACCTCCGCCGGCACCGGTGCCTCGCCGGCAGAGGCAGCGCGTCAACGTGCCAGTGCACCAGGCGGAGTGGCACTGGCAGAACCGCCAGCCTCTGGCGTATCCGGACGTGACGCTGCCGCACGACTGGCATCTGGATCCAGATAGGATCCCAGTGTCGGCGGCGCCGCGGTCGGCTCGTGCTCACGCGGAGGAGGTGCGGCGCCGGCGGGCGCTGCTGACGCCGGAGCAGCGCGCCGACCCGGCCTACTCAACTGACTCGCCCAACTGGGCGAGGTGGTTCGCCTTCGAGCACGATGAGGCGAGGCGACGGGGCGTGCGCGAGGTCGACCGAAGGTTGCGCCAACGCCGCTCGTCGTCCGCGAGGAGGACCAGGCGGCCCTTGCGGCCGTCTACCGGGAGAGCGAGGAGGACGAGCGGCGCAGAGCGGAGACGGCGGAGGCGGTAGAGGAGGCCCGGTACGAGGCGGCAATGGCGCAGGCCCTTGCCCTCTCCGCGGTGGGCGACAGCGTGGTGCCGCCGGTGGCCCCGCCGTCCCCCATCAAGCCGGAGCCAGAGCCCGAACCCATCGCGCGCTTCTCCTGGAATGGAGTGGTGCGTGAGTGGGTGTCCGCGCCGCCGTTTTGGCTGGGGGCGACGCCGGCGCAAGAGCAGGCGTACCTCGAGATGTGGCGCCAGCGCCGGCTGGCAGAGGAGCGCCTTGACGACAAGTATGAGGAGATGCTCGAGCGCGACCTCGAGGAGGAGCAA
>NC_041385.1:109699708-109737054 GCF_002162155.2 Triticum dicoccoides | reverse complement strand
CACAGCCCGACATGACGGCGCTCTGGAACACGGCGTTCACCTGGGCTGGGCCGGCTACGACGCTCATCGACCTCACGGACCCGGAGGACGACGACGATTACGCCTCGGGCAGCGCGCCGCCTCATAGTTTATTAGGCTGTTCTTTTAATGCAAATGTGGTCGTGGCCGGCTTTAATGTTTAATTAGTGCTGTTTTTCTTTTTCTAATATGCATGCGTTCATTTTTTTTGGCGCCGTCAAAATGGGTCTCAGGCCAGCGTTGGGCGCACGCGCCGACCCAAATGCGAAAGCGGGCATCCGTTTCCGTCTGATCGACCCAAACGGACAAAAAACGGATGAAATCGCCGTCCGTTTGGGTCGGCCCGTTGGAATTGCTCTAAAACTCTATTCTTAAAATGAAACCCATTTAAATCAAAGAGGGTCGGTGACTTGAGCCTGCTGCCTACCTACGTGCGTGTGTGCGTGTATTGATCGTATCATCTGATGTGTGGTCACGGGCCGTCGAATCGATCATTCGATGGAACGTAGCGTACGTACGGGTGTCCGGTGAAAAAGATGGTTTTGGCCCAAGGCGATACGTACGCACACACACCAACACTGATCCATGACAATGCATGGTGTGGTTGAAAAGCAGCCGATCAGGCGAGGCCAGGGATCAGTTTTCTCGCTTTCCCGGCGGTCCCAAAGCCTTTAATTGGGGGCTGGGGCTGACCCCTTTGCCTCAAAATGTGTTGCACCTCGTCTTGTTGCCTCGCTGACCTACGCTGATGTATATATAGCTCCTGGCACAACCCTGTCACCCCCAGTACTAGTATCCCAGTGGTACTACTGGAGTGCACATACTGGCGCATGCAACGCAAGCTTTGATTGACATTTCGAGCTAGTCTAGCCAGGCTTTCACCACAGCCATGTAGAGTAGCCAATGAGCTAATTTAGCTAGCTGCCTGAACTGTCTTGTGCTAGTACCCGTAGTATATAATCTTCAGATAAAGTAATATACAAAATGCTTTACTAGCCAATAGCTTAGCTGTACTTTTTTGTCACACTAACACTTAATAATCAATGGGAAGACTATGAATGGAGACACTATGCTTAATTAATTAGTGAGTGTCCGCAAATCCCCGCTATTAATTGGCAAAGATGCTCTTTTGCTCCCCCATCAACTTCAACAAAGATTGGTTAACTGGAAGCTACCCGGACGCTACTCTTCTCACCAGTATAAAAAATGACATGGAAGGCCAATACTATACACACTCTGTACCCATCAGGGGCAGGAGTTTGATCTCGATGGGGCATATCAGGCTGTGAATTCAATCAATGGACCAATGATGCGAGCGTAAATGGCAAAAAGCTGCCCCTTTTGCTTAGCCCCGCTTTACCACTCACTCACCTCAACTTTCCCCCCTTCCTTAACAATAAAATTGAGCCGGGAGCCCATCATTCTTCGGGAAATCATGCCTGCCTTTCCATCCGGGCCTTTTTCCACTTTTGAGACAAGAAAGTTGGTCTGTGTGCGCCCTAATTTTTTTGCCCTGCCTGGCTGAAAGATGGTGCTCACTACTACATTTGTCAGATATACCAAACCCAAAGCTGGAGGCGACGGCGAAAGATACACATGCATGCACACGCAACTGATCAGAAGCTCAGAACAAAGGGATCTTTATGTCTCGTCTTCCTCGTGTCACTGAATTAAATCTCGTCCGTGGCGTGTGCTCTTGGTTGACAATACAATGGGCATCGCAAGTATACATTGAAATGAAAATTAGAATCTTTAAGGGCGCTTGGTTGTAGGATTTGCAAAACACATGAATAGACAAAAGATAAGATTAAAATTGCATGAACTCGGTTCCAATTTTCTTTTGCATGAACTCTTGAATTCCATAGGAACAGAAAGCTACATGAATTACCATCAAAGATGTTTGACACATCGCTGGAAAAACAAAAAAAATCTAGCAACATTTTTTTGCTCCCAAATAGAGAGCAAAGGAACCCCACGATTTTTCTCTAGACCAATCGTTTGAATCAAACAACCTCCATAGGAAAGGATAGTTAGGAATTCAGTATGCTTGAATTTCTTCAAATCAAGGAAGCTCTAAGATCTTATATTTCTATTATTTTTTATTTTAGAAAAGGAGGATGACCCCCGGCCTCTGCATCTGGGCGATGCATACGACCACTTTATTAATTATTCTCACAAGACCTTACAAAGTCATACAACAGTAAGACTAAAGCCGCCGTCTAAGCAACAAACTATCGCTACACCTATCTAGTTGATGAAGGGGCGCAGATAGCCTGGGCCTAATACCAAACAGACATCGCAGCTATAAGTGCATCTAGTGCCCCTTAGTGATTTTGGTGTATTGAAGACTTATAGGTTAAGTGACTGATGCGTTTGTGAGTGTACACAGGTCTATAAGTCTATGAGGAGTTTGATATTTACAGAGAAAGTCGACCTCTAAAAATGAAGTTATTCATCTGAAGACTTTGGATATCTGACGACCTTCTGAAGACTTTGAAAGTGAAGAAATTGGTGTGACCTTGAAGACTTGGTATTCATCCGAGGAATATGAAGCGTGAAGACTTTTGTTTTTATAGTTTCATTTTCTATTTTCTTGAGTCATAGGAAACACCGTACTGTTAAAGGGTTCGAGGAAATACTAAGCAAAAATTTCCATGTGATGCTCAACTCAAAATTCTACACCTACCAATCCCTTCGAGTGAAGCCATTGGAAATCTCATAGAGTTCAGTCATATTCTTCAGTGACAGAGACGAAGTTCTTCTGGTCTCTGAGGAATTTGTTCTGACTGAGGAGTTAGGAATTCACCAGTGTGAAATTGCCTACACTGTGAGGAACATGATAGCCCTGGGGATTTTGATAGTCAAAATTCCGACCATTGTTGTGCTACCGCCAGCTATCCCAAAATATCCACCCACCTAACGGTCATATCAGACAAGGGCATTTATGTCTTATCATGTCGGGATGCTCCCTAGGCTATAAATAGCCGCCCCCACAACCACTAGCTGGTTGGCTGCTCCGAGAGAAACTGACACTTGTCATTTGGGAGCAACCCATCCTCCGAGGACTTTGAGCGAAAATCATCAAGTGAGGAAATCCCAAACCCAAACCTACAAAACCCCAAGTGATTGAGCATCACTAAAGAGATTGATCTTGCGTGGATCCGACACTTGTTTCCTTTGAAGACTGTGCTTCTTCCAGACGGTTAGGCGTCAAGGTCTAGAGCATCCAAGAGGAATTGTGGATCGCCGAGTGACCAAGTTTGTGAAGGTTCGGAAGTCACCTGAAGACTTACCACGAGTGACTGGGCGAGGTCTGTGTGACCTTAGCTCAAGGAGAATACGGTGAGGACTGTGTGTCCAGGACTGGGCGTCCTCGAGTTTAAATACTCAGCCGCTCCAACCAGATGTACAACTGAGACAACAGTTGGAACTGGTCTACCAAATTATTGTCTTCACCAAGCTAACTGGTTCTATCTCCTCAACTCTTTCATTTCCTCGTGTATGTTGTTGTGTGCCTGTTCATATCTGTTTGAAGACTTTTGACTGAAGACTTTCTCAATTTCCTCAGTTCAATTTCTTCAGTCTGTATGTCTTCATCTTGTGTTATCCTTCGTTTACGCTTTCTGTACTCTGTGCTTGTCTTCATTTCATCATGATGACTATGCTTGTGTTCTGTTATGTTCCTTTCTGAGTACTTATTCCGCTGCAAGTAGTTCTTCATTTAGGAATTTCCTCACCAGCAAATTCCTCAGTGAAGAATTCACAAAAATCGCCTATTCACCCCCCTCTAGTCGATATAACGCACTTTCAATTGGTATCAGAGCAAGGTACTCCCTTGTTCTATGTGATTTTGGTTTAACCGCCTGGAGTTTTAGTTATGTCGACCGCAGGTATGATCAAGGTCTCTGCTGGGTGTCCTACCTTCGATGGAACAGACTACCCCTACTGGAAGACAAAGATGCGAATGCATCTTGAGGCAATTGACAACGATCTCTGGTATGTTGTTGAAAATGGTGTTCCCTCAGTCACACCTTCTCTAGACGCTATTGATGTGAAGAGATTCAAGCAACTCGATTCTCAAGCGAAGAATATCATATGTGGTCATCTGAGCAAAGGACAGTATGGAAGAGTGAGTGCTTTGGAAACTGCCAAGCTTATCTGGGATAGGCTGTCCAAAGTAAATGAAGGAGTCTCAACTCAACGTGACTCTCGTGCTGACGTTCTTTGCAATCTCTTCAACCGCTTCAAAAGACTCGAAAATGAAAATGTTTAGCAAACCTTCAATCGCCTCACTGACATTTCAAATGAGCTTCAAGCGCTTGGCGCCACTGACATCACCGACCATGAGGTGGTGAAGAAATTGCTGATATCGCTAGATTCTTCATTTGATACTCTCGCACTAATGATTCAAGAGCATGCTGACTACAAGTCACTTGATCCCGCTGATATCCTCGAGAGGCTAAACACTCATGCGTTCCAGCTTGCTGAGAAGAGAGATTTATATGGTTCGAGCTATGGCAAACCACGTGCTTTGAAGGCCAAGGCAGTTTCTGAGTCTGAGGAAGAAGACTCTACCAGCAGCCTTGGTGATCCTGAATCACTGAGCCAGGAACTAGCACTGCTCGTGAAGAAATTTCAGAAGTTCTCAAGACGTGGTCGCTTTGGAAAATCCTCAAGGAGCAATGATTCCTCATCCAGTCACTACAAGAAAAGGATGTGCCACAAATGCAAGAAGCCTGGTCAGTACATTCAAGATTATCCTCAGTGGGACAAGGAATTGAAGAAGAAGAAATACAAGGATTACAGTTCTGATGATGCCAAAAAGAAGAAGAAATCTTCAAAGTCTTCATCATCAAAATCCTCAAAGTCTTCATCTCACAAGAAGAGCAGCTCCAAGAAGGCTCGGGCATTCAATGGAAAGGAAATGGACTCTGAGGCTGAATCTGAGGATCATGAGGAAGAGGAGGCATCCGAGGATTCTTAGTCTGGTGTGGCAAGCCTGGCTCTTGCTACCGCGTTCATCAGCAAGTCTATCTTCAACTCTGAAGAAAATGGCAACACCAACAATGCTGATGAAGGCAATGATGACTACGCTCCCACCTATTGCTTCATGGCAAAGGGTGCCAAGGTAACTAAATACGCCTCCTCTGACTCTAGTGAGGATGAATCTGATGAAAATCTCAAGCCCAGCTACTCTAAACTTGCTAAAATTGCTGTGAAACAACAAAAGGCTATTGAAAAGCTTCAAAACATGCTCGACAAAAGTGATGATATGTTGGGTGAAGAAATGGATCGCACAAAAACCTTAACTGATAATCTTCAGAGACTTCAGTCTAAGTTTGACAATCTTCAAAGTCATCATAACACTCTCTTATCTGATCATGAGAAGCTTTCTTATGAGTTTCTTCAAAGAAAGCAAGATCTTGAGAAGCTAAGAGTGAGTTATGAAGATCTTCAGAAGGAGCGTGATTCATTACTTGCTCAACAAATAAGTGCTACTCAGGAAGAATTTGTTCCTCCATGTCTAAAGTGCATTGAACGTGAATCTGCTAACTCTTCACCTGAATGTTCAAATGCTTCTAATGCTACAAATTCTTCTTATGGCTCTGCTGTCACTAATTCCTCATCTGAGGACAATGCAAGTATCACTGATGATGCAGGGTTGAAGGAATTGTACATGACAGGCATGTACAAAAGCCTCAAAGGGCATCAGACTCTTTGTGATGTGCTCAAAAAACAGATCCTCAACAGAAACCCTAGGAAAGAGGGTATTGCCTTTGAGAGGAAACTCAATGCTGATGGAACATATTGGAAGCCTGAGCAGTACCCCAAAACCTCATGGGTTGCTGCAAAGGGACCTCCAGTTGATCCATCCAACTTATCTGGCTTCACATGTGAATCTCCTCATTCTTCTGATGAGTCATTTGACTCTAACTATAAATTGTTCAAAAATCAGAATGGTGAAGTATTTGCTAGATATGTTGGGACTAACTGCAGGAACGGTTCTCCTATGAAGAAGATCTGGGTTCCCAAAAGTTGCCTTGAAAATCTTCAGGTGAATGTCCTCATGATACCACCTGTGAAGAAAAGGAACTCCAGATCAAATTCCTCATATGAACCAAATTCTTCATATGGATCCAAGTCCTCATGCGGACAAAATTCCTCACATGGATCAAATTCCTCAAAAGGATCAAAGTCCTCATATGATCATCATCGTGCTAACTCTTCTGTTTCGCAGGGTAGAGCTAAGGGCTATGAATATGTGCATTATTCTTCAAATCATTATGTTCATAAGTCCTCGAAGAATTTCTCTGCTTATTCATATGCTTACCCTAACCCCTCTTATGTTAAACGAAGTGGACTGGCGTCCATGCCACCTTTCTCATATGGTGCTCGCAGAGTGATGAATTCTTTGCCACCCCTCCAGATGTGGGTGGTGAAGAAAAAGAACTAATCTCTCATGCAGGGTCAGGTCTCCAGACGTGCTCAAAACGTCTGAAGAATTTGCTGGAGACCTGAACAGTGCCTGAAAGGACGCAGGCTAATCATGATGAAATGAACCTTCAATTCACACGTCCTCATACTGAATTATCTGTGCTATTTCTTGATGAAATTAAACTGATGATACTGATATCATATTCTTCACTGATGAAGTATATGACTTTGTAAGCTGCACTAATTCATCTGCAGGTTGATCAACCCAAAGCAAATGAGTGGGTCCTCGATAGTGGATGTACAAATCACATGACTAGTGAAAAGAATCTATTGATGGATGCTCCCTTATCACCATCACATCTGAAGCACATCATCTTCGCTGACAAAGGCAAAAGTCAGGTATTGGGTCTAGGTAAGGTTGTGATCTCAAAGGATCGACACATGGACAAAGTCATGCTTGCCGAGTCCTTAGGATACAACCTCATGTCTGTCTCAATGCTTTGTGATCTTGATATGGTTGTTGTCTTTGGAAGATATCATTGTGTTGCGATCATGGAAGCTGACCATTCCAAAGTCTTCGAAGGCTTTAGGAGAGGAGATCTGTATATTGTTGATTTCTCTACAGGACCACAACCTGTCGTGTGCTTACTTGCGAAAGCTTCAGAAGGCTGGCTATGGCATCGACGACTTGGTCATGCTGGCATGAGGAATCTGCACACGCTTGCAAAGAAGAAGCATGTCATTGGCATTGAGAATGTCAAATTCCTCAAGGATCACTTATGCGTAGCTTGTGAAGCTGGAAAGATGACAAAGGCCAAGCATCCAGCAAAGACTATCATGACTACCACTCGACCATTTGAATTGCTTCACATGGATCTCTTCTGTCCTAATCATTATTCTGCTATGACGAATGATGCATCTCTATATGGCTTTGTTATTGTTGATGATTATTCTCGTTACACATGGGTACATATTGTCACTTACAAACATGAAGTGCAGGAATTCTTCAAACGATTTTCCTCGAGGGCTTGAACCAACTGTGGTGTGAAGATCAAACACATCAGAAGTGACAATGGGACTGAGTTCAAGAATTCCGGTCTTGATGGCTATCTTGATGAACTTGGTATTACTCACGAGTTATCTGCTCCTTATACTCCTCAGCAGAATGGCGTCGTGGAGCGCAAGAACAGAACCCTCGCTGAAATGGCTCGCACTATGCTTGATGAATACAAGACACCTCGTCGGTTCTGGATTGATGCAATTGATACTGCTTGCCACATCATCAACAGAGTATATCTTCATAAATTCTTCAAGAAGACTGCCTATGATCTCCTCACTGACAAGAAACCCAATGTAAGTTACTTCAAAGTCTTCGGTGCCAAATGTTGGATTAGAGATCCACATCACAATTCTAAATTTGCACCGAAAGCACATGAGGGTTTCATGGTTGGTTACGGAAAGGACTCACACACCTACAGAGTCTTCAATAACGTTCTTCACAAGGTTGTTGAAACTGTAGATGTGTGGTTCGATGAAACTAATGGCTCGCAAAGAGAGCACCTACCTTCTGTGATAGATGAACCAGCACCTGAGGATTCTATCAAGTTCAAAGCCACTGAGGATGTCATTCCTACTAAAGAATCTGCTGAAGAATTCATTCCAGAACGTGATGAACGTCGAACTGGCGTACCTGAAGAAAATGGTGCTGAGGAAAATGCTCCTGAAGAAAATGCGGATCAAATTCCTCGAAGACAACCCGCTCATCCTTGTATTGCAAATGAAGTTCAAGTCGAGAAGATCATCGATGACATTCGTGCACCAGGTCCTCTCACACGCTCAAAAGCTTCACACTTATCTAACTTCTGTGGGCATTTCGCTTTTGTCTCTATCATAGAGCCCACTAAGGTAGATGAAGCATTTCTGGAGCTTGAGTGGATTCAAGCTATGCAAGAAGAATTACATAAATTCGAGCTCAACAACATCTGGGAATTGGTCAAATGTTCAGATCCTCGTAAGCACAACATTATTGGCACAAAGTGGATCTACCGCAACAAGCAAGATGAAAATGGCCTTCTGGTGAGGAATAAGGCACGGCTTGTAGCTAAAGGCTACACACAGGTTGAAGGAATTAACTTCGATGAAACTTTTGCACCTGTTGCTAGACTTGAGGCTATTCGCATATTACTTGCTTACGCTAACCATCATGACATTATCTTACAACAATTGGATGTGAAAAGTGCATTCCTCAATGGTATGATTGAGGAAGAAGTATATGTTGCTCAACCCCCAGGTTTTGAAGATCCAAAGAATCCTGATAAAGTCTTCAAGCTCAATAAGGCCCTGTATGGCCTCAGCAAGCCCCTCGGGCGTGGTATGATACCTTGAAGGAATTCTTCGTGAAGAATGGCTTCAAACCCGGTTCACTCGACCCTACTCTTTTCACTAAGTCTTATGATGGTGAACTGTTTGTGTGCCAAATATATGTTGATGATATCATTTTCGGCTATACTGACCAACGATATAGTGATGAATTTGCCCATATGATGAGTAAAGAATATCAAATGTCTATGATGGGAGAGTTGAAATTCTTCTTAGGTCTTCAAATTCGTCAATAGCGCAATGGAATATTCATATCTCAGGAGAAATACCTCAAGGACGTATTGAGGAAATTCGGCATGCAAGATTGCAAAGGGGTCAAAATTCCAATGCCCACAAATGGCCATCTATGCACTGATGAAAATGGTAAAGACTTCGATCAAAAGGTATACCGCTCCATGATTGGCTCTTTATTGTACCTATGTGCATCTAGGCCGCATATTATGCTTAGTGTTTGCATGTGTGCCCGATTTTAAGCTACACCGAAGGAATCACACCATAAGGTTGTGAAGCATATTCTTCGATACTTAGCTCACAAACCAACACTTGGATTATGGTATCCCAAGGGCTCCACTTTTGATCTCATTGGATATTCAGACTCTGACTATGCTGGCGATCGCGTGGACCGCAAGTCAACATCTGGTACATGTCATTTCCTCGGACGATCTTTGGTCTGTTGGTCCTCGAAGAAACAAAATTGCGTATCTCTATCCACTCAGAAGCTGAGTACATTGCTGCTGGATCATGCTGTGCTCAACTACTTTGGACGAAGCAAACACTCAAGGACTATGGCATCAACGTGAATAATGTGCCTCTCTACTGCGACAATGAGAGTGCTATCAAAATTGCTCATAACCCGGTTCAGCACTCAAAGACAAAGCACATCCAGATTCGTCATCATGCTTCGTGATCATGTGTTGAAGGACGATATCTCCATCGACCACGCTAGCATTGAAGATCAGCTGGTCGATATCTTCACTAAGCCCTTGGATGAGAAGAGATTTAGCAAGTTGCGGTGTGAGCTAAATATCCTAGACTCTTCGAATGTTCTCTGAAATGGACACACATCCTAATACTTATGCTGACTTGATGACTTAGATGTGCAACACACGAAGTAACATTTTTCTTCAATCAATGAAGACTAACCCTCTAAGTGTGAAGAAATTAATAAGGAAATTGACTCTCAGAGCCCTACGACAATTGTACGCGGTGTCTAAAGCCAACTTTCTTATACGGTGGGTTACGCCACCACAAAAGTTGAAAATCTTCAATTTTTTTGTTTCTGAAATTCCTCAATTTTTCAAATTCTTCAACTTGAAATATCTTCACTATTTCTGTCATTTGTCTTCATTTGAATATATACATATATAAGTTTTATGTCCTCTACCGCATTCACTTATTGCTAATTCTTCAAGTTGACTGTTTCCGCTAAGTGAATGTAATCGGACCCTTCCCCCTCTATTCTAAACTCAATCTAATCTTTTCATAAGTTCTTCATATGCATTCTGATTTGAAACTCGTTCAAAATCTTCACTATGTCCTTGACAGCTGAAGAAATTGCGAACGGTAACTTAAAACTTATCTTATCTGAATTTTCGGCTTTGCCGCTCAAATGTTCTGCTTCTCACAACAAATACTTATCTATTCACCCATGATCTTACACGATCCCCACCTCACAGTACATGAGTGACACATGTCATGTGAATGAGAAGGGCCAGGGGCACGTTCGTCCTAAATCTTCAGGCGAACAGTTTTTCACTGCGACTATAAATACCCCCTCGCCCCTTCCTCACTTCCTTTACTCCGCTTGATCTCACACTCCCTCTAGAGCTTCTCAAACCCTAGCACCGCCACTACTTCATCATCGCCGGTGAGGAAGAGCTTCACCGCCTCGACCTCATCACCGTCGTACTCGCGTCGGCCGCAGAAATCTTCCCTCCGCCGCCGCCGTAGCCGTCTTCCTCCGCCAAGTTAGGGTGTGGAAGATCTGAACTGACGAACTTCACATTTGTTCTTCTCAGTTCGTCATGTTCTTCACTTCGGGTAATTAAAAGATACTTTTAACTGCTCACTTTGATTCTCAAGTTTTTTTGAAACTCTTCAAAGGTGTTTATTCTTAAATTCTTCACACACATGAACACCTCACAAATCATCTGTTCTTGATTCGTTTCTCTAAGCTATGATTTTCTTCAAGATTCCTCAATTGTGTGGATTTTCAATCTATACAACTCTGAACCTAAGACAAAGAACGCTTAGTGAAATTCCTCAAGACGCTTCTGGTCAAATTCCTCAAACTTGTCTTCTTTTTGAAAAACCCTCTGAGAACACATATGACCTCTCCAAATTCCTCGCAACTACACTCTGTTCACAGGTACAAATGTCCGCTGCTGAATCACTAGGTTCTCATCAACTTAACTCATTTGCAACGTTCATCGAAGAAAAGTTGCATACTTCTTCAGAGAATTCGATTGTTCAAATTCCTCAACTGAAGAAAATGGCAGATGGTAAGAAGCCACAGAAGGGAGGAAAGAAGCCTGAGGTCATGACTGCGTTTGAGATCCCTGAGGACATTTACGCAGGCTATTGCACACCTGATGAAGCCAAGTTTGGTAAGGAGAACAAGAATCAGCGCAAAGTGCGCATATAGAGGATTGAAAGGAGATGGGCACGAGAATGGAGGGAGTACAGGTATGTAACTCCCAAGTACATGAAGAAATTCGCACTCAACCCTCCATGCCCAAGACCTCCATTGGCACCGGGCCAATTGGCAGATCCCACCAGCCTCAAGCGCGGTGAGGACTATCCTACTGAATGGGCTAGGCGCCAGGCCAAACTAGCCAAGCAAGCAAAACAAGTAGTGAGGAAATTCAATGAAGATTCTGCTGCTGCTGCTAACACTGCTGAGGCCTCTGGTAGTAAGCCCAAGAAGGCTATGCCTAATAAGCCCGCTCACAAGCCAAGTGCTTCTCCTTCAATGCCCTCACGGCCAAGTTCCTCGGCAATGCCCTCACGACCAGCATCTTCAAAGCCCTCATGGCCAATTCCTCAGTCTGCTCCTCCTCCTCCGACAAAGTCTTCAGCTGCTCCGACAAAATCTTCGGCACCTATGCATCTTGCCACGTGCCAAAGGACTCAAGGCTTCTCCATTGTCTCAGGAGCATCTGCAAGTTCCTCTGCTGCTCGAAATTCCTCAGCTGGTCCATCTTTGCTGAAGAAAAAGGCCACTGCTAGACGAGGCACTTGCCCAAGTCCTCACAAGAAGCAGGTAGCCTTCCATGTGACGTCTGATGATGATGAGGCTGATGATGAAGAACTTGCTGAAATCATCAGAAACAGGCAAGCCAGGGCTGCTAGAGCCAAAGGCAGCAATGTGCCACTGATGTTGGATCCCAAACTGATCCTTGATTTCATTGACTTATGGCACAAGGACCCCAACACGCCTTTGCCGGAGTTGAACCTCACTCATGGTCAAAGCCATGTCCTCACTGCCTTCATTGAGGAAGAGAAATGAAAATTTGAACAAGGCATAATTCTAAAGAAAGCGCAGTACAAGAAACAGCGCTACCTCAAGGACAATGTCCTCACTCTCACCCCTGATCGGCTTCTTGCCTTGCAAGCTGAAATCAAGCAACTGAGTGATGAATTTGATCGCTATTATGCTGACTGGAAGGGCGCCAAGGTGTGTTTCATCAATCTGACAAAGAAATTCACTTCAAGTGTTGCTCCACCTGTGCACGTTGAAGTTACTCAGGCTGAGGCATCTGCTCAGCCTACTAAAGAAAATGCCAGCACCACTGATAACGATTAGGGTGCTGAAGACAATGAGAGTGCCAGGGCTGATGACTCCATTCCAGCCGCTGAAGATATTGCCAGGGCATCCACTAGTGGTGCACCTGAAGAAAGTGAACAAGTCAACGCAACTGCATCAGTTGCGCCTGAGGAAAATGAACCTATGTCCTCTGCATCGCCTGCGCCTACATCAACTCCAATCCTACCATCTGCATCAGATGCGAAGAAGACCAAGGCTGTAGAACGTGCAGGTATGAAGAAAAGGAAGGCATCAACTTCATCAAATTCTTCAGCTCCGAAGAAGATGAAGACTCTGATCAGTTCAAGTGATAATCCAATTGATGTTGTTCCAGTTTCATCTATGCCATCAAAGGACCTTGTTCCTTTTGATGAAGACTATGTGATTCCTGATGAATCCGATGAAGAAACTCCCTCTGCTGCTTCTTCAGAGCAGATGGACGAAGAAATTGAAGTGGACAAGATCCCTTCAACCCCAATCATTTCCTCACCTTTGCCTCAGTTTACTGCTGAAGAGGCAGGTGTTGAAGAAATTGAAGAGGAGGAGGTGGACATTGGTTGTACCACTCCGGTCCTCAATGATGAATTTTGGGACAGTCAGCATCCAAACTCCCCAATGTTCACTCCTCTCCAAGCTATTCCTCAGTCCCCTGATACCACTGAAGTACAAATCTGAAGAACCTCATGCAACCCCAAGTGTTCATGAAGAAATTCCAGCCACTAGTGCTGAAGAAATTGTCAATGAAGAATTGGCAACCCAGGCTGAAATTGCTGAAGAGCCTGAAATTCCTCAGCCTGAGGAACCTGAGATTGCGATTCCTGAAGTAGTGCTGCAATTGACTGACACTCCTCAGCCCAAACCCAAGGATCCTTTCTCGGAGAAGCAAAAATTCAAGGCTAATGATTTCTTCGGCGAGCACGTATTCTTCACAGATTTCAACCCTTATGACAATGCTCGTCTTAGAAGGAAACATTTCTGGACTGCCAGCCAAGCAAACTTCTATTCCTCAGTGTTGTACAACAAGGACAAAGTCTTCGATCATGAGCATATTCCTCATGTGGACATGGAATCCATGTTGTGCTTCTCTCAAGTCCTAAGCATGACTCATGACGCTGGCTTGCTCAATTTCTGCTCAGACATAGTTGATTAGAATGAAGAGCTTATTCTTCAGTTCTATGCAACTTTGCATATCACAGGCGATGCTGCTGACGTCAACTCATGGGTGTTGGACTTGATGACTGAAAACACTCATTACAAGGCACCAGCCGCTGAATTGCTTCAGGCCTTACCAATCAGTCCTCCACCTGACGGTGCTCGCTGTCTGTATGATGAACCTGAACTTACTGATCATTATATGCAAGTGCTCATGAAGCCGCTGAAGCCTAGACAAGCTCCAAGGATAAAATTCCTCGTGAAGGAATTGCTCTATGTGCCGAGGACAATCTATCGCATTCTGATGAAGACCGTGAGTCCCATCAAAGGCCATGACTCTTCCGATGAAGAATTTATCGGAATGATGAAGAATATGCTTTTCAATATCATGCATGGCATCCCCATAAATTATCACGATTTCTTCATGAGGACTCTGGCGAATGTTGCACTTTCACCATCTGAGCTGAAGCCTTACGCGCCGTGGATCATGGGATTCCTCAGAACAAGGTCTTCACTCAACTACAAGGCAGACTTTTAGAATCACCTCAGCTACTTGCCTCCGATTGAAGTCCTCAAGTGGACAATTTCCTCATCCGATGAGAAGGGCAAGTCACCAGCTGTGATCGATGAAGGCATTCGTCCATTGGATGGTCAGTTCCGCAAAGCTGCATCTTACTCCACCAATGATGACTCTGCCACACATGATTCTGCTGCTGATGCTCCAAAGTCAAGTCCGCAAGCTACTGCTCCTCATGTGATGACTGACAGTGAACTGCTTATAAGTCTTCACCAGAAGGTCGATCAAAATTACAAGTGGGTTAAGCGTCAGTTTGGTTCTATTCTTCACAACATGACTTCCACACATAACGCAGTGAAGAAAAACCACTACTACCTCCATGAAGTGTTTGATCGCACCTAGGCTATTATGTCACATTTATATGGTGAAGAAGATCTGAAGCATATGGGCTTCAAGGAAGACTTTGACTGCTCTGCACCTCCACCGAAGAAATTCAAGAAGGCCCTACAACGACTCAAGACCCTGACGACGCTGGCACTCCTCCATCAACATGATATTCTTCAGGGCGTTAGTCCTCAGTTTCAACCCTTTTGGTCATTCGATGACAAAGGGGGAGAAATTTGAGTTAGTCTTCAAGCGGGTCTATCCTATATGGGCGTTTTTTTGCTAAGTTACAACTCTCGTTCTTCTCATGACTTTCCTGGATCGAGTTGTAATCTTAAACTCTATGGTGACCTGATACTTTTGATGTGTTCTTGTGCATGCTTTTCCTCATTAATGTTAATGCATGCATGCTGAATTACATCAGTCACCATATTTCATCATGCATTTCAAATTCCTCATATTATATGTCAAATGCGTGTATTAATTACAAGATATAGGGGGAGATCTCCATGATTATACTCTTCAAGTGTGCATTGCTTCAAAAGCAAATTCCTCACTATGCACATCTTCAGGGGGAGTTCTTCTATATCTTGCAATCAAATTCCTCAATATTAGTATTTACACTTCATATGTTTATCCCCGTTGAAAACTTAACCTATATTGTCATCAATCACCAAAAAGGGGGAGATTGTAAGTGCATCTAGTGCCCCTTAGTGATTTTGGTGTATTGAAGACTTATAGGTTAAGTGACTGATGCGTTTGTGAGTGTATATAGGTCTATAAGTCTATGAAGAGTTTGATATTTACAGATAAAGTCGACCCCTAAAAATGAAGTTCTTCGTCTGAAGACTTTGGATATCTGACGATCTTCTGAAGACTTTGAAAGTGAAGAAATTGGTGTGACCTTGAAGACTTGGTATTCATCCGAGGAATATGAAGCGTGAAGACTTTTGTTTTCATAGTTTCATTTTCTATTTTCTTGAGTCATAGGAAACACCGTACTGCTAAAGGGGGTCGAGGAAATACTAAGGAAAAATTTCCATGTGATGCTCAACTCAAAATCCTACACCTACCAATCCCTTCGAGTGAAGCCATTGGAAATCTCATACAGTTCAGTCATATTCTTCAGTGACAGAGATGAAGTTCTTCTGGTCTCTGAGGAATTTGTTCTGACTGAGGAGTTAGGAATTCACCAGTGTGAAATTGCCTACACAGTGAGGAACATTATAGCCCTGAGGATTTTGATAGTCAAAATTCCAACCGTTGCTGTGCGACGCGCCAGCTGTCCCAAAATATCCACCCACCTAACGGTCATATCAGACAAGGGAATTTATGTATTATCATGTCGGGCTGCTCCCTAGGCTATAAACAGCCGCCCCCACAACCACTAGCTGGTTGGCTTCTTCGAGAGAAACTGACACTTGTCATTTGAGAGCAACCCATCCTCCGAGGACTTTGAGCGAAAATCATCAAGTGAGGAATTCCCAAACCCAAATCTACAAAACCCCAAGTGATTGAGTATCACTGAAGAGATTGATCCTGCGTGGATACGACGCTTGTTTCCTTTTAAGATTGTGCTTCTTCCAGACGGTTAGGCGTCAAGGTCTAGAGCATCCAAGAGGAATTGTGGATCACCGAGTGACCAAGTTTGTGAAGGTTCGGAAGTCACCTGAAGACTTACCACGAGTGACTGGGCGAGGTCTGTGTGACCTTAGCTCAAGGAGAATACAGTGAGGGATGTGTGTCCGGGACTGGGTGTCCTCGAGTTTAAATACTCAGCCGCTCCAACCAGATGTACAACTGAGACAGCAGTTGGAACTGGTCTACCAAATCATTGTCTTCACCGAGCTAACTGGTTCTATCTCCTCAATTCTTTCATTTCCTCATGTATGTTGTTGTGTGCCTGTTCCTATCTGTTTGAAGACTTTTGACTGAAGACTTTCTCAATTTCCTCAGTTCAATTTCTTCAGTCCGTCTGTCTTCATCTTGTGTTATCCTGTGTTTACGCTTTCTGTATTCTGTGCTTGTCTTCATTTCATCATGATGACTATGCTTGTGTTCTGTTATGTTCCTTTTTGAGTACTTATTCCGCTGCAAGTAGTTCTTCATTTAGGAATTTCCTCACCAGCAAATTCCTCAGTGAAGAATTCATAAAAATCGCCTATTCACCCCCTATAGTCGATATAACGCACTTTCAGAAGCCAAGCCTAACATCTAAGACCTGAGACCCCAACCTAGCCACTTGCCGGGTCTGGGGCACACACTGGTCCGGCGTGCTCTCAGAGGCCGCCGCCGCCAACTGCCACCGCTCCATCTTCAGACTATACTGATGCATCAACCTTGCTCGGTCTAGCTATCGTCGACGCCACCACGGCGCCCAACGACACGTCCTCCCTGCGCGCAAACAGCTGAACATGTCGCGGTCGCCACTGATACACCTCAGCGCCATGCTGCCAAGTACCACCAGCCGACACAACTTGAAGCCCTTGGAGGATCTGTCGTGCGTAGCACCTGCCGACCAGGCATGATCAAGCGTAGCACCTGTCGGTCAGGCATGACTTGACATCTCCACCGAAGCTCCGTGCAAGACGAAGCTGCTCCACCTCCTGCCTCTGACTTCCAGCACTGCTCCACAAAAGGATGCTCCCAAGAGAGAAACGACACCGCAGTGCTTCCATCGGCCGGTCTGGAACACCAGATCCTACGGTTTCCCTCGCAGCAATATGAATAGGTTGACGGTAGTCACATGACGATGCCTTCATCAAGGTAATGACGTGGAAAGCCGCCATCGCCCGCTGTCGGCTCGGTTTTCACCGGTAACTATGTCTTCCCGACTCGCAGCTGGTGCCAGATGAAGGATCCCGAGATCCGAACACCCAGCCTCAGGCCGACCACCTCTGATGGAAAAGATGACCACGACCACCGGCTGCACCGGTCAGAACAGATCTGAACGGAGGTGCCGCCGACGAAACCACCAGGCCCTCCACATCGCCATCGCCGATCTGAAGGCAACATGCACGCCACCGCAGCCAAGCCGGTCGCCGCCGCAGCGCCCGCATCCCTGGCCTCCGCCGCGCCAAGCTGTCACTGTTCGAGGACGGGCCGGCCTCCCGCCGCCTGCAGCCATCTGTCGCGCTGCAGATCCTAGATCGGTCGCGCCACCACACGCCTTGGGGTCCACCCCACCCCGAAGACGCGTGAGAGAGAAGATCCCCCGCCACCGCCGTCGGCCCCCGGGCTTAGCTCGGAGGCATCTTCCGGTGGCGGCGGAGGGAGTTTGCGAGGGCGGCGGCTAGGTTTTTGGCCGCCCGAGTCGCCCTAGGGGGAGGATGACGCGGGGGTTGGATCTAGTTTATTCCCACCTTTGTAGGATTGAATCCAATACGATTTTATAGTTTAGGAATTCATTCGAGCAATGTTCAAAGGAATTTCCGTTGACTCAAACCTCTTGGAAATAATTCCTTTTCACATGACGCAATCAACATAAACAATCTTAACAAAGAGGGAAATAAAAAACATTGAGCGTTGCTCCGTCAATGAGACCTCTGTCCATGGTGGTGAACAACTGCTAACCACCCACTTATTGCACAGATGTTACTGCCACCAAATCCCAATCCTATGGAGTTTAAAGTATATATTTAAGTACGAAGCTAATAGGAAAACTTTGTCAGCCAAGCACCACATCATTCTTCCATAGCCATAGTGCCTAGGAATGAAGTAAACTCAAAACCCACAAGTTAAGCTCGTTAGGGAGTGAGTTCAAGCAAAGTATTGAGTTAAATGAGATGTGTATGCCCCGCAAAAAGAGACTTGTATGAGTTACCCTTTAAATTAATTTCATTTCAAATGAGACCTAGAACCACCCATCCCGATCTAGGTTTAAAGGGTACATGCTCTAACAACAATTTGTTTGAGGCCTAGAACTGTAGAACAATATTCTATGGTATTTGTTCAATATTAATATGGATAGGTAAAAATGTTACAAGAAAGAGCAAAAAAACATCAAATTATCCTATGCTAGTTTTTGAAACACTAAGTACCAAAGAAGATGATATGAACTAAGACAATCCAGCTTTGGATGCAATTTAAATACTTGCTCTTGACATTATGTTGAAGAAGAGTGAGATATCCTTTCAAATGGTACTTCCAGGTGGTAAGAGCAAGAGATTCCGTTATGAAAATCTTGTCGTTTATTTGGTTCCAAATATTCCAACAGCCTAAGATAATAATGTCCACAAAATTACTTTGGATGTTCTTTAAAAGCCAGTAAGATGTCAGCATAGAAAGAAATGCCCCTTCGCTTATTGGGAAGGATGGACTTGTTGGTGCAATCTAGTGCCCCTTGAGTGTTTTGGAGATTGTCTGAGAAAACATTTAAGGGACTAATGTGTTTGCTAGTGCACACATAGTAAAATGGTCCCTCGAGTATTGAGGAGTTTGCTATAAACTTCTGAGATGGTTGTTTGCACTTTAGAGAAGAATTCTTTGCTATCGATGAGTTTGCTATTGAGAAGAATGTGTGTCGGAGATGACCCCCCAAAATTGACTACAACGAAGTAGATTTAGACAGCGAGAAGACATAGTTCTTTTTTGTAGTTTCATTCAGCCGTACTATTGAGGAGGGTCCAAGTTGGTTGAGACTTAGGTCCGTGTTGATGCTTAATCAGAAACCTATCTTCGAGTGAAGTCGAGAGAAATCTCTTCGTGCATTGTGTTTTTATTCGGAGTCGGAGGCAATGTTCTTCTGGACTACGAGAGAAAATCACATGTAGTTGAGTTCGCTTACTTGTTCATCAAGTAAAGTTATCCCGTGAGTTTGAAATCTGACCGTTGGACATGTGTCGGTTGATCATTGAGTGGTCATAGGCCCATATTGGTCATTTCACCCCTAGGATTGCTCCGCTATAAATAGTCACCCACCCCAACCGTTGCTGGTTGGCTGCTTAATTTGATTTACAGATTTTGTTTGAGCAACCCCTCTTTCAAGAGATTACACCAAGTGAAAATCTCGTCGGCAAAACTTAGTTAATGGGCGAGCATCAGATAGAACTAAGTTGAGATTATCTTGTGCCTATTACTCTTGTGAGGTGCACACTCACTATATGGTTAGGAGTCAGTCTCAGCAAGATTCATTGTGGTTTTCTAAGGACTAAGTATGTGAAGGTTTGGAGATTGCATTGAAGAATCTACCATGTGTGAATTGACCGGAGTTCGAGGAATATGAAATAAAGGAGAGTATGGCGGATAGAGATTTGCTCCTATGTTCAACCACAAGTCCCTCCAACCAAACATAACTCTTTGGCAGAAGAGTGACATGGTAGAACAAATAACTTATTGCCATCGAGCAACACTGGTTATTTATATGTCTGTATTATTTATAGTATTTACATTTTGTTGAGTTATTCATCAATGTGTTTTTCATTTGCGTTCAATTCTTCAAAACTCATAAGCATTTCCATCTATGTGTTGCACATGTTATCCTTCGTATTATGCCTCGCAGTACTTAAGATGACATGTTTGTTTGTCCGTTTGTTTTTCATCTACCGCTACCTAGTTATCCATCTTGCTTCAGCCCTGATAGTTATCTTGCATTAGAGTGTGATAATTTTTCATCTAAATCAATTTCTTCTGTAGTTTTTATTCTGCATAGAATTGCCTTAGTTTACAATATTCCACTATGCTTTCCCGAGATATTTTCCTTCTCGGAAGAAAATTTAAATCTTGTATTCACCCCGTGTAGTCGATATATTTTGATCCTACAATTGGTAAGAGCAAGGTGCTACCTTGCCTATGCCTTTTAAGGTCTAACCAACTTGCAGTTTTGTGTATGTCAGCTGCAATTAATTTCAAGTTGTCCGAAAAAATTATGTCTTCAATGGGAAATATTATCTTTTTTGTAAAGAGAAGATGATAATCTTCCCGAAGGGATGAAGATCTCTGGCATGTTATGAGAGAAGGCCATGTCCTTGAGGATCCTCACTATATTACTCCCGACAAGAAGAAAATCATGCAATAGGATGCCCAAGCTAAGGATGTGATCTGCAACCATGTCTCCAAGCCTCAATTTCTTTGCCGAGGACATCTGTGACATCTACGCCAGGCCCTTGCCGAGGACATCTGTGACATCTATGCCAGCCCCGCGCCTGCCATGGTCCCGCCTCCATTCCCAATGCAGCTGCCATCCCGCCAGCTGGGCAGGCACCTACGTGTCAATGAGGGGCTTCTGGACCAACTCAGCGCATGCCTACGTGGTGGCATGCAAATCTTCATGAAGGCCCTACCACCGCGCCACCTCAGCTGCCTGCCAGCCTCCATGGCACCACCTCATCTGCCTGCTAGTCTACATGGTGCCACACGTCTTGCTGGCTCGGGCGCGTGTCGAAGCAGGGAAGAGCGGCAGCGGACGGGATGTGGGTTCGCATTTAATGCGCCTTGTCCCATACGGCTATCGATAGACTTAAGCACAATAACCCGATGCCACCTCCTGGTGCCACTGTGGCGATCCCCTTGCCTATAAAAGGAGGCCCAAGGCATCCAGTAGAAGGATTCGGATCCTTGGACAAGTTACGCCCATTGTAGCTAGCTCCAGAACAAGAACACTCAATAGAGATCTTAGGCAGGAGTAGGGTATTACGCATGAGGCGGCCCGAACCTGGGTAAACGCCCTGTGTCCACCGAATTGGCCTCCGATCCTGCTCTCCTCTCAACCCCGTGCCCCGCAACCGTAGTAGGGATCCTGTTTTGATCCCATAGGTGTCGTTTCCACTAACATGGGTTCTCTGGATAGTTCTTTCTATGCCTTGGTTCTAATGATCAAAGAACGGCCAATTACAGGAACCTCCACCCTGATGATGTTATCAAGATACTTAACACTCGTGAGGAATAAGAAGAAGAGAAGAGAGGCTTGTATGTATCCAACTGCTGTAAAAATCACGCACTCAAAGTTGTTTTGAATCTTCCTCGAAAGACGAGGAAAATGCCGATGAAGATTCTGATGATCCTGAAAGCATTAGCAAAGACGTCACGCTGATCATGAAACCCTTCAATCATTGTCGGAAGAAGAATCAGTTCCACCAGAAGAACTCCGAGAGGAACTCAAAATCTACTTCAAGTTCAAACTCATATGTAGAAAATTCCTACTTCAAGTGCTAGAAATTTGGAAACTTCATCTCTTATTGTCTGATGTGGGAAGTTGAAGTTAGAGCCAACGGAGGTTCAACATGGGAAGAAGCAAGAGCAATAACAAGAGGTGTGATTCTGATGCTGATGAGAAGAAGAAGCATTTGAAGAAGAAGAAGAGTTCTTCCTCGATTTCAAACTACAATAGGATGAAAAGTTGTCACAAGTGCAAGCCATATATTGGAAAGGATACGGATTTCTAAGAAGTTTTTGAGTTTGATGCTGCTGAAGAAGAATCCTCTAACGAGGACTCTGACTCTGGCACGGCTGGCATCGCAAGCGCTTCCACGCTTGTGGAGCTTCCTCGACAATGATGCTAGCGAGGATGATGAAGCTCTTCTGTGTTGCTTTGTGTCAAAAGCCTCAAAGGTAACTCCTCAAAAATCCAAGAATGAATCATGTGATGGTTGTTCCTCTAAGGGTATAGATGACAAGAACCGAAATATGCTAAACTTGTTAAAATTGCCACTATGCAATAAGGCCCTCTAGAAAAACAACATAAGACTCTTACGAAGCAAGAAAGTTTGTTGGTCGAGGAGATGTAGACAAATTAAATGTTGACTAATGAGCATTCCACTCTTTTGTCAAAATTTGAGGAACTATATAGTCGTCATGATTCTATCCCAACTGATCATGAGAGGCATAACTATGGTTATCTCAAACGGAAACAAGAGCTCAAATCTTTGGGAGTGGCTCATGATGAACTTTGGATGGAAAATGATTCTCTCCTCGCCCAACAAATTAGTGCTTCACATGAGGAATTTGTTCCACCTTGCTTAAAATTCTTAGAACATGAAAATGTTGATTCCTTCTCTAGAACATTAAACACCTCTGAGAATATTGCTTCTACTGCTAATGTGATTACTAACCCCTCGTCTGAGTAAACCACTACTCTTACTGATGAAAGTGCTAGGTTAGAAAACTTACTAAAGACATACATGTTATAAGTCTCAAAGGGCATCAAATTCTTTTCAATGTTCTCAAGAAGTCAACTCTTTACAAGAACCATGGAAAGGAAGGGGTAGGTTTTCAAAGAAACTAAAATGCAGATAGTACCTATGGTACTCAGGAGCAATATCCCAAGACCCAATGGGTGTTTACAAAGGAAAAGCCTATTGTTCCTTCTTTGCTCTCCGGCTATGATTACACTACTCTCTCTCCCTCTCTCTCTCTCTCTATTGATGATGAATCATTTGCCTCGAATATAAATTGCTAAAGAAGAAAAATGGAGAAGTATTTGATCGCTATGTTGGTGCTAATTGCAGAAACATGCTTCCAAAGTAGAAAATATGGGTTTTGAAAAAACTCATTAATGAACTACCTGTGAATGTGTTCTCTACCCATGCAGGGTGATAACTCTTGTACCATGAAAAAAATACTCCCAGTATTAGACTGAATATTTCTTGAAGGGTTCCAAAAATGTTACTCACTCTAAAGAGTATCATCATTATTCCCCTTTTTTGATAAAGACATTGACCAGATTTTTGAAGTTTTCATAATCTTAAATTTTAAAGTGGTTTTGTTAGCACTATCTCCAGCCAACACTTCTTGTTCCCAAATGTTTTTCACCACTTCTTTGAACTTATAATGATCAATCTAATAATTTCCAAACCTGAATGGATTTAGGCATGGAAGTGCCACTTTGGATGGTGCATGACACATGATTAGAAATAGGTCTCGAAAGGTCATGTGCATAAGTGAAGGAAATATGCCATAGAGGCAATAATAAAGTTATTATTTATTTCCTTATTTCATGATAAATGTTTATTATCCATGCTAGAATTGTATTAACCGGAAACCTAGGACATGTGTGAATACATAGACAAAACATAGTGTCCCTAGTATGCCTCTACTTGACTAGCTCGTTAATCAAAGATGGTTATGTTTCCTGACCATAGACATGTGTTGTCATTTGATGAATGGGATCACATCATTAGGAGAATGATGTGATGGACCTGAGCCATCTGTTATCTTAGAATTATGATCGTTATAGTTTCATTGCTACTTCTCTCTTCATGACTTATACATGTTCCTCAGACTATGAGATTATGAAACCCCCGAATACCAGAGGAACACTTTGTGTGCTACCAAACATCACAATGTAAATGGGTGATTATAAAGGTGCTCTATAGGTGTATCCAAAGGTGTTTGTTGGGTTGGCATAGATTGAGATTAGGATTTGTCACTCTGTGTTTCTGAGAGGTATCTCTGGGCCCTCTCGGTAATACTCATCACTATAAGCCTTGCAAGCATTGTGACTAATGAGTTAGTTGCGGGATGAAGTATTACGGAACGAGTAAAGAGACTTGCCGGTAACGAGATTGAACTAGGTATGATGACACCGACGATCGGATCTCGAGCAAGTAACATACCGATGACAAAGGGAACAACGTATGTTGTTATGCGGTTTGACCGATAAAGATCTTTGTAGAATATATAGGAGCCAATATGAGCATCCATGTTCCGCTATTGGTTATTGACCGGAGATGTGTCTCGGTCATGTCTACATAGTTCTCGAACCCATAGGGTCCGCATGCTTAACCTTCGATGACGATTTGTATTATGAGTTATGTGATTTGATGACCGAAGGTTGTTCGGAGTCCCGGATGTGATCACGGACATGACGAGGAGTCTCGAAATGGTCGAGACATAAAGATTGATATATTGGAAGGCTACGTTTGTGTCAGATGTCGGGTTCCGGCAAGACCCTTAAGGTTCGAATTCTAGGGTGCGCGCGAAAATCTACCCCCTACCGATCCACGTCCCAATGCCTCGCTGAGAATCTAGACTAGCAAGATGAACAACACAAGGGACATGGAGTTTATACTAGTTCGGGCCACCACTGCGGTGTAATACCCTACTCTAGTTTGTGGGGTGTGGATTGCCTCAGGGGCTGGTGATGAACAGTACAGAGGAAGAACAGCCTCGCGAGGGGAGGTGTTCTTCTGATGGTGTCGGTGGTTCTGGTCCGAATCGATCCTCCCCTTTCACTGTGGTGGCTAGCCTTATATATAGAGGCCCTGGTCCTCTTCCCAAATATTGAGCGGGAAGGGCGCCAACAACGGCCATTTTGAAGGGGAACATCTAGTACACTTATCCTGACTAAAGTTGGTCTTCGACTGCCAAAGGCTCTGGTGATGACGCCATCTTGAGCTCCACGGTGACCTCCGTCCTGCCGCTTTATTGGTATTGGTCTTGTTGCACCGAAATGGTAGCCTTCGCCTGATGCCTTGGTCTGTGCTTGCTCCCTTTGCACCAAAGAGGAAACAAGGACACTGCGTAGGCCGGCGCCCGCCTGGCGCCCGCTTGGCCTCGATCGTCATGGCTTGCGTCATGAGCACCTCGCGAGGCACCCTTGCCTTGATCTCTTCGCCTCCTTGCGAGCTTGCCTGTCGAGGCCGCTCCTGAGGAAGCTTCTTGTCGTCCGCCCCGTGAGGCTTAGATCCTCGCGAGCGTCTTGAGCTTGAGTCGATGAAGATGGGCCGCACTGGGCCTCCACTCGAGCCACACCGCAGGTCGCAGGCAGGCAAGTCTGGGGACCCTCGTTCCCAGAATGCCGACAGTAGCCCCGGGCCCAAGGCACGCTCGGACTTGGTTTAGCAGAGAAGCGAAGGGGAAAGTGCAAAGCGCCGCGGGCCCCAACAGCCTACAGCCTTGGGTGCCGTGTGGCGGTTGACTGGACGTGGGCGTCTCCGCTTCCCCACGACGCCTCGGCAACTGCTCGACTTGACAGGTCCCTCCATGAAAAATGAGTCATGATTACCTGCAATCGTGGAGGCCGACGGTTGGCCTCCTTTGGCTATAATTATGGTACGGCGTGAGCCCTCCCAGTTTATCTCTCCTTGCTTCGCCTCTTCTTCTTCGCTCCTCCTCCATTGGCTCGTCGTGTCCCATGGCGCCTACGAAGAAGTTTTCAGCCGCGGAGAAGGGGAAGGCCCGCTGGGAGGGGCCTGGCTCCCCTCCCGCTAAGCGCGGCCGAGGTCGCCCCCGCAAACGTCCCGTGACTCCTACGAAGATCGCACAAGGTCATGGTGGAGGCCCCTCACTTGGTGAAGGCGTCTTGATTAGTGGGGGGAGGCACGCCGTGGCTGCGCGGCCTCCCCGCTCGCAATTCCATTCGGCGGAGGTGTTGCCGGAGTTCGTCATTTGGTCGGAGGATCCGGCCGGTACCTGGCTTTAGCTCCCTCGCTTCTTCACCGGCGAACTGCAGGCCGGTGCCACTGACGAGCTTTGGCTCCAGGCGGACGGCTGCTGCAGCAGAGCCTCTTGGGTGGCAGTGGAGGTTTCCATTGCCGGGAACGTGGCCCTGGCTCACGGCTGGCAGGCATTTGCCCGCGCGCGTGGCCTGGGCCAGCGGTGCACCCTTGACTTCAAGTTTGATAGCGACACCATCCTCTTCGTGAGGGTGTTCAGAGAAGATGGCCGCCGTGCCGGGTGCTGCCCTGAGAGTGATGATGGTGACCAAATGCTCAGCCTCGGCGATGAAAGCGGCGAAGACGAGGGTGGGCCCGCGCCTGGCGGTGCCCGCAGCTCGCCTAGCTTCGGTGACTCCCCTTTTGATGACAGCTCCTCCAGCGGCGGCCGTGACCAGCCACCACGCCGTTGCGCCCGCTTTGAGGGGGGTGGCGGATCGTCCCACCGCCGCGCCTCGGTGAAGTGTGAGGAGGGGTCCGCTTGAGCTCCGGAGGGTGATGCGGATCTTCTCCCACGGGCTATCGCTGGGGGAGCCATGCCCATTTTGTTTCATATGCATAGAGACAGAAGTGTGGAGCCCCGTGGGGGCGTGCTAGACTGTTTCCTTTAATTATCATGTTGTTTCTATTATTTTGTACCGCGTCACAGTGTTGCGTGCTCATGTGTAGGAATAACTTAGCTTGGTGGGGGGTTCGCTGCGGCCCCTGCCTCCTGAGGTCGGGCCACAGGCCGGAGCTCCTGAGGTAGGTGGTTGAGGGAGCTCCTCCATAGGCTGCGCTGCGCTCGATGGCGGCGGTGCTGCCAAGGGTTTAAAGAGCCTTTCCTCGAAGACACTGGGCTCTTGAGGCAGTCGCCTGGATGCCCTTTTGGCGATGTCATCAGCCTCTTGATTGGTGCCGCGGGGCACATGCTGCAACTCCAAACCCCAAAACTGCTTTCCAATTCTACGGACCTCCGCCAGATACGCCTCCATGTGCCCGTCCTTTGGCTCATACACCTTGTTGGAGAAGTTGACGAGGAGCTGTGAATCGCCCTTGATGATGAGGCGCTTTACCCCCAAGGCCACTGCAGCTTTCAAGCCCGCTATCAGCCCCTCGTACTCTGCTACGTTGTTGGAAACCTTCTCCCCATGCTGGAAACAGAGTTGCACGGCGTAGTAGAGCTTGTCCTGAGTGGGGGATAAGAGCACCGCGCCAGCCCCCGCGCCATGTCGCGAGAAAGCTCCGTCGAAGTACATAATCCAATCGTCCGGTGCCTCACTTCCTGGGAAAAGTGACCGGTCTTCGCCTGCTTCAAGTCCTGGCGCCTCTGTCCATTCCGCTACAAAATCTGCAAGTGCAGCTCCCTTAACGACCCTCGTCGTGCTGAATTCCAACTGAAACACTTGCAACTCGATGTTCCATTCGGCAACTCTTCCCGCTGAGTTGGTACTTCTGAGCACCCTTTCCAATGGATATGCTGACACGACCTTGATGGGGTGACCTTGGAAGTAGTGCAGCAGCTTCCGAGAGGCCACCAACAGTGCGAGTAGGAGCTTCTGGGGCATGGGGTACCGTGCCCTCGCATCCCTCAACACTGTGCTGACGAAGTACACGGGATGCTCGATGAGGGTGGGTGCAGCAACAGAGCCCGTGCCCTCCGGGGAGTCGAGCGCCTGCTGACGCGCAAGAGCCCCCGGCTCCTGACAGACTGGTGGGGTCCCCTCAACCGCGTAGGCGTATCCTGCTGAGGCTGACGTGTATCTGCCGAGGGCGTGACCCTCGCGAGGCCTTCCTGGCCTAGGGCTGCTGCGATCGGGGCCGCGGCCGATGCGGTCTTGGCCCGGTGCTCCTCCCAGACCGCCACCAGAGCTGCGCTGGCGGAGTATGGTGTGGCGGCGAGGTAAAGCACCAGGGGCTCCCGTGGGCATGGTGCTACCATCACAGGAGGGCTGGTCAGGTACTTCTTGAGATCTCGGAATGCTTCGTCAGCCTCTTGAGTCCATTCGAACGGGCCCTTCCTCTTCATTAGCTTGAAGAAGGGCAGAGTGCGCTCCCCTAGCTTGGAGATAAAGTGCCCTAGTGCGGTTACTCGTCCGGCGAGCTTCTGCATTTCCCTGAGGGTTTGCGGCGGACTCATGTCTTCGATTGCCCTGACCTTCTCCGGGTTAGCCTCGATCCCCCTGTGGGACATGAGGAATCCCAGAAGCTTGCCAAAGGGAACGCCGAACACGCAGTTCTCTGGGTTGAGCCGCAGGTCCACTTCACGAAGGCTCGCAAAGGTTTCTTCCAGGTCCTATATCAGAGTCTTCGCCTCCCGAGACTTCACCACTATGTCGTCGACATAAGCCTCGGTGTTCCTCCCGAGCTGCCTGCCTAAGGCGATGTGCATCAACCGCTGAAAGGTTGCGCCTGCATTGTGCAATCCGAATGGCATGCAGGTGTAGCAGTACACCCCACACGGGGTCAGGAAAGCCGTCTTCTCCACATCCTCGACCGCCATCTTGATTTGGTGATAGCCAGAGAAGGCATCCAGGAAGCACAACAGGTCACACTCAGCAGTAGAGTTGATGATTCGATCGATGCGGGGGAGTGGGAACGGATCTTGTGGGCAAGCCTTGTTGAGGTTGGTAAAGTTGATGCACATGCGTTCCTTCGCCCCCTTCTTCGGCACAACAACACGGTTCGCCAGCCATTCCGAATAGCGAACCTCGCGAATGACTCCCGCAGCTTCCAGCTTGCGGGTTTCTTGGACGATGAGAGCCTGCTTCTCGGTGGACTGCTGCCTTGCCTCCTGCTTCACGGGGCATACGTTGGGGCATACGTTCAGGTGATGCTCAATCACTTGCCTGGGGACCCCCGCCAGCTGCTTGGGTTCCCACGCGCTCCTTGTTCGCGTGCAGGAACTTCACCAGGGCCTTCTCTTGTTCTGGGACGAGATTGGCGCCTATGGTGAAGGTGGCGCCGGAGGACCCATCCTCGTCGACTAGTACTTGCTTGGTCTCTGCTTTTGTCTTGGGTGAACAGCTGCTTCTTCTTGGTGGGGGCAGCCCCTTTAGCCTTGAGGGGATCGGCGCTAGTGGGCTGCGCTACTGCGGCTGCCTTGAAAGCAAGCTTGAGTGCCTGCAGGGCATCTTTTGCATCTCGGGCTATGGTGAGGATGCCACTGCTCCCGGGCATTTTTCATCAGGTTGTAAGCCGGGTGAGTTGCTGCCATGAACTAGGCCAAAGCCGGGTAGCTGCGGATGGCATTGTACAGGAGGCTGATGGGGGCGGCGTCGAAGTCGACCAGCTCCGTGCGGAAGTTGGCTTGGGTGCCAAAGGTCACCGGGAGACGGATCTGCCCCAAGGAGTTGGTGGAACGGCCCCCGACGCCCGAGAAGGGCTGGCTGGGTCGGAGTCGCTCCAGCGGCACGTGGAGGAGGCTGAAGGCCTCGACCGAGAGCACATTGAGGCTGGCCCCGCCGTCGATGAGGGCCTTGGTGATGGCCACCTGGCAGATGGTGGGGGTGCACAGGATCGGGAGCACACCCGAGCAAGCGGTGTTGGCGGGGTGATCATCCAAGCTGGAGGTCAAGTCGGCCTTGGGTGCCACCCAACCCGGAGGAGCTTGGCGGCGAGTGAGGGCAGTGCCAATCTGGTGGACGAATGGCTTGACATGGCAACTCGTGGGTGGGGCTTGCGAGCCACCTAGGAGAGCCGCGACGACGGGGAGTGCCGGCGCTGCGTGGTGGGCGAGGAAGCGGCTGCGCAGCTCCTCCCAGGTGGCCACCGAAGATGCTGGTAAGTAGAGCAGCCACATGCGCTGGACGCTGATAAGTGCCATGGGCAGCTGAAAGGATCGAGATGGACCTAGAGGGGGGGGGTGATGAAGCCATGTACCTAGGGTAGGGTTACGGGCCTGTCCAAGGTACCCTCCCCAAGGACATCTCTTAGAAGAAGCCGTCTTTCAGTCGACCAAGAGGAACTCCACTCGACGGACTAGAAGACACTCGACGAACCTGAAGACACTCGACGAACCTGAAGACACTCGACCATGAAGACTCACTCGACCATCAGGAATTCAGGATCTATTCTGTATCCAAACGGTCTGTAATTAAGTAGTCTTAATGGTCATGATGACACTTTATGTAGGGCGTTACCAGTAACGCTAGGCCTTAATATACTTTAACTCTCTGCTACGTGGGCTGGCTGGGGTCCTGGCGTCCTCTATATAAGCCACCCCCCTCCACTGGTAGAAGGGTTCGACCCCTGTAACTCATATACACATAAACCAGTCGACCGCCTCCGGGCTCCGAGACGTAGGGCTGTTACTTCCTCCGTGAAGGGCCTGAACTCGTAAAACACCTGTGTGTACAACTGCTCCATAGCTAGGATCTTGCCTCTCCATACCTACCCCCCATTCTACTGTCAGACTTAGAACCACGACAGTTGGCGCCCACCGTGGGGCAGGTGTCTTAGCGGCTTGTTGGAGAAGTTGCAATCTTTTCGATTCCTATCATCATGGTTTCAGGTGGAGTTTTGGTTGAGGGTCGCGAGATCCGTATCAGCGCGCTCACATTCATCACCGACGACTCTGCCTGGCTGCAGGAGGCCCCGCTCGACGTCAATGCGCTCCCGATCCGCGGAGCTACACATTTTCGAGCGTGCGTCCGCGGCGTCCTTCTGCGGCAACCGTCGACTCAGTATCGGCCGGTTTTCGTGTCATCCTCCCTCCCAGCTTCCCGCCGGCATAAGCGCTCCGGTCGATCGAGGCTTCAGCGGTGGGTGAGGCATGCAGTGGCTCGCTAGTCAACCACTGCCCAAGTCGCGGCAATCGAGCCCGACGAATCTCTCTACGGCCTGTTTGACCTGTGGACTGGCTCCGCAGAGACTGCATCCGAATGCGACAGCAGTGATCCGGCGGTGGAGGGCCTGATGGTCGATGGACCGCACGTTTCCCCCGGTTTTCCTGGCACCACGGGAGGAAATGGCGGAGGCGACCCGTCACACGACCATGAGGAGTACCGCCCCGAGCCCCTCGACTCACAGCAGAGGGAAGAGCTTCGCCGCTGGAACGTGGATGCGCTTCATACTCTGATCGTTGGAGAAACACCTGAGGCTCGCGCCTTAGAGGACGCACGCTTGGCCAACCTGGTTGAGCGCACTCGACTGGAAAACCTTCAGTGGGCACTCGACGAGCGTGCGCGACAACGGATTCCAGACTCCAGTCGACGCCAACTCTTTAAACCTCCGACTCAGGTATACCGCACTCCAATCCAGAATTTAGCAGCTGCAACACATATAGCAGAGTCGATTCAGCCTTCCCAGTCAGAGGCTGGCAGAGGCTTGATGCAGATTAGGGATTTGCTCCGGGCAGCTGGAGATCAGAATTCAGCTGTGTCGCAGTCGCGGAACAGGATCCATAGTAGGTCTGTGGCGGAGAATACAGTCCAGTCGGCTCATAGGCCCAGATCGCCCCCGAGGCGTGAAGGGCGTGGTGACCCACACGATCAGTACAGAAACTATGAGCATGATGATCACCGAGTCGATCGCAATGATTGACGTCGAGTGCCCACTCCTCCCCGGAGGGGTGGATCATATATGCCTCGGCAGCAAGATGACAGACGCCAGTACAGTGGCGGACGAAGAATTCCAGTCGACCCTAGGGAACTAGGCTTTGACGCGAGATCCATCATCGTTCAGGGTCTGGTCGACCGGAACAGAGCCCACAGAGAGGGTAATGACAGAGACATGCCCACCAGCAGCCGAGTACACGTCTCCAGACCAGAGTGCTTCAGCAGAGCCATCAGAGCCGCGGTGATTCCTCCCAACTTCAGGTTGGCGACTGGAGTCAGCAAGTTCAACGGTGAGTCCAAGCCTGACACTTGGCTTGAGGACTACCGAGTGGCTGTTCAGATCGGCGGTGGAAATGACGAGGTGGCCATGAAGCATCTGCCCCTCATGTTGGAAGGGTCAGCCAGGGCATGGTTGAATCAGTTGATGCCCAGCAGCATCTACACGTGGGAGGACCTCTCCCGAGTGTTTGTCAGGACATTCGAAGGAACGTGCAAGCGGCCAGCGGGATTGACAGAGCTGCAATCTTGTGTACAAAAGTCGAATGAGACTCTGAGAGATTACATCCAGAGATGGATCACACTGCATCATACAGTGGAAAATGTGTCCGATCACCAGGCAGTCTGCGCCTTCAAGGAGGGCGTAAAGAACAGAGAGCTAAGCCTGAAATTCGGTCGAACTGGAGAAATGCCTCTGAGTCGAATGATGGAAATAGCCACCAAATATGCCAACCGTGAGGAAGAGGGTCGTCTCCGGAGCGGCAAACACGTCAGTCGCCCAGGACACCGGAGGTGGAAATTCCAGTCGGAAGCAAAAGCACAAGGCTGAGCCAGCCGCACCTGGAGAAGCCTTGGCCCTGAGCCAAGGAAAATTCAAAGGGAAACCCAAGGGGCCTTGGAACCCCAAGAAGGTAAAAGATAAGGAAGGAAATGACGTGTTGGATTTGCCATGTCACATCCACACTAAGAAAGACGAAGAGGGTAATTTCATCTACCCGAAGCACACCACTCGGCAATGTCGACTCCTGATTCAGCAGTTGCAAGGGAAGCAGCCCAAGGACAAAGAAAAAGAGTCGGACAAAGTTGAGGACAAGGAGGATAGTGATGGAGAATACCCGCAGGTCAATTCCACCTTGATGATTTTTCCCGATGTTGAGAGCAAACACCGACTGAAAGTTATAAACAGAGAGGTAAACATGGCTGCTTCGTCAACACCCAATTACCTGAACTGGTCTCAGACTGCCATTACATTCGATCAATCTGATCACCCTACACACATAGCCACCCCTGGGAGGCAAGCGTTGGTGGTCGACCCAGTCGTTGAGGGCACTCGACTGACCAAATTGTTGATGGATGGCGGCAGCAGTTTGAATATACTGTATGCTGAGACACTAAAAGGGATGGGCATTCCGATGTCCAGACTGAGCACGAGCAATATGAGCTTTTATGGAGTCATTCCTGGCAAGAAGGCCGCGTCACTCGGTCAGATTGCTCTCGATGTAGTTTTTGGTGATTCGAAGAATTTCCGCAAAGAGAAGCTGACATTTGAGGTTGTGGATTTCCAGTGCCTATCATGCAATTTTGGGTAGGCCAGCATATGCACGTTTTATGGCTCGACCTTGTTACGTGTACCTCAAACTGAAGATGCCAGGCCTTAAAGGCGTGATCACTGTCACCGATAACCGCAAGAAGGTAGAAGAGTGCTTCCAGAAGGGCTCAAAGATCGCCGATGCTCAGATGGTGACAGAAGAGTGGCAGGAACACAGACCCGAGTGATTTGTTGCGAGACAAGAAGCCTGCCACGGAATCAGCGTTTCAGTCGTCCGGTGAGACAAAACCCGTTCACATCCACCCGACCGACCCAAACGCTGCTCCAACTCATATCTCCACAACACTCGACCTCAAATAGGAAGAAGCGCTCATCCAGTTCCTCCGTGAGAACTGGGACATCTTCGCATGGAAACCTTCTGACATGCCGGGTGTACCCAGGGGACTGGCTGAGCATCGTCTACTAGTCGACTCGAAGGCAAAACCTGTGAAGGAACATCTGCGACGGTCCGCCGTCCAGAAAAGAAAGGCCATTGGCGAAGAAGTGGCTCGGCTCCTAGCAGAAGAGTTTATCCGAGAGATTTACCACTCCGAGTGGCTCGCCAATGTCGTCATGGACAATTCTCTTCGCATGTGCATCGATTTCAAGCATATCAATCGGGCCTGCCCGAAAGATCATTTTCCTCTTCCCCGCATCGACCAAATAGTCGACTCAACTGCGGGATGTGAGCGACTTTATTTCTTGGATGCTTATTCTGGGTACCATCAGATCCGTGTGTTTGGACCCGATGAGATCAAAACAGCTTTCATCACCCCATTCGGGTGCTTCTGTTATGTCACCATGCCATTCGGCCTCAAGAATGCCGGAGCCACGTTCATGAGGATGATTCAGAAGTGTTTGCTCACTCAAATCAGTCGGAATGTGGAAGCATACATGGATGACATTGTGGTCAAGTCACGGAAAGGTTCCGACCTGCTGACTGACCTAGCTGAAACATTTGCAAAGCTCAGGAGGTACGATATCAAGCTTAATCCATCAAAATGCACATTCGGAGTTCCTGGCGGAAAGTTGCTCGGTTTTCTCGTTTCCAAACGGGGAATCGATGCTAATCCAGAAAAAGTTGGCACTATACTCCGAATGAAACGCCCCGTGCGTGTGCACGATGTCCATAAACTTACTGGATGCTTGGCCGCATTAAGTCGATTCATCTCTCGCCTCGGTGAAAAGGCATTGCCTCTTTACCGACTGATGAAGAAGTCAGACAAGTTCGAGTGGACTCAAGAAGCTGATGCAGCATTTGCAGAGTTAAAAACCCTGCTTTCCACCCAGCCGGTGCTTGCTGCCCCAATCAGCAAAGAGCCTTTGCTGCTTTACATTGCAGCCATAGGACAAGTCGTCAGCACTGTACTTACGGTCGAGCGGGAAGAGGAAGGAAAAGCCTTCAAAGTTCAGCGCCCAGTGTATTACATTTCTGAAGTCCTGACCCCGTCCAAGCAACGCTACCCTCATTATCAGAAGCTTGTGTATGGAATTTACATGACCACGAAGAAAGTTGCCCATTACTTCTCTGACCACATTATCACAGTCGTCACCGACGCCCCCTTATCAGAGATTCTGCACAATAGAGACGCAACTGGTCGAGTGGCAAAATGGGCGATTGAACTTCTTCCCCTTGATATCAGATTTGAGGCAAAGAAAGCAATCAAGTCCCAAGCAATAGCAGATTTCCTCGCCGAGTGGACCGAACAGCAGTTGCCGACCCAAGTTCACTCGGAGCACTGGACTATGTTCTTCGATGGCTCCAAAATGCTGAATGGTTCCGGTGCCGGAGTAGTCTTGGTTTCCCCCGGAGGAGATAAGCTCAGATATCTACTCCAGATTCACTTTGATTCCGTCAACAATGAAGCAGAATACGAAGCACTCTTGTACGGGTTGCGTATGGCCATTTCACCCGGCGTCCGTCGCCTCATGGTCTACGGCGACTCAGACTTAGTGGTCAACCAAGTGATGAAGGAGTGGGACGTCAGAAGACCGGCCATGACTGGATACTGCAATGCAGTCAGAAAGCTGGAGAAGAAATTCGAGGGATTAGAGCTCCATCACGTTCCCCGATTGAAAAATCAAGCAGCCGATGACTTGGCAAAGATAGGTTCCAAGAGGGAAGCCATTCCGAGTGGTGTGTTTTTGGAGCATGTTCACACACCATCGGTTCAAGAAGATCCTTTCACTGAGGAAGTCCCGCAGCCCAAAAGCGCCACAGATCCGACTGAAGTCGAGGTCCCAGCTGTGGTCGACTTGATCATGGAAGGTTTGGTCATCACTCCCGATTGGACAGTGCCCTATATCGCCTATATGTTGAGAAAAGAGCTCCCCGAGAATGAAGAAGAGGCTCGGGAGATCGTCCGCCGATCCAAAGCCTTCACCGTCATGAGGGGACAGTTATACAGAGAAAGTGCGACTAGAGTCAGCCAGAAATGCATAACACCAGAGGAAGGTCGAATGATTCTCAACGACATCCACTCGGGGACCTGTGGCCATCATGCGTCTTCTCGGACCATCGTGGCTAAAGCATACCGAGCTGGTTTTTATTGGCCCAGAGCAAATGAGATGGCGAAAGAGATAGTCGACAAATGTGAAGGATGTCAATTTTACTCCAATATGTCACACAAACCCGCCTCGGCCTTGAAGACCATTCCACTCGTCTGGCCTTTTGCTGTGTGGGGACTGGATATGGTTGGGCCTCTGAGGATAGGCAGAAATGGCTACACCCATGTGTTGGTAGCAGTCGACAAGTTCACTAAGTGGATCGAGGCTAAACCCATCAAGAATTTTGGACGCCGGCACCGCCGTCAGCTTCATCAGGGAGTTGGTGTTCAGATACGGAGTTTCCCACAGTATCATCACGGATAATGGGTCAAACTTTGACTCCGAAGAGTTCAAAGCCTTCTGCGCATCTCAGGGTACGCGAGTCGACTACGCTTCAGTCGCTCACCCCCAGTCGAATGGACAAGCAGAGCGAGCAAATGGCTTAATTCTCAAAGGACTGAAACCCCGACTGATGCGCGACCTCAAACACGCAGCTGGTGCGTGGGCCGATGAACTTCCGTCGGTACTTTGGGGGTTGAGGACCACGCCGAATCGGTCGACTGGGAGGACTCTGTTCTTCTTGGTCTACGGAGCCGAAGCAGTCTTGTCGAGTGACCCGCTTCACAACGCGCCCCGAGTCGAACTTTACACCGAAGCTGAAGCAGAGCAGGACCGACAGGACGCAGTCGATCTTCTAGAAGAAGAAAGAGAGATGGCCTTGATTCGATCGACCATTTACCAGCAGGACTTGCGTCGCTTCCATGCCAGAAATGTGAAGAGTCGAGCTTTCCAGGAAGGAGATTTAGTTCTCCGAGTGGATCAGCAGAAACCACACAAGCTTGCTCCTACTTGGGAAGGTCCCTTCATCGTCACCAAAGTTCTCCATAATGGGGCATACCGCCTTTACAATGTCGAGCACCAGATTGACGAGCCTAGAGCATGGAACGCGGACTTACTCCGCCCTTTTTATACTTAAGTTTTTCACTCGGATGAGTTGTAATAAAAAGTACTCCTGTAGTGTATTCATCAAAGACAAAGAGCTTCATAATTTTCTTAGTGATTGTTATTGCTTTTGCTCTCATAAATCTGTCCCCCAGTGGGTGGCCTAGCTACGAACCCATTTCGCCTAAGCTTGTAAAAATCCTACCGAGTGGTAAGCCAGCCTTCCACTCGGAGGCTTAGCTGCGAATCCGTTTCGCCTAAGTTAAAACAAAATCCTACCGAGTGGTAAGCCAGCCTTCCACTCGGGGGCTTAGCTACAGCCCAGTGCTTGCCTAAGTTTTTTAAAATCCTACCGAGTGGTGAGCCAGCCTCCCACTCGGAGGCTTAGCTCCAGTCCAAGTACTCGCCTAAGTAAACAAATCCTACCGAGTGGTAAGCCAGCCTTCCACTCGGGGGCTTAGCTGTAGCCCAGTGCTCGCCTAAGTTTTTGAAAATCCTACCGAGTGGTGAGCCAGCCTCCCACTCAGAGGCTTAGCTGCAGTCCAAGTACTCGCCTAAGTAAACAAATCCTACCGAGTGGTGAGCCAGCCTCCCACTCGGAGGCTTAGCTGCAGTCCAAGTACCCGCCTAAGTAAACAAATCGTACCGAGTGGTGTGCCAGCCTCCCACTCGG
>NC_041385.1:109646893-109699428 GCF_002162155.2 Triticum dicoccoides | reverse complement strand
AGAGCAAACCTCCCACTCGGGGGCTTAGCTGTAGCCCAGTGCTCGCCTAAGTTTCTGAAAAATCCTGCCGAGTGGAGAGCAAACCTCCCACTCGGGGGCTTAGCTGCAGCCCAGTGCTCGCCTAAGTTTCTAAAAAATTCTGCCGAGTGGAGAGCAAACCTCCCACTCGGGGGCTTAGCTGCAACCCAGTGCTCGTCTAAGTTTCTAAAAAATCCTACCGAGTGGAGAGCAAACCTCCCACTCGAGGTGCTTAGCTGCAGCCCAGTGCTCGCCTAAATTTCTAAAAAAATCCTACCGAGTGGTGAGCAAGCCTCCCACTCGGTAGCTTAGCTGCAGCCCAGTGCTCGCCTAAGTTTCTATAATCTTTCCGAGTGGAGAACAAGTTTCTCACTCGAAGGCTTGGTTGTAACCAAGCACTCGCCCGAACACGACGAGCACAAGTCGACTGCAATTTGTGCTTCACTCCTACCTGCAAAAGAGCATTTCTGATGCTAACATATATTCCAACCCAAAGGAGATAGTTGTCCAAAAGAAGCAAACGTATTTCAACGGCAAATCAAGTTCGGATAACGTCCTACAGACCCAGAAGTGCTCAGGCATCAAGCCTGTTAAAGTTTGGCGGTTACAAAAATCACTCGGCATTCCGAGGCAAATTCAAATCATCAAGCATAATAGTTTTTTACCCCTCCTGTGGAGGGCTGGAAGGCGCAACGAACTCGTCTAGGTCGATCCCATCTCCAATCTGAGTGGCGGCCGCGATGAAGGTCTCCAAGAAAGAACGGAAGTCATGCTTCCTAGTATTGGCCACCTTGAGAGACACCAGCTTGTCCTCTCTCGCTTCTTTGCAGTGGACGCGGACTAAGGACAATGCGACGTCAGCACCGCACCGGGCAGAAGACTTCTTCCACTCTTGCACTCGACTCGGAATCTCGTTCAGTCGAGTCATCGGCGACTCACGGTCATTATGAAGCATTTCTTCTGGCCAGAGCGATGTGTCGATGCGTGATCTAGCGGCCTTCAGTCTTGCAAGGTAATCGACCACTGCAGCAATGCGGGACTCGAGGCGGAGCACGTTCATAGCAGTTTCATCCTTCACTGGAGAGTTGATAGGGTCCAAGCCAGTCTCCACTCGACTAGTCTCCTCTTCAAAGTTTTGGCAGAATTTTGTGGACATGATTCAAGAGCGGCTTCGATCATGAGGAACAGCTTCTTGGCGAGTCCTCCCAGATAAAGAAAGTCAGTAACTACCAATCGGAGATAAGAGGTTACCTTCGAGCATGAGGAACAGCTTCTTGGCGAGTCCTCCCAGATAAAGCTCCAAGTCATTTTTCTTTCCTGCCAGTTCACCAGCTTTGTCATCTAGGACCATATTGGCATTCCTCAGTCGAGTGACTTCTTGGTTGGCCACGTCAAGAGTGGCTTTCAGTCAAGTGTTATCTTCTTCGAGTTTGTTGACGGAAGCCAACTTCTCTTCCGCAAGCCTGGTCTTGTTTGCAGCCCTTTTCTGCGCCTCGGCAAGGTCGAGGTCCTTCTTCTTCAGAGCATCCTTCATTTTTTCTGCGAAAATCACAGTAAGATCATATTCGGAGATAGGCAAGAAGCGAGGACAGTCGTCAAGATTCTCACCAAACATACCTTTTGCCTCCTCCTTCGCCTTCATGAAGTTCTCTTGAACAAGCTTTTGATCAAGCTCAAGCTGGATATACTTGTTCTCCAGCTCGGTGTAACGAGAAACAAGGTCACAAGATTTCTGTGAAAGTTCAACCGACAGACATCAATGACAGATCACTTCCGAGTGACTAAAAGGAAAAGTCGTACTATTTCTAAGACTACAAGTGAATCTAAAACATTCAACCGTAGTCTTGGGGACTACACCCAGTGGGTGCACTCAGCGTGCCCCCACTAGTTCTATCAGCCAGAGTCAGAGTCGATCAGTCGACCGGAAGCAGTTGACTGTCAGCAGTAATAACAATATATATATATATATATATATATATATATATATATATATATATATATATATATATATATATTCAGACCATAGCCGATTGCCAGCAATCGACCACGGTCTCGGGGACTACACCCAGTGGGTGCACTCAGCGTGCCCCCACCAGTTTCATTGATTCCACTCGACCATGGTCGAGTGGAACAAGCAAAGTGAGAAATCTCAAGATACAAAAACTATAGTCGACTGCCAGCAGTCCACTCTAGAATTGACACACCCAGTGGGTGTATGACAAAAATCAAGATTTCCAGTCGGTGTTCAATTACGTGGACATTGCTCTGGAGAGCTGAGCTTGCATCATAAGCTGCTTGGCTGGCAGTTCGGATCGCCTTCACCTGCTCCATCATAATTCCGGCCTGGTGTATAGCTTCCTTGGCAGCGCTTGCTTGGTCCTCCGGGACGTGGTAGGTGGAGAAGAGGGAAGGCGGGTCAGCACTCGACGATGAGGGGCGGGCAACCGTCAACGGCTCCGCAAAGGAAACGGTAGCCCGAGCAACGTTGCTCCCGTCGGGAATCTGTGGTCCAGGTGCTGATGTAACCTGCGCAGCCTTGCCAACAGTCGCCTTTCTGCTCCTCCTCTGCCTCAGCAGCGCTTCGTCGGCATCATCAGGAAGATTGATGACAACGTTAGGTGGAGCTGCAGAAGAAGTTCAAAATCAAAAATGGAGATTCAATCGACCAAAAGCGAAACCGCACAGATCATACCAGGTTGAGAAGTCACAGCATCTTCCATTTCTTGATCCTCATGCCTGGCTGAAGTCTCAGAAGTAGCAGCGCTGCGATTTGCAAAATATCAGTCGGTCTGCAATTGAGTCGACCGGAGTGGAAAACATGAGTTACGATCATTACCCAGAGACAGTCGGAATCTCCATCCACATCTTTGGTAGGGCCTTCGCCGGTTTTGACGGGGCCGCTCGGGGCTGCTTCGACGCCTTTTCAGTTGGTGCCGGTGAAGTTGTCCGAGGACGTTTAGTCGACTGCCCAGCAGGAGCGACTCCCTTGCCACAATCAGCCGCAGGGTCGTGGGTGAGTTTGGACCTCCTTTCGGAACGAGGAGGCGCAACTTCCTCCTCCTCTTCCTCCTCATCAGAACCTGCGTCTTCCTCACCTCCCACTCCTCTTGGCTTTCGCCTCCGCTTCCTTCCTCCTCTTCAGCCTGCGCCTGCGCCCCGTTGGGCATCGAGTACAGCTCAGTGGTCTCCTGAAAGACAGCAAGCAAGACAAAGGTCAATTGACCGATTTACAACAAAACAGAATGGACGGAACAATCGGAGGAAAATAGTCGCACCTTGTCCACCTCATAAGATTGGTCGAGTGGAACGATCCTCCTAGCTCCCCGAGGGTTGTCCTTGTTCCCAGTGATGGCAGTCACACACCTCTCCAATGTAGCATCGTCGACCTCCTCTGGGTGGACCCGGCTGGTGTCTTCAGTACCAGAATACAGCTACATCGGGTGGCCCCGGTACTGGAGTGGTTGGATGCGCCACCGAAGGAAAACCTCCAAAAGGTCCATGCCGGTCACGCCGTCACGAATCAACTGAACTACCCGCTCCATCAACATTTTCACCTGAGCCTTCTCCTCCGGAACTACTTTCAGAGAGGAGGGCTTGTTCACTCGACTCATGGAGAAGGGAGGGAGCCCGGTCGACTGCCCTGGCGTTGACTGGTCTTGGCAGTAGAACCTGGTCGACTGCCACCCTCTGACCGACTCGGGAAGGGTCATGGCAGGGAAAGCGCTCTTACTCCTCATCTGGACCCCGAGACCCCCACACATCTGGATCACCTAAGTTCTCTCGTCATTGGGGCTGGCCTTTTTCACCGTTTGGGAATGACAAGTGAATATATGCTTGAAGAGGCCCCAGTGCGGCCGACAACACAAGAAATTCTCACACAGAGATACAAAGGCGGAGAGATAGGCGATAGAATTTGGAGTGAGATGGTGAAGCTGAGCTCCAAAGAAATTCAGAAATCCATGGAAGAAAAGATGCAGCGGCAAAGAAAACACTCGATCTACATGAGTCGCCAAGAGGACGCACTCACCCTCCTGAGGTTGCGGTTGACACTCCGTCCCCGGAAGCCTCGCTGCTCCATGCTCGATCAACCCCTCATTGGCTAAGTCATCGAGGTCCTTCTGGGTGATGGTCGAGTGGATCCAATCTCCTTGGATCCAACCCTACGGCAGACGAGACCGCGACGAGGATCCATCCCGACTGGGCGCTCTCCCCTTCGCTTGCACCGTCGCCTTCTTCGCCCGCTCCAAAGCCGCCGTCTTCTCCTTCACCATTGCCGCTGACGAAGCCCGAACAGAGCAACGGCACTGGGCAGTTGGTGAGCGTAGTAGATGAATATGGAGACGAGGGAGGAGAAAATGAGGAGGCACTGTTCGGAAAACCTCCGCCTGGTTCCTTATATGGGGTCACTTCCGAGTGGCTGACTGGTAGGCCCAGGCAATCCTGTCAAATCCCAAAACAGTCACGCACGCGATACGTGGCGAAAAAGGCGGCATGGAGATCGAGGCGTCCCTGCCTTATCCCGTCCGAGTACCGCGGCGTTCTCCGCTTCGCGCGCTTCACAAAATTCGGATCCCGCTAAATCCGCTAACCAACAGGGCAACTTGTCAGACGGAAGATCTCCTGCAATCCGTCGCTCAGAAATCTCCAAGTTCATAAAGTTCACTCGACAGATATAAAGAATGGATCAAGGCGACTGAAGAAAGTTGACACCCTCACTTAAAAGTCATTGATCTTGAGCGAAAACACCTTTACAGTACCAGAAAGCAAGTCGGAAAGATTGCCAACTCCGTCCTCACTGAAACCTCGATCCATTCGGGGGCTACTGATGAAGCCATGTACCTAGGGTAGGGTTACAGGCCTGTCCAAGGTACCCTCCCCAAGGACATCTCTTAGAAGAAGCCGTCTTTCAGTGGACCAAAAGGAACTCCACTCGACGGACTAGAAGACACTCGACGAACCTGAAGACACTCGACGAACCTGAAGACACTCGACCATGAAGACTCACTCGACCATCAGGAATTCAAGATCTATTCTGTATCCAAACGGTCTGTAATTAAGTAGTCTTAATGGTCATGATGACACTTTATGTAGGGCGTTGCCAGTAACGCCAGGCCTTAATATACTTTAACCCTCTGCTACGTGGGCTAGATGGGGTCCTGGCGTCCTCTATATAAGCCACCCCCCTCCACCGGTAGAAGGGTTCGACCCCTTTAACTCATATACACATAAACACCCCTACCTGTTTGGCCACCGCACCTGTCGCAAGGCCGGGATCAGAGTTCTGAGCCCCCAGGGCCCGGTGTCGGCCCCTGCGGCCGGAGCGGGTGGCGCGTTACCCGCCATGAGGGTGAAGCGCGTTGTTGATGGAGAACGGGTCGTCGGCAGGGAGAGCTCCGGCGCACCCCTACCTGGCGCGCCAAATGTTGGATGTCGGGTTCCGGCAAGACCCTTAAGGTTCGAACTCTGGGGTGCGCGCGAAGATCTTCCCCCTACCGATCCATGTCCCAGTGCCTCGCTGAGAATCTAGACTAGCAAGATGAACAACATAAGGGACACGGAGTTTATACTAGTTCGGGCCATCGTTGCGGTGTAATACCCTACTCTAGTTTGCGGGGTGTGGATTGCCTCAGGGGCTGGTGATGAACAATATAGAGGAAGAACAACCTCGCGAGGGGAGGTGTTCTTGTGATGGTGTTGGTAGTTCTGGTCCGAATCGATCCTCCCCTTTCACTGTGGTGGCTAGCCCTATATATAGAGGCCCTGGTCCTCTTCCCAAATATTGAGCGGGAAGGGTGCCAACAACGACCATTTTGAAGGGGAACATCTAGTACACTTATCCTACTAAATTTGTTCTTCGACTGCCAAAGGCTCTGGTGATGACGCCGTCTTGGGCTCCACGGTGACCTCCGTCCTGCTGCTCCGTTGGTCTTTGTCTTGTTGCATCGAAACGGTAGCCTTCGCCTGATGCCTTGGTCTGTGCTTGCTCCCTTTGCACCAAAGAGGAAACAAGGACACTGCACAGGCCGGCGCCCGCCTGGCCTCGATCGTCATGGTTTGCGTCATGAGCACCTCACGAGGTACCCTTGCCTTGATCTCTCCGCCTCCCCGCGAGCTTGCCTGGCGAGGCCGCTCCTGAGGAAGCTTCCTGTCGTCCGCCCCGCGGGGCTTGGCTCCTCGCGAGGGTCTTGAGCTTGAGTCAATGAAGATGGGCCACACTGGGCCTCCACTCGAGCCACGCCGCAGGTCGCAGGCAGGCAAGTCTGGGGACCCCCGTTCCTAGAACGTCGACAGTTTGGACACCGGAAAGGTTCCGAGTGGTTTGGGCATTTTTCCGGAGTACCGGGAGGTTACCGGAACCCCCCGGGGAGTTAATGGGCCTTAATGGGACATGGTGGAAGAGAGGAGGAGGCGGCCAAGGTGGGGGCGCCCCCCCAAGCCCAATCCGAATTGGGAGGGGGGCCGACCCCCCTTTCATTCTGTCCCTCTCCCTCTTCCTTCTTCTCCTACTCCAACTAGGGAAGGGGGGAAAGCTACTCCTACTGGGAGTAGGACTCTCCCCCCTTGGGCACGCCATAGAGAGGGCCGACCCTTCCCTCCTCCACTCTTTTATATATGGGGGAGGGGGGCACCCCATAGACACACAAGTTGATTGTTTAGCCGTGTGCGAGGCCCCCCTCCACAGATTTCCACCTCGGTCATATTGTTGTAGTGCTTAGGCGAAGCCCTGCGTCGATAACTTCATCATCACCCTCACCACGCCGTCGTGCTGACGGAACTCTCCCTCGGCCTCAGCTGGATCTAGAGTTTGAGGGACGTCACTGAGCTGAACGTGTGCAGATCACAGAGGTGTCATGCGTTCGGTACTTGATCGATTGAAAAAAAGAGTCGCAAAGACGTTCGACTACATCAACCGCGTTATATAACGCTTACGCTTTCGGTCTACGAGGGTGCGTGGACACACTCTCCCCTTCGTTGCTATGCATCACCTAGATAGATCTTGCGTGACCATAGGAATTTTTTGAAATTATTGCGTTCCCCAACAGTAGCATCCGAGCCAGGTCTATGCGTAGATGTTATATGCACGAGTAGAACATAAAGAGTTGTGGGCGATAATAGTCACATTGCTTACCAGCATGTCATACTTTGATTCAGCGGTATTGTTTTATGAAGCGGCTCAGACCGACATTACGCGTACGCTTATGCGAGACTGGTTCTACCGACGTGCTTCACACACAGGTGGCTAGTGAGTGTCTGTTTCTCAAACTTTAGTTGAACCAAGTGTGGCTATGCTAGGTCCTTGTTGAAGGTTAAAATAGAACACTTGACAAAAAATCGGTGTGGTTTTGATGCATAGGTAAGAACGGTTCTTGCTGAGCTCGTAGCAGCCACGTAAAACTTGCAACAACAAAGTAGAGGATGTGTAACTTGTTTTTGTAGGGCTTGCTGTGATGTTATATGGTCAAGGCATGATGAGATATACATTGTTGTATCAGATGATCATGTTTTGTAACAAAGTTATCGACAACTGGCAGGAGCCATATGGTTCTCGCTTTATTGTATGCAATGCAATCACCATGTAACTGTTTTACTTTATCACTAAGCGGTAGTGATAGTTGTAGTAACAATAGTTGGCGAGACAACAACCATGCTATGATTGCGATCAAGCTGTCGCACCGATGACGATGGAGAGCATGACGATGCTTCGATGATGGAGATCATGATGATGCTTCGATGATGGAGATCATGAGCACAAGATGATGATGGCCATATCATGTCACATATTTTGATTGCATGTGATGTTTATCTTTTATGCATCTTATTTTGCTTAGTACGGCGGTAGCACTATAAGATGATCCCTTACTGAATTTCAAGGTACAAGTGTTCTCCCTGAGTATGCACCGTTGCTACAGTTCGTCGTGATCACTTAGTTGATTTGGACATGGTTTAGTTGATTTGGATCACGTGATCACTTAGATGATTAGAGGGGTGTCTATCTAAGTGTGAGTTCTTAAGTAATATGATTAATTGAACTTTAACTTATCATGAACTTAGTCCTGATAGTATTTTCTAAATTATGTTGTAGATCAATAGCTCGCGTTATAGCTTCCCTATGTTTTTATATGTTCCTAGAGAAAACTAAGTTGAAAGATGATGGTAGCAATGATGAGTAATGGGTCCGTAATCTGAGGTGTATCCTCATTGCTGCACAGAAGAATTATGTCCTTGGTGCACCGCTAGGTGACAGACCTTTTGCAGGAGCAGATGCAGACGTTATGAACGTTTGGCTAGCTCAATAGGATGACTACTTGATAGTTTAGTGCACCATGCTTTACGTCTTAGAACCGGGACTTCAAAAACGTTTTTGAAACGTCACGGAGCATATGCGATGTTGCAAGAGCTGAAATTGGTATTTCAGACTCATGCCCGTGTCAAGAGGTATGAGACCCCTGACAAGTACTTTGCCTAAAAGATGGAGGAAAATTGCTCAACTATTGAGCGTGTGCTCAGAATGTCTGGGTACTACAATTACTTAAATCAAGTGGGAGTTAATCTTCCAGATAAGATAGTGATTGACAGAGTTCTCTAGTCAGCATCACCAAGTTACTGGAACTTTGTGATGAACTATAGTATGCAAGGGATGAAGAAAATGATTCCCGAGCTCTTCTTGATGCTGAAATTGACGAAGGTATAAATCAAGAAAGAGTATCAAGTGTTGATGATTAAACAAGACCACTAGTTTCAAGAAAATGGCAAAGGGAAAGAAAGGGAACTTCAAGAAGAATGGTAAGCAAGTTGTCACTCCCGTCAAGAAGCCCAAAGCTAGACCTAATCCTGAAATTAAGTGCTTCTATTGCAAAGGAAATGGGTCCTTTGATGTTAGTAACAAGGGTCTTAGGAACCCAAATAGACCATTCAATGTACTCATAAGGAGAACCAACAAATTTAGCATAAACATGCCCATCACTAGCATGGCACAACACATAAGATGGGTTAAAGTCGCCGGCTTTGTTGGGAGAGATGGCTTTGCGCTCTTTGGCATCACCACTCTTCCCATTGTTCTTCTTCTCCTTAGGGGCACCTTCTCCCTCCTTCACAAAGGTTTGCGTGAGCGGAGGAGGTCGATTGGTCTTGCTCTTCTTCTCCTTGTTCTTCCTCTTGTTCTTGGACTTGGGTGAGAACCCAACTCCCTCCTTGCCCACAACTTCCTTTTGATTGCTCAAAAGGTCATTTAGGTTCTTCTCGCCTTGTATGCATGACACAAGACCTTTCTCGAGTTGTTCCTTCAACTTGGCATTCTCCTCCACAAGATGCACATGCTCACAACATGGGTTAGTAGCATTTGCATTATCAATTAAGACCATGTGAGGAAATGTGGCCTTTTCCTTGGTTAGCTTAACTTGGAGTTGAGCATGAGACTCCTTGAGGGTAGCATGAGCACCTTTCAAGACCTTGTGGGCCTTGTCAAGTACATCAAACTCCTCCGTGAGTCTAACATGATCAACCCCAAGTTTAGCCTTCTCGGAAGCTAGAACACGAGACACAACAAGAGCATGATCAAGATCTTTCTTTAGTTTAGCATGACCATCATTGTGTGACTCCTCAAGAGCCAAACGATGCTCACGCTCTTCCTCAAGAGCATTAGAGAGATCCGATATCTCATCGGCATAGTCACGACTATGACTTTCTATCTTAGAGATGGTTTCTTCGTGAGCCTCGATCATGTCATTGGCTTCACCAAGTTGTTCCAAGAGAGCAACAAAGTGCTTCTTGGATTTGCCCTTGAGCTTACTCATGAAGGACTCAAATTCATTGATCTCCTCATTAGACCCCTTACCATTATCATAGTCATCCGTTGGAGGAGGGTTAGGAATAATGGTGGTTTTGATGTTGGAGGTTACCTTGTTGGTGGCCTTAGCCATGAGGCACTTGGCGGTGATGTTCTCGTTAGGTGCATCGAAGAGAGACACCCGGGGAGTTGTGACAATGGCAACGGATGCCATGGCCATTGTTTCACCATCTTCATCATCATCGTCATCCTCACGGTATTCTTCTTGAACCACCAACCCGCGAGAGGGAGTCTTCTTGGTGAAGTTGTTCTTGTTGGGGAAGGACTTGGCTTTGTCTTTTCGGATGAACTTGCCACCATTGTCTTCCCGCTTCTCGTAGGGACAATCCACAACGAAATGGCTAACATTGCCACAGTTGAAACAAGTTCTAACTCGTTGCTTCCCCTTGAGGCCACTTGAGTTGTTCTTGTTGAAGTTGGGTCTTGTATTCTTCTTACTCCAAAACTGTCTTGAGGCAAGATCCATGTGCTCATGATAATCATACTTCGTGTCCTCGGGGTTTCTCTCCTCATCTTCCTCTTCTTCTTCTTCTTCCACACTAACCTTGGCCTTCAAGGCAATATTGGGCTTCTTTGCCCTTTGAGAACGGAGCACCGCATTGTCGGCGGTCTTGTCCAAGATGCTCATTGCAACAAACTCATCCAACACTTCACCAAAGGTCATGGAGTGGAAGTCCGATCTTTGGCGAATGACGGAGGACATGGCCTTGTTGTAGGGCATCATGGCATTGATGAACTTGCGCTTGATCCAGTTGTCATCCGTGTCCTTTCTCCCATGATCTCGGAGTGCGACCGCGAGTTTGGTCGCTCTTTGAAAGAGCTCACGAGGTTCCTCATCCTCTTTCATTGCAAACTCATCGACTTCATCTTTCACCACTTCATAGTTGGAGCGTTGAATGCTTGCACTTCCTCGATAGAGATGCTCGACACATTTCCATGCTTCTTTAGCCATGGCATGAGGTCGAAGATGAGGGAGATCTTTGGGAAGGATTGCATCTTGGATGATGAAGAGAGCACTCTCATTGAATTTATTGTCCACTTCTTCTCGAGGGGTGAAGTTGCTTGGATCATGAGGATAGAAACCTTCTTCAATAATTCTCCAAAGGTTAGTGTTCACATGTTTTAAGTGACGCTTGAAGCGATAAAGCCAAGCGTCAAAATCTTCATTTTTCACATATTTAGGAGGAGGACCGGCATGATTCAAATGAGTAGAGGGGATCGGTCCTCTATACACTGGGGGTTCCACATTGGCAAAGATGTCGGTGCCATTTCTACCACTAGTAGACGGACTCTTTTCACTGTTAGCTTCCCCCTTGTCGGAGGTAGCATCCGTCACCTTGTTAGTGGGATCACCCACTTTCATCGGCGAGGTAGATAGTTTAAGTCCGTCTAAGAAATCAGAAAACATGCTTTTAACCTCGGCCGTCATGGAGGTTTTCAATGTGTCTAAAGCCACATTGAATTCCTCACGAGAGACCGAGGCTCCCCCTTCGGCCGTGGACAAGATGGGATTCACACCGGAGTGCTCCTCCGCACCGTCGTCGGTGTCAACCATACTCTTCGGACGGCAAAGTCCTTAATAAAGAGACGAGGCTCTGATACCAATTGAAAGGATCGATATGGTTGACTAGAGGGGGGGTGAATAGGCAACTAACAATTTTTAGACTTTTCTTTAACAATTTAAACCTTGCAATGAAATAGGTTGTCTAGATGTGCAACTACATGGACAACCTATATGATGCAAAGACAATAAGCACACAAGCAAGCAATGGATATAACTCAAGTAAGCTTGCAAAAGTAAAGGGACAAGATAACCAAGAGTGGAGCCGGTGGAGACGAGGATGTGTTACCAAAGTTCCTTCCTTTTAAGGGGAAGTACGTCTCCGTTAGAGCGGTGTGGAGGCACAATGCTCCCCAAGAAGCCACTAGGGCCACCGTAATCTCCTCACGCCCTCACACAATGCGAGATGCCGTGATTCCACTATTGGAGCCCTTGAAGGCGGCAACCGGACCTTTACAAACAAGGTTGGGGCTATCTCCACAACACTTGGAGGCTCCCAACAACACCATGAAGCTTCACCACAATGGAGTATGGCTTCGAGGTGACCTCAACCGTCTAGGGTGCTCAACACCCAAGAGTAACAAGATCCGCTAGGGATAAGTGGGGGGAATCAAATTTCTCTTGGTGGAAGTGTAGATCTGGGCCTTCTCAACCAATCCCGAGCAAATCAACAAGTTTGATTGGCTAGGGACAGAGATCGGGCGAAAATGGAGCTTGGAGCAACAATGGAGCTTTGGGGGAAAGATGTAGGTCAACTTTGGGGAAGAAGACCCCTTTATATAGTGGGGGGAACAATGCAACCGTAATCCCACTCACCAGCCCCGCACAGAGCGGTACTACCGCTAGGGAAGGGCGGTACTGCCGCTCCGGGCGGTACTACCGCTCAACCCAGCGGTACTGCCGCGCTGCCAGACCCCCAGGGCGGTACTACCGCTAGGGAAGAGCGATACTACCACTTAGGGCGGTACTACTGCTCCTACTGCCGCCCTTAGTGCCGCAAAACCCGACACGAAGAACTTCATTCGAGAATCAAGGCGGAAGTAGCCCAGGCGCTCAGCGGTACTACGGCCGAAAATCCCAAGCGGTACTACTGCTCAGAGAGCGGTACTACCGCTGGGGAGCTTCGGCGGTACTACCGCTGTGGTCGCGGTACTACCGCTGGGGCAGAGCAACGCATAGCAAGGGGAAAACGGCAGCTCCAGAGATGCGGAAGGAAAGACGACGGGTGTGATAAGGATGTGTACGTGTGATTCCACCCAAGTCTTACCAAAGCGGATCCCCTCTTGATAGTACGATGACTCCTACGAAACTAGACCACCAACAACAAAACGAAGGAGCTACACCGTCTTGAATACAACACTGAGGGGAGGAAATCGTCTCGTGCCAATGGATGAATCTCTGAAAGAACTAAACGCACATGATTAGTCCACACAAGCATTGTCATCAATCACCAAAACATCTTGGGGATAAATTTGCCCTTACACAAATGATGGGTTGTTCTGACCATCTCAAATAACGAGGAACTTCCGGCTCAACCGAATTTACAGCCCTCTTACGAACCTTCTGGTCACGTTTGCATAAGCTAGTGGTAAACGCATGGTACTGCCCACCCGCTCAACTGTTTCGGTTGGCTCTGGTAACCCGACTGCTGCTGCTGCTGTCCTCCCTGACCAGATTGCTGCTGATTATTTCCACCCGACTGTCCCTGAAAACTGGAATTTGAACTGCCGCCCGGACCATGAAAGCCGCCAGCCCCTGAACCGCCACCAGATCCATGACCACCATCAAAGATATTGGAGTTTTTAAACGCCTTCATGATCACACAATGTTTCCACAGGTGCGTAGCGGGGTGCTCCCGAGTGCCGTGTTTCAGACAGGGCTCGTTGAGTAGCTGCTCAAGAGAAGGACCTGACCCGCCGGTTCGAGGCCACTTGCCCTTACGTCTCTGATTGTTACCCTGTGTACTAGCGTTAGCCACAAACTCTGGGTTGCCGTCCGCCTTACACTTATTACTGCTTTGATTCCCCGGGTTGTGCTGTTGTCCCTTTCTATTACCGTTCCTTTTACCCTTCCCTGTCTTCTCATCGTCAGACGCGGGGTCCTTGGTATTATCAGAATCGGCATATTTGACTAAAGCCGCCATCAGCGTTCCCATATCGGTGCAGTCGTGCTTAAGGCGGCCCAATTTCTGCCTCAGTTGTTCAAAGTTGCAATTCTTCTCCAACATGAGGACTGCAGAGCTGGCATCCATCTTATCAGATGAGTGAATTATCTCCTTGACTCGGCGTACCCAATGGGTGGTGGATTCACCCTCTCCCTGCTTACAACTCGTCAAGTCCATGATCGACATAGATTGCTTACAGGTATCCTTGAAGTTCTGGATGAAACGGGCCTTTAACTCCTCCCACGAACCAATGGAATTAGGTGGTAAACCTTTTAGCCAAGACCGGGCCGTTCCATCTAACATCATGGTGAAGTATTTGGCCATTGCCGTGTCACTGACCTCCAACAGCTCGATGGCCATCTCATAACTCTCAATCCACACTCTGGGTTGTAAGTCAGCCGTGTAATTCGGTACCTTTCGAGGTCCCTTGAAGTCCTTAGGCAGGTGCACGTTGCGTAAAGCCGGTATCAAACAAGGAACTCCACCAGTTCTGGTGGCTACTCCCATCTCAATAGAGGTCATTGGATACTCTGGGATATCCTGGTGAGCCGCCAGCTGAGCCGTTGTCATAGCGTGGCGGCATCTCTGGCTTGAACTTGTTTGGCCACCGCACTTGTCGCAAGGCCAGGGTCAGAGCTCTGAGCCCCCAGGGGCCGGCGTCGGCCCCTGCGGCCGGAGCGGGCGGCGCGTTACCCGCCATGAGAGTGAAGCGCGTTGTTGATGGAGAACGGGTCGTCGGCAGGGAGAGCTCCGGCGCACCCCTACCTGGCGCGCCAAATGTTGGATGTCGGGTTCCGGCAAGACCCTTAAGGTTCGAACTCTGGGGTGCGCGCGAAGATCTTCCCCCTACCGATCCACGTCCCAATGCCTCGCTGAGATTCTAGACTAGCAAGATGAACAACATAAGGGACACGGAGTTTATACTAGTTCGGGCCATCGTTGTGGTGTAATACCCTACTCTAGTTTGTGGGGTGTGGATTGCCTCAGGGGCTGGTGATGAACAGTACAGACGAAGAACAACCTCGCGAGGGGAGGTGTTCTTGTGATGGTGTCGGTGGTTCTGGTCCGAATCGATCCTCCCCTTTCACTGTGGTGGCTAGCCCTATATATAGAGGCCCTGGTCCTCTTCCCAAATATTGAGCGGGAAGGGAGCCAACAACGACCATTTTGAAGGGGAACATCTAGTACACTTATCCTGCTAAATTTGTTCTTCGACTGCCAAAGGCTCTGGTGATGACGCCGTCTTGGGCTCCACGGTGACCTCCGTCCTGCCGCTCCGTCGGTCTTTGTCTTGTTGCACCGAAACGGTAGCCTTCGCCTGATGCCTTGGTCTGTGCTTGCTCCCTTTGCACCAAAAAGGAAACAAGGACACTGCACAGGCCGGCGCCCGCCTGGCGCCCGCCTGGCCTCGATCGTCATGGTTTGCGTCATGAGCACCTCACGAGGTACCCTTGCCTTGATCTCTCCGCCTCCCCGCGAGCTTGCCTGGCGAGGCCACTCCTGAGGAAGCTTCCTGTCGTCCGCCCCGCGAGGCTTGGCTCCTCGCGAGGGTCTTGAGCTTGAGTCGATGAAGATGGGCCGCACTGGGCCTCCACTCGAGCCACGCCACAGGTCGCAGGCAGGAAAGTCTGGGGACCCCCGTTCCCAGAAGGCCGATAATTTGGACACCGAAAAGGTTCCGAGTGGTTCGGGCATTTTCCGGGGTACCGGGAGGTTACCGGAACCCCCCGGGGAGTTAATGGACCTTAATGGGACATGGTGGAAGAGAGGAGGAGGCGTCCAAGGTGGGGGCGCCCCCCCCCCCCCAAATCCAATCCGAATTGGGAGGGGGGCCGACCCCCATTTCATTCTCTCCCTCTCCCTCTTCCTTCTTCTCCTACTCCAACTAGGGAAGGGGGGAAACCTACTCCTACTGGGAGTAGGACTCTCCCCCCTTGGGCACGCCATAGAGAGGGCCGACCCTTCCCTCCTCCACTCTTTTATATATGGGGGAGGGTGGCACCCCATAGACACACAAGTTGATTGTTTAGCCGTGTGCGGTGCCCCCCTCCACAGATTTCCACCTCGGTCATATCGTTGTAGTGCTTAGGCGAAGCCCTGCGTCGATAACTTCATCATCACCATCACCACGCCGTCGTGCTGACGGAACTCTCCCTCGGCCTCGGCTGCATCTAGAGTTTGAGTGACGTCACTGAGCTGAACGTGTGCAGATCATAGACGTGCCATGCGTTCGGTACTTGATCGATTGAAAAAAAGAGTCGCGAAGACGTTCGACTACATCAACCGCGTTATATAACGCTTCCGCTTTCGGTCTACGAGGGTGCGTGGACACACTCTCCCCTTCGTTGCTATGCATCACCTAGATAGATCTTGCGTGACCATTGGAATTTTTTGAAATTACTGCGTTCCCCAACAGTAGCATCCGAGCCAGGTCTATGCGTAGATGTTATATGCACGAGTAGAACATAAAGAGTTGTGGGCGATAATAGTCACATTGCTTACCAGCATGTCATACTTTGATTCAGCGGTATTGTTTTATGAAGCGGCTCAGACCGACATTACGCGTACGCTTATGCGAGACTGGTTCTACCGACGTGCTTCACACACAGGTGGCTAGTGAGTGTCTGTTTGTCCAACTTTAGTTGAACCAAGTGTGGCTATGCTAGGTCCTTGTTGAAGGTTAAAATATAACACTTGACGAAAAATCGGTGTGGTTTTGATGCATAGGTAAGAACGGTTCTTGCTGAGCTCGTAGCAGCCACGTAAAACTTGCAACAACAAAGTAGAGGATGTGTAACTTGTTTTTGTAGGGCTTGCTGTGATGTTATATGGTCAAGGCATGATGAGATATACATTGTTGTATCAGATGATCATGTTTTGTAACAAAGTTATCGACAACTGGCAGGAGCCATATGGTTGTCGCTTTATTGTATGCAATGCAATCGCCATGTAACTGTTTTACTTTATCACTAAGCGGTAGCGATAGTTGTAGTAACAATAGTTGGCGAGACAACAACCATGCTATGATTGCGATCAAGCTGTCGCACCGGTGACGATGGAGATCATGACGATGTTTCGATGATGGAGATCATGATGATGCTTCGATGATGGAGATCATGAGCACAAGATGATGATGGCCATATCATGTCACATATTTTGATTGCATGTGATGTTTATCTTTTATGCATCTTATTTTGCTTAGTACGGCGGTAGCACTATAAGATGATCCCTTACTGAATTTCAAGGTACAAGTGTTCTCCCTGAGTATGCACCGTTGCTACAGTTCGTCGTGATCACTTAGTTGATTTGGACATGGTTTAGTTGATTTGGATCACGTGATCACTTAGATGATTAGAGGGGTGTCTATCTAAGTGTGAGTTCTTAAGTAATATGATTAATTGAACTTTACCTTATCATGAACTTAGTCCTGATAGTATTTTGTAAATTATGTTGTAGATCAATAGCTCGCATTATAGCTTCCCTATGTTTTTATATGTTCCTGGAGAAAACTAAGTTGAAAGATGATAGTAGCAATGATGAGTACTGGGTCCGTAATCTGAGGTGTATCCTCATTGCTGCACAGAAGAATTATGTCCTTGGTGCACCGCTAGGTGACAGACCTTTTGCAGGAGCAGATGCAGACGTTATGAATGTTTGGCTAGCTCAATAGGATGACTACTTGATAGTTTAGTGCACCATGCTTTACGGCTTAGAACCGGGACTTCAAAAACGTTTTTGAAACGTCACGGAGCATATGCGATGTTGCAAGAGCTGAAATTGGTATTTCGGACTCATGCCCGTGTGAAGAGGTATGAGACCCCTGACAAGTACTTTGCCTAAAAGATGGAGGAAAATTGCTCAACTAGTGAGCGTGTGCTCAGAATGTCTGGGTACTACAATTACTTAAATCAAGTGGGAGTTAATCTTCCAGATAAGATAGTGATTGACGGAGTTCTCTAGTCAGCATCACCAAGTTACTAGAACTTCGTGATGAACTATAGTATGCAAGGGATGAAGAAAACGATTCCCGAGCTCTTCTTGATGCTGAAATTGATGAAGGTAGAAATCAAGAAAGAGTATCAAGTGTTGATGATTAAACAAGACCACTAGTTTCAAGAAAATGGCAAAGGGAAAGAAAAGGAACTTCAAGAAGAATGGTAAGAAAGTTGTCACTCCCGTCAAGAATCCCAAAACTAGACCTAATCCTGAAATTAAGTGCTTCTATTGCAAAGGAAATGGTCACTGGAAGCGAAACTACCCCAAATATTTGGTGGATAAGAAGGATGGAAAAGTGAACAAAGGTATATTTGATATACATGTTATTGATGTGTACCTTACTAGTGCTCGTAGTAACCCCTGGGTATTTGATACTTGTTCGGTTGCTAAGATTAGTAACTCGAAACAGGAGTTGCAAAATAAACAGAGACTAGTTGAGGGTGAAGTGACGATGTATGTTGGAAGTGGTTCCAAGATTGATATAATCATCATCGCACAACCCCTATACTTTCTTGATTAGAGTTGAACCTAAATAAATATTATTTGGTGTTTGTGTTAAAGCATGAATATGATTAGATCGTGTTTATTGCAATCCGGTTATTCATTTAAGACAGAGAATAATTGTTATTCTGTTTACATGAATAAAACCTTCTATGGTCATACACCCAATGTTGATGGTTTATTGAATCTCGATCATGGTAATACACATATTCACAATATTGATGCCAAAAGATGCAAAGTTGATAATGATAGTGCAAATTTTTTGTGGCACTGCCATTTGGGTCATATCGGTTTAAAGCGCATGAAGAATCTCCATGAAGATGGACTTTTGGAATCACTTGATTATGAATCATTTTGATACTTGCGAACCGTCCCTTATGGGCAAGATGACTAAAACCCCGTTCTCTGGAACAATGGAACGAGCTACTGACTTATTGGAAATAATACATACTGATGTATGCGGTCCAATGAGTGCTGAGGCTTGTGGCGGGTATCGTTATTTTCTGACCTTCACAGATGATTTGAGCAGATATGGGTATATCTACTTAATGAAACACAATTTTGAAACATTTGAGAAGTTCGAAGAATTTCAAAGTAAAGTGGACAATCATCGTAACAAGCAAATAAAGTTTCTATGATCTGATCGTAGAGCTGAATATTTGAGTTACGAGTTTGGCCTTCATTTAAAATAATGTGGAACAGTTTCACAGCTCACGCCACATGGAACACCATGGTGTAATGGGGTGTCTAAATGTCGTAACCGCACTTTATTAGATATGGTGCAATCTATGATGTCCCTTACCGCTTTACCACTATGCTTTTTGGGATTATGCATTAGAGACAGCTGCATTCACTTTAAATAGGGCACCATCAAAATCCGTTGAGACGATGCCTTATGAACTGTGGTTTGGCAAGAAACCAAAGTTGTCATTTCTTAAAGTTTGTGGCTGCGATGCTTATGTGAAAAAGCTTCAACCTGATAAGCTCGAATCCAAATCGGAGAAATGCATCTTCACAGGATACCCAAAGGAAATTGTTGGGTACACCTTCTATCACAGATCCGAAGGCAAGATCGTTGCTAAGAATGGATCCTTTCTAGAGAAGGAGTTTCTTTGAAAAGAGGTGAGTGGGAGGAAAGTAGAACTTGATGAGGTAATTGTACCTTCTCCTAAATTGGAAAGTAGTTCAACACATAAATCAGTTCGAGTGATTCCTACACCAATTAGTGAGGAAGCTAATGATGATGATCATGAAACTTCAGATCAAGTTACTACAGAACCTCGTAGGTCTTCCAGAGTATGGTTCACACCAGAGTGGTATGGTAATTGTCGATGTCAAAACCGGCGGATCTCGGGTAGGGGGTCCCGAACTATGCGTCTAGGCGGATGGTAACAGGAGACAAGGGACACGATGTTTTTACCCAGGTTCAGGCCCTCTCGATGGAGGTAAAACCCTACTCCTGCTTGATTAATATTGATGATATGGGTAGTACAAGAGTTGATCCACCATGAGATCAGAGAGGCTAAACCCTAGAAGCTAGCCTATGGTATGATTGTTTTTCATCCTACGGACTAAAACTCTCCGGTTTATATAGACACCGGAGAGGGCTAGGGTTACACAGAGTCGGTTACAATGGGAGGAGATCTTCATATCATATCGCCAAGCTTGACTTCCACGCCAAGGAAAGTCCTATCCGGACACGGGACGAAGTCTTCAATCTTATATCTTCATAGTCCTGGAGTCCGGCCAAAGGTCATAGTCCGGCCATCCGGACACCCCCTAATCCAGGACTCCCTCAGTAGCCCCTGAACCAGGCTTCAATGACGACGAGTCTGGCGCGCAAATTGTCTTCGGCATTGCAAGGCGGGTTCCTCCTCCAAATACTTCATAGAAGATGTTTAACACAAGGATAGTGTCCGGCTCTGCAAAATAAGTTCCACATACCACCGTAGAGAGAATAATATCTGTACCAATCTAATCTGCCGACGTATTCCGTAGCGTGACATCACGCCACGGCCAAGCCTTTATTCAAATCATTTTACTGTTCCACCTCAGCGCGTTTAGCGAGGCGGTTTCCTTAGCACGTCTTGTCAAAGCAGATATTGTGTCCCCTTATTCCGGGATTCTCATCAATACTGGCGTGGGTAACCCAACCGTGCCTTTTGGTATGACTCCCTAATTGAAAGCGAGTCCCAAACAGTTACGGGGAGGGCTCTTGGTATTCAACTCCTTTATAAAGAGACCAAGGATCGACTCCTTTCTTTTCAATCCAATCGAATCCGCCCCTCGCCTCGAGTTCCAACACCCAAAGATCTAGTTTTAGGCGCTTCGGATCTTCGATGATGTCCGGCTCCGACCTTCAAGGCCGGTGGATGCCTTCCTCCGTTATGGAAGAAGACGTGCGAAAGCTGAGAGATGCCACGTATCTAACCGGCGAAATCTCGCATAGGCTGCCTGCTCAAGGGCAGGCCATTCCCACTCCCCAGCCCGGTGAGAGCGTGGTGTTCACATCTCACTTCCTTCGGGGGCTAGGCTTCCCAATTGATCCCTTCGTGAGGGGGCTATTGTTTTATTACGGGCTGGAATTCCACGACTTAGCTCCGGAGTCCATCCTCCAAATCTCATCATTCATTGTCGTGTGTGAGGCCTTCCTCCACATTACTCCTCACTTCGAATTGTGGCTTAGAACCAAGGTGGAACCGAAGATGGTCGAGGGGTAGCATGCTGAGTGCGGAGGAGCTATCGTAAGCAAGGTGGCCGACGCTCCATGGCCCGAGGGCTCTTTCCAAGAGGAGTTCGGCTTATGGCCACGGGACTGGTTTTACATCACAGCCCCCAGGGGCACCAAATGGGTGGCGCCACCTGCTTTTCGCTTGGGTCCCCCACCACGGCGAGCGTCATGGGTCAATGAAGGGTTTATCTGGGGGCCATCCAAAGACGTGCCCCTACTGCAGGACCGCATTCGAGATCTGCTAGAAAGAGATATTAACTTGACCGTAGTGGCGCAAGTTATGCTGATTCGCTGCATACTGCCCTGCAAACGCCGCCCTCCGCCTGTGGGAATTTAATCCGGAGGGACCGCGGGTCCTCCAACATTTTATGGGCGCGACGCCCGTGGAGATGTACAAATTGTTCTTCGGATCACAAGCAAGGTGTCCGGACTTGTCCGAGGACGCAGGTCTGAGCTGCAATCGCCCAGATGCTCAAGTAAGTAGCCCCGTATATGGACACGCCATCCGTATTTTCATCATAACATTGCCCTTTAACAGAGCTATCCTTTGAACAGGAGTGGATAGCGAAGGCAAAGCTTATCAGGTGTCCAGCCCCCTGCCCGAGACCGTGCCGGATCCCGTGTTAACCAGGATGCTGGAGATTATGCTTTCGGCAGAGGGCGAGGAGGGGAACCAAGGAGCTACCGCCTTTGTGAAGGAGGCTGCCAGGAAGGGAGGAATTGAGAATTCCCCCAACCTGGGAAAGAAAAGGACTGCCTCTGAAGACCCGAAGGAGATGGCCTCGAAATGGGGGAAGATATCTTCGCCAGAGGATCCGGCGCCGGAGAATGCCCCGGCCGCATTGCGCCCTCAAGGGGATCAGCTCTCCTCCGAGCCGCAAGTAAAGAGAGGGGTTACAAAATGAGTGACATCCCTGTTTTATTTCTGGGGAAGATAACCGAAATATTACCTTGCAGCTCGGATCTCAACCCTTCTCAGCAGAGCTCGTCTTCAGGGGATCTTCGTTCGGAGATGATGGAGAGCGAAACGCCTCCCCTAGCTGCACCGTCTTACGAGGCAGGCGACCCCGAGGTGTCGTCCCGGAGGGTTTTTCCTAGTCCGGACCCTAAAAAGGTCGTCCGGCTAGTCCGGCACCCTCTGGTGCGCGGTCGGAGGGGCTGAGGGATCTGCTCGGGCGAGCGTCCATCTCAGAAGAACACCGTATGTTGATGAACATGGTGATAGGAAGGATTTCATCCGCGGAAAGCCGATTGTACAAGGCCGCCAGGAGTTTACTGACAGGCTTTGAGGTACGTGAAAAGGTGTACCTTTTGGTAGAGCCGCATATATAAAATGCGCCTTGTATAAATGGTAGCCCCTAAGACTCTGTGTGTCATCAAAAGTGACGGCGCACAGAGAATCATAACCCCAGGTGTAACATGTCACCTTTTTATGAAGGTGGCGAGGCGTTCGGTGGCTAGCCGGACTGATGAATCTGCCGAGCTAAAGCGGCAACTTGACGTGGCGTATGCCGACATCGCGCTTGTAAATAAGCGGCTAGACGAGGCACAGGGTATGATCCACAGACATCTGATAAGAGGGGTTCGATGCTCGTGCCTTATAAGATATGTGTTTAATGTAGATGGTGCTGCTGTCATGGAGAACCTTCAGGCGGAACTTGCCCGAGCCAAGGAGCAAGCAAGGAAGAGTGATGCGGCTGCCGTTAAGGCGGCTGAAGAGCTAAAAGCCGAACAGGCTGCTCACTGCCAGAGCAAGAAAATAATAGCCGAGATGGCTGTAAAATTGAAGGATGCTGCCGACCGCTATAAATTTCTTGAACAAGAAGATAGGGCGGCTCAGGAGGACCTTGAGAAGATCACTTCCGAGGCCAAGGATACTCGCTCTGCAATGAGAGCTATGAAGGAGGAGCTACGTCAGGCCGGAGATATCACGGCTGGGAAGCCCAATATGCTGCAAATGAAGTTCGGGGATCCTAAGTATGCTCCGTTAGACCGGCAGTGGAGTGCGGAAAACACTTATCTGGATTTGGCAGCGAGTGCGGCAGACGCGACCATACACTTCCGGGGTCGAGGTGACCATGAATTGGAAGAACTTTTTTGGTCGCAGTTCCACAATCCAGAACGCCCACTTTCGGTATCCGACCGTTTGGCCGCCTGGGAGGAGATGAACAGGTTATCCGGACTCGCCATGAGGTATGTTGCGAGTCGTCTGTGGCCGAAAGAGCCAGAGCCGAGGAGTTATTTTAGCTTGGTGCAGCAGTTCCTTGGTTCGGAGTCGCATGTTGATGCAATGAAGAGTTCGGCGTGCATAGAGGGTGCACAGATGGCTCTTGCCCGTGTCAAAACATACTGGGCGGATATGAAGGCCAGTGTTGTTGCATCCCGGGATTCGGACGAAAGCCAAGTACGTGCCAAGCACTACTTTGAGGAAGTTCTTCAGGGCGCTCGTTTAATAGAGGCGCAGTGCTCGAAGGATGTTGTGTTCGAATAGCATGTGCTATTGTAAAACGAATATTTTGATAGAATATAAAAGCTTTTTATACTTGTGCTTGCAAGGATTATAATGCCTCATATGCGGCCGTTAATGTATATGTGTATATAACCCGAAAGATGGCAGTCGTTGGCTTCAGCCCCCACGCATATAATGGGGGGGTGTTCGCAAAAAGGCGCCTTTTCACACTTAATCAAACGTCTTGGTCCTATAAAGGAGGTGATAGCGCAGCGAACTAGGCAACTGGACTATAATGCTTTATCACTTTCACTTAGCCATAGGAGTTTGACAGTGGGGCTACTTAATAGCCCCTAGGGGCACCGCACTCGCCCGAATTCGGGGCGCGTGTGTGCCTGACCGGGAAGCGGCCCTTTGTTAATGCGGGGAAATCTTAAAGATTCCGAGAGTCATCGAGTGGTTGACCAGTCTCTCGCTATATCATGACAGTCAGTTTTCGGCTTTCTCTACTGAGGTGCTCGCCTGGCCGAACCGGGGCACAATCACAGTAGTTCTCCTGGTGCCACCTTAGCCGATAGAGCGGAACATAAGGCAGCAAAACACAGGAGCCGCGCAAACCCAACATTTGACCAAAGACATGATTCGGAGCTGATGCATATAAGGCCAAACTCGTGACGCCGAACAGTCCCTAAGGTATTCAGTCTTTATGAAAATGGGTCGAACAAAAGCCCTTGGTAAGAAGCCCCTGGTGCCCAGGAACGCGCAAAATTCTGGCGTGGCCACATGCCAAGACGCCAGCCTCCTCCTCGGTTATAGCGAAAACCGGGGGATGTTATCAACAAGAGACAGTAAAAAAGGTTTACGCAGGGTCTTAATCTGAAAAGAATCCTTAAAACGGGTCCCTACTGCACGTCTGCGCCTGTGTCTCCGTTGTGCCGTATCCTGGACGGGCGTAGCACGGTGTTCGTCTGCGAAAGATAGGAACTTAGTAAAAAATAATCATGCGAGAAATTTAAAATAAAAAATATAATACAGAGACATGAGTAAAATTGAGCTGTATTGTCTCCTGGTGTAAACACGCGGAGCCCCTTGTATAGGGTTATGCGGCTATTAAGCCTTTGTATGGACTCGTCGAGCCGTGTCCGGGGTAGTAAAGCTGGATTAGTGTGCGGATCTCAAGGCGGCCGCACCATTATCCGTACTTCAAGGATCAATTGATATTTCCCTTTAATGAGATGATGCCTCGTAGACCGGGCATTTTGAGTGTAAGGGATGCGTAATGCGGTATTGCGTTAAAGCGGGCGAAAGCTTCACGTCCCAGTAGCGCTTGATAGCGACTTATGAATGGGGCGATTGGAAGGTTAGATTTTCACTTCGGAAGTTGTCGGGTGAGACGAACATGACTTCTAATGAAAGGGAACCCATACTCTGGGTACCTGGGCCCGGCGTGACTCCTTGAAAGGAAGTGTTGCCATGGCAAATTATTGCTGGGTTTACCCCCAGTTTGCGGATTGTGTCCTGATATAACAGGTTTAGGTCACTGCCGCCGTCCATTAGGACTTGTGTAAATTGGAGTCCGTCAATAATCGGATCCAAGACCAAGGCAGTCCAGCCTGCGTTCCGGATACCTCTGGAGTAATCCTGATGATCGAAGGTGATTGGTTGTAACAACCAGTGGCGGTGCTCCTCTGGGGCAGGCCGTATGGCGCGTATCTTCATAGGCGCCATTCCATTTTTCCCTTTTGTCACCTGAAGTGAATTTACTGTTTTGTCTTCTTGTGGGAACTTCTTTTGTTCTCCGGTGTTCTACTTGTGGGGTGCGTCGTCATCCTCGCTTGGTGTGTCGAGCCCCTTGTGTTCGGCGTTGAGTTTGCCGGACTGCTTGAAGACCCAACAATCTCTGTGGGTGTGGTTTGCAGGTCTCCCGGGAGTACTGTGGATTTGACATATTTTGTCCAAGATTTTGTTGAGGTTATGTAGCTCGTCCCTGTCATCTTTGGGGGCGGCTTTTTCTGATTTTGCCGAGAGCTTTTGAATCTGGCGTTGACTGCCGTGCTCATCAGGCTGTTATCCTTGATCCGGCGCTGTTCTTTGTTTCGGCGCGGTTTCCCGTTTCCATCTCTGAGTTCGGATGTACTCGGGTCGCTGGTGCTACTTCTTGCCAACCAGCTATCTTCCCCTGCGCAAAAGCGGGTCATGAGGCTTGTTAATGCGGCCATTGTTCTTGGCTTTTCTTGGCCGAGGTGTCTGGCGAGCCATTCGTCTCGGACGCTATGTTTGAAAGCTGCTAGGGCCTCGGCGTCCGGACAGTCGACTATCTGATTCTTTTTAGTAAGAAATTTGTTCCAGAGTTTCCCGGCTGATTCTCCGGGCTGCTGAGTTATATGACTCAGATCATCTACATCGAGAGGTCGGACATAGGTCCCTTGAAAATTTGCCCGGAAAGCATCCTCGAGCGCTTCCCAACTTCCCATGGTGTTTTCCGGAAGGCTTTTAAGCCAATGCCGGGCTGGCCCTTTCAGCTTAATGCGTGAAGGTCATCTCCTCTGGCCATGTGTATGTGGAGGATATAATCCTCAATCCAGACTCTAGGGTCTGTTGTTCCGTTGTATGCTTCTATATTTACGTGCTTGAATCCCACTGGAAATTCATGATCCAGTACCTCATCGGTAAAACATAGGGGATGTGCGGCGCCCCTGTATGTAGGTGTGCCGCGATGTTTCGATATTTTTTGCGTTGCATTGCTCAATGGAGCTTGCTTTCTTGGCCCATAGATGGATCTGGTTGGACCGATTGTTTGATGCGAGTCTTTGGGCGGATCACGTGCCGTATTGAGTGCGGCGCCCTTTGTCGCTTGAGATCGATCATGACGTCGTCTATCCGACCTGGTGGTTTCCGTGTTTTTTTACTGTGGGGGCTCTAAGGCCTCTTCCTCAAATTCCGATAGTAATTTCCGCTTCGGGTAGCTCTTTGTGTGATGACTGTTGCCGTACTTGTGTGCGATATTGAGTACTTTGCCCCGTCTGATTCTGAGTGCATCTTTCGCTGTTTTGAGCTTCCGCTTCTGCTTTTTCAGGCTATGTGCAGTGGCAACGAGCCTTTGGTGGAGGTTCTGGTGTTCCAGCAACTTGTCCGGCGTGAGGTCGTCCGGACTATTATCTTTCCCGGGGACGGCTTGTTCGGTTTGTCCTCCCTGTTTGGATGGTTACTCGATGGCATGTTCATCTTCCGTTGATTTGCCCTGCTCTATGGCTGGGTCTCTGTCGAGGTGGGGCTTGGCGCGGTGATTACACCGCCGCTTTGATTGTTTTTCGAGGGAACGATCCCTGGTTGCGCCCTTTTGATCCTCGCCGTGGCTTCTTTTAGGTGTGTCCACCATGTATACATCGTGTGATGAGGTGATTGTCCGGTGCTCTATAGGCGCTGGTTCTTGGTCGTCTCCTTCATCGGCATCCATACCGTCGATGTCTTCGGAATCGAAGTCGAGCATGTCGGTTAGATCTTTGACAGTGGCTACAAAGTGGGTGGTGGGTGGGTTTCGAATTTCTTCGTCGTCCGCATCCCAACCATGCTGACCATAGTCCGACCAGGGCTCTCCTGACAAAGGGAGAGACTTTAGTGAATTCAGGATATCACCAAAGGGCGAGTGCTGAAAGACGTCCGCGGCGGTGAACTCCATGATCGGAGCCCAATCAGGCTCGATCGGAAGGGGTCCGGAAGATTCGGAGTCCGGAACGGAGTCCGGCACCTTGGAGTCACGGGCCTTGCAAAGGACTAGGCTGGTATTCGTCTCTATCGCCGTAGAGATTGCGGTTCCTGGGGCGGCGTCCAACCGACCGTACCCGACTGGCACAGTCAGCTCCGAGGTAATGGTCGGAGCGGGCACCTGAGCGGCGCTCAGGGCGCTGTCCGGCGGCAGAGCTAGATCATGCCCATTGTGACAGTGCGGCGCGCTCGGCTGTGGCTCGAATCCGTCGAAGATCAAGTCCCCGCGGATGTCGGCCGTGTAGTTTAGGCTTCCAAATCTGACCTGATGGCCAGGGGCGTAGCTTTCGATCTGCTCCAGATGGCCAAGCGAATTGGCCCGCTGTGCGAAGCCGCCGAATACGAAGATCTGTCCGGGGAGAAAAGTCTCACCCTGGACCGCGTCGTGGTTGACGATCGAAGAATCCATCGGGCCTAAGGGTGACGACACAGAGGAACTCTCAATGAAAGCACCAATGTCGGTGTCAAAACCGGCGGATCTCGGGTAGGGGGTCCCGAACTGTGCGTCTAGGCAGATGGTAACAGGAGACAAGGGACACGATGTTTTTACCCAGGTTCGGGCCCTCTCGATGGAGGTAAAACCCTACTCCTGCTTGATTAATATTGATGATATGTGTAGTACAAGAGTTGATCTACCACGAGATCAGAGAGGCTAAACCCTAGAAGCTAGCCTATGGTATGATTGTTTTTCATCCTACGGACTAAACCTCTCCGGTTTATATAGACACTGGAGAGGGCTAGGGTTACACAGAATCAGTTACAATGGGAGGAGATCTTCATATCATATCGCCAAGCTTGCCTTCCACACCAAGGAAAGTCCTATCCGGACACGGGACGAAGTCTTCAATCTTGTATCTTCATAGTCCGGGAGTCCGGCCAAAGGTCATAGTCCGGCCATCCGGACACCCCCTAATCCAGGACTCCCTCAGTAATCCTATTCTGGAGGTCATGTTACTAGACCATGATGAACCTACGAACTATGAGGAAGCGATGATGAGCCCAGATTCCGCGAAATGGACGGAGGCCATGAAATCTGAGATAGGATCCATATACGAGAACAAAGTGTGGACTTTGGTGGACTTGCCCGATGATCGGCAAGCCATACAAAATAAATGGATCTTCAAGAGGAAGACAGACGTTCATAGTAGTGTTACTATCTACAAAGCTTGACTTGTCGTAAGAGGTTTTCGACAAAGTTCAAGGTGTTGATCACAATGAGATTCCAACTGTAGCGATGCTTAAATCCGTCCAAATCATGTTAGCAATTGCCATATTTTATGAAATCTGGCAAATGGATGTCAAAACTGCATTCCTTAAATAGATATTTCTTAAAGAAGAGTTGTATATGATGCAACCAGAAGGTTTTGTCAATCCTAAAGGTGCTAAAAAAGTGTGCGAGCTCCAGCGATCCATTTGTAGACTGGTGCAAGCATCTCGGAGATGGAATATATGCTTTGATAAGATGATCAAAGTATATGGTTTTACACAGATTTATGGAGAAGCCTGTATTTACAAGAAAGTGAGTGGGAGCACTACAACCTCTCTGTTAAGTATATGTGAATGACATATTTTTAATCGGAAATGATGTAGAATTTTCTGGAAAGCATAAAGAAGAGTTTGAAAGAAGATTTTAAAAGAAAGACCTTGGTGAAGCTGCTTACATATTGGGCATCAAGATCTATAGAGATAGATCAAGACGCTGATAAAGATTTTTCACTGAGTACATACCTTGACAAGTTTTTGAAAGAGTTCAAAATGGATCAGTCAAAGAAGGAGTTCTTGTCTGTATAACAAGGTGTAAAGTTGAGTAAGACTCAAAACCTGACCACATCAGAAAATAGAAAGAGAATGAAAGTCATTCCCTATGCTTCAGCCATAGGTTCTATAAAGTATGCTATGCTATATACCAGACCTATTGTGTACCTTGCCATGAGTTTGGCAAAGGGGTACAATAGTGATCTAGGAGTAGATCACTGGACAACGGTCAAAATTATCCTTAGTGAGAACTAAGGAAATGTTTCTCGGTTATGGGGGTGATAAAGAGTTCGTCGTAAAGAGTTACGTCGATGCAAGCTTTTACACCGATCCAGATGACTCTAAGTCTCAATTTGGATACATATTGAAAGTGGGAGCAATTAGCTAGATTAGCTCCATGTAGAGCATTGTAGACTTACAATATTTGCAAAATACATACGGCTCTGAATGTGACAGACCCGTTGACTAAACTTCTCCCATGAGCAAAACATGATCACACCTCAGTACTCTTTGGGTGTTAATCACATAGCGATGTGAACTAGATTATTGACTCTAGTAAACTCTTTGGGTGTTGGTCACATGGCGATGTAACTATGTGTGTTAATTATATAGCGATGTGAACTAGATTATTGACTCTAGTAAACCCTTTGGGTGTTGGTCACATGGCGACGTGAACTATGGGTGTTAATCACACACAGATGTGAACTATTGATGTTAAATCACATGGCGATTTGAACTAGATTATTGACTCTAGTGCAAGTGGGAGACTGAAGCAAATATGCCCTAGAGGCAATAATAAAGTTTTTATTTATTTCCTTATTTCATGATAAATGTTTATTATTCATGCTAGAATTGTATTAACCGAAAACTTAGTACATGTGTGAATACATAGACAAAACATAGTGTCCCTAGTATGCCTCTACTTGACTAGCTCGTTAATCAAAGATGGTTACGTTTCCTAACCATAGACATGTGTTGTCATTTGATGAATGGGATCACATCATTAGGAGAATGATGTGATGGACATGACCCACCCGTTAGCTTAGCATTATGATCGTTACACTTGAAACAATACGGAATAATTTCGCAACTCACGCCACCCGGAATACCACAACGAAATGGTGTGTCCGAACATCGTAATCGTACTTTACTAGATATGGTGCGATCTATGATGTCTCTTACAGATTTACCGCTATCGTTTTGGGGTTATGCTTTAGAGACGGCCGCATTCACGTTAAATAGGGCACCATCAAAATCCGTTGAGACGACACCTTATGAACTGTGGTTTGGCAAGAAACCAAAGTTGTCGTTTCTTAAAGTTTGGGGCTGCGATGCTTATGTAAAGAAACTTCAACCAGATAAGCTCGAACCCAAATCGGAGAAATGTGTCTTCATAGGATACCCAAAGGAGACTATTGGGTACACCTTCTATCACAGATCTGAGGGCAAGATTTTCGTTGCTAAATTCGGATCCTTTCTAGAGAAGGAGTTTCTCTCGAAAGAAGTGAGTGGGAGGAAAGTAGAACTTGATGAGATAACTGTATCTACTCCCTTGTTGGAAAGTAGTTCGTCACAAGAACCAGTTCCTGTGACAACTACACCAACTAGTGAGGAAGCTAATGATATTGATCATGAAACTTCAGATCAAGTTTCTACTGAACCTCGCAGGTCTACCAGAATAAGATCCGCACCAGAGTGGTATGGTAATCCTATTCTGGAAGTCATGTTACTTGACCATGATGAACCTACAAACTCTGAGGAAGCGATGATGAGCCCAGATTCCGCAAAATGGCTAGAGGCCATGAAATCTGAGATGAGATCCATGTACGAAAACAAAGTATGGACTTTGGTTGACTTGCCAGATGATTGGCAAGCCATTGAGAATAAATGGATTTTTAAGAAGAAGACTGACGCTGATGGTAATATAACTGTCTATAAAGCTCGACTTGTTGCGAAAGGTTTTCGACAAGTTCAGGGGTTGACTACAATGAGACTTTCTCACCCGCAGCGATGCTTAAGTCTGTCCGAATCATGTTAGCTATTGCTGCATTTCACGATTATGAAATTTGGCAAATGGATGTCAAAACTGCATTCTTGAATGGATTTCTGGAAGAAGAGTGGTATATGATGCAACCAGAAGGTTTTGTTGATCCAAAAGGTGCTAACAAAGTGTGCAAACTCCAGCGATCTATTTATGGGCTGGTGCAAGCATCTCGGAGTTGGAATAAACGTTTTGATAGTGTGATCAAAGCATATGGTTTTATACAGACTTTTGGAGAAGCCTGTATTTACAAGAAAGTGAGTGGGAGCTCTATAGCATTTCGGATTTTATATGTAGATGACATATTATTAATTGGAAATGATATAGAATTTCTGGATAGCATAAAGGGATACTTGAATAAAAGTTTTTCAATGAAAGACCTCGGTGAAGCTGCTTACATATTAGGCATCAAGATCTATAGAGATAGATCAAGACGCTTAATAGGACTTTCACAAAGCACATACCTTGACAAAATTTTGAAAAACTTCAAAATGGATCAGGCAAAGAAATGTTTCTTGCCTGTGCTACAAGGTGTGAAGTTGAGTCAAACTCAATGCCCGACCACATCAGAAGATAGAGAGAAAATGAAAGATGTTCCCTATGCTTCAGCCATAGGCTCTATCATGTATGCAATGCTGTGTACCAGACCTGACGTACGCTTAGCAATAAGCTTGGCAGGAAGGTACCAAAGTAATCCAGGAGTGGATCACTGGATAGCGGTCAAGAACATCCTGAAATACCTGAAAAGGACTAAGGATATGTTTCTCATATATGGAGGTGACAAAGAGCTAGTCGTAAAAGGTTACGTCGATGCAAGCTTTGACACTGGTCCGGACGATTCTAAATCGCAAACCGGATACGTGTTTATATTAAACGGTGGAGCTGTAAGTTGGTGCAGTTCTAAACAAAGCGTCGTGGCTGGATCTACATGTGAAGCGGAGTACATAGCTGCTTCTGAAGCAGCAAATGAAGGAGTCTGGATGAAGGAGTTCATTACCGATCTAGGTGTCATACCTAGTGCATCGGGACCAATGAAGATCTTCTGTGACAATACTGATGCAATTGCTTTGGCAAAGGAATCCAGATTTCACAAGAGGACCAAGCACATCAAGAGACGCTTCAATTCCATTCGGGACCAAGTCCAAGTGGGAGACATAGATATTTTTAAAATACATACGGATCTGAATGTTGCAGACCCGTTGACTAAGCCTCTCTCACGAGCAAAACATGATCAACACCAAGACTCCATGGGTGTTAGAATCATTACTATGTAATCTAGATTATTGACTCTAGTGCAAGTGGGAGACTGAAAGAAATATGCCCTAGAGGCAATAATAAAGTTATTATTTATTTCCTCATATCATGATAAATGTTTATTATTCATGCTAGAATTGTATTAACAGGAAACATGATACATGTGTGAATACATAGACAAACATATAGTCACTAGTATGCCTCTACTTGACTAGCTCATTAATCAAAGATGGTTATGTTTCCTAACCATAGACATGTGTTGTCATTTGATTAATGGGATCACATCATTAGAAGAATGATGTGATTGACATGACCCATCCCGTTAGCTTAGCACTTGATCGTTTAGTATTCTGCTATTGCTTTCTTCATGACTTATACATGTTCCTGCAACTATGAGAAATATGCAACTCCCGTTTACCGGAAAACACTTTGGGTACTACCAAACGTCACAACGTAACTGGGTGATTATAAAGGAGTACTACAGGTGTCTCCGAAGGTACATGTTGAGTTGGCGTATTTCGAGATTAGGTTTTGTCACTCCGATTGTCGGAGAGGTATCTCTGGGCCCTCTCGGTAATACTCATCACTTAAGCCTTGCAAGCATTATAACTAATAAGTTAGTTATGAGATGACGTATTACAGAACGAGTAAAGAGACTTGCCGGTAACGAGATTGAACTAGGTATTGGATACCGACGATCAAATCTCGGGCAAGCAACATACCGATGACAAAGGGAACAACGTATGTTGTTATGCGGTTTGACCGATAAAGATCTTCGTAGAATATGTAGGAACCAATATGGGCATCCAGGTCCCGCTATTGGTTATTGACCGAGAATGGTTTTAGGTCATGTCTACATAGTTCTTGAACCCGTAGGGTCCGCACGCTTAACGTTTCGATGACAGTTTTATTATGAGTTTACAAGTTTTGATGTACCGAAGTTTGTTCGGAGTCCCGAATGTGATCACGGACATGATGAGGAGTCTCGGAATGGTCGAGACATAAAGATTGATATATTGGAAGCCTATGTTTGGACATCGCAATGGTTCCGGGTGAAATTCGCATTTTACCGGAGTACCGGGAGGTTACCGGAACCCCTCGGGGGTTAATGGGCCTACATGGGCCACGAGGGAGAAGAGAGAAGGATCCAGGAGGGGGTCGCACGCCCCTTCCCCTCCTAGTCCGAATAGGACAAGGGAAAGGGGCGGCGCCCCCCTTTCCTTCCCCTCTTCCTCCTCTTCCCCCCCTTCTCCTATTCCAACTAGGAAAGAAGGGAGTCCTACTCCCGGTGGGAGTAGGACTCCCCCCTTGGCGCGCCCTCCTTGGACGGCCGCCTCCTTCCCCCCTGGCTCCTTTATATACGGGGGCGGGGGGGCACCCTAGACACACAAGTTGATCTACGGATCGTTCCTTAGCCGTGTGCGGTGCCCCCCCTCCACCATATTCCACCTCGGTCATATCATCGCGAAGCTTAGGTGAAGCCCTGCGCCGGTAGAACATCATCATCGTCACCACGTCGTCGTGCTGACGGAACTCATCCCCGAAGCTTTGCTGGATCGGAGCGTGGGGATCGTCATCGAGCTGAACGTGTGCTGAACTCGGAGGTGCCGTACGTTCGGTGCTTGGATCGGTCGGATCGTGAAGACGTACGACTACATCAACCGCGTTGTGGTAACGCTTCCGTTTACGGTCTACGAGGGTACGTGGACGAACACTCTCCCCTCTCGTTGCTATATCATCACCATGATCTTGCGTGTGCGTAGGAATTTTTTTGAAATTACTGCGTTACCCATCAATCGCGGACATGACGAGGTGTCTCGAAATGGTCGAGACATAAAGATTGATATATTGGAAGGCTATGTTTGGACACCGGAAAGGTTCCAAGTGGTTCAGGCTTTTTTCGGAGTACCGGGAGGTTACCGGAACCCCCCGGAGAGTTAATGGGCCTTAATGAGCCATGGTGGAAGAGAGGAGGAGTCGACCAGGGTGGGGGCGCTCCTCCCAAGCCCAATCCGAATTGGGAGGGGGGTCGCCCCCCCCCCCTCTCCTTCTCTCCCTCTCCCTCTTCCTTCTTCTCCTACTCCAACTAGGGAGGGGGGAAACCTACTCCTACTGGGAGTAGGACTCCCCCCTTGGGCGCGCCATAGAGAGGGCCGACCCTTCCCTCCTCCACTCCTTTATATACGGGGGAGGGGGGGCACCCCATAGACACACTAGTTGATTGTTTAGCCGTGTGCGGTGCCCCCTCCATAGATTTCCACCTCGGTCATATCGTTGTAGTGCTTAGGCGAAGCCCTGCGTCAATAACTTCATCATCACCATCACCACTCCGCCTGCTGATGGAACTCTCCCTCGGTCTCAGCTGGATATAGAGTTCGAGGGACGTCACCGAGCTGAACATGTGTAGATCGCGGAGGTGCCATGTGTTTGGTACTTGATCGGTTGGATCGCGAAGACGTTCGACTACATCAACCGCGTTACATAACACTTCCGCTTTCGGTCTACGAGGGCATGTGGACACACTCTTACCTTCGTTACTATGAATCACCTAGATAGATCTTGCGTGATCGTAGGATTTTTTTTGAAATTACTGCGTTCCCCAACAATAAGTCTTGGGATAACTTAGAGTCCAAGATTATAAGCAGAAACAACAACCTAGCTTTTCTAACAGAAGGGCCTCTTGCATCTTGCTCAAGGTAAAGTTTTGTACCTTTAAGGGGAGTTTCAACTAGCCCATAAGCACTAAGAGCCTCATTGAATTGAAGCATATCTTGAAAGTTACCTCCGACTAGGTTCTTATTACCAAGATATGTAATATAATGAAAATCGCTTAGAACAAGTCAATCAGTATCATCTGTCATTTGAATGATTGAGACTAGTTGAGAAAATCTTGTTTAGTAGAAGGAAGACAATTACCATAAATTTTGGTAAGGTACCAAGAACTTCCAGTATGAACAAAGGTGAAATTGATTGAAATTGAGTAGCTGATGTTAAAAACCTTCTCCCCATGAAATAGGTTCTCATTCCAAGAAACGGTCCTCCAGAGGTAGCATCGAAAGAGGCCATTCCACACAATGTCTACCGAGTCCCGCTTGAGGTCCTCTTTGATTCACATAATTCTAAAAACGCGGGAATAGAAAAAAATAAGATTGGAATGTCATGCTCATCTCAATCCTACATGATTTTGGATTGTTTGATTACGTCATAGAAAAAACAAAGGATTCTTTCGAAGAGATTTGAGTGAATGCTAGCGATTCTATGAAAAGTAGCAATAAATTCCTTATGAAAAATTACTATAGGATTCATGTCTATGAATCAAACAACCACCATAAGAAAAATTCCTAAGAATTCTAGGGCCTCTTTGATTCACGGTATTCTAAAAACACGGGAATGGGAAAACATAGTATTAGAATGTCATGCTCATATCAATCCTACATGGTTTTGGTTTGTTCGATTGCATCGTAGGAGAAACAAAGGATTTTTTTTCAAAGAGGTGTGAGTGGATGCTAGAAATCCTATAGTAAGTAGTACAATGAAATCCTTATGAAGAAATCCTATCGGATTCAATTCTATTAATCAAACAAACAACATAGGAAAAATTCCTAAGGATCTAATCCTTCAAGGCCTCCTTTGGTTTGGAGGACCTTTATAGGAATTCCAAAGAATATGATTTCTATAGGAAAAATTCTTTTAGAACCCTTTGGTTTGTAAAGATAAGATTTCTATAGAAAAAATTCCTTTAGGGCATCTCCAAAGCTGACCTGCAAATGGCTCCGGTATATGTTCGTTTTTTATATCTGAACGTGGTCCTCGAACGTGATGCTCAGAGAGAGCCATCCAACCCTTTTCACAAGTTAATCCTTATTTGTCTGGTTGGGTGGAGAAAGAGGAGAGGCGGCCATGCATGCGCAGTGAGAGTAAAGAGGAGGACCATGTGGTGACTATTTTTTGGTAAGTGGATGTCCGGGCACTAATATAGCTCCCCCACGTTTGTCTTCGGTTTGCCAAAAAATGGACGTCCGGACCACTTCACGAACCGTTTGGGTCCTCATTGGATGAAAAAAGTTGACAGAAACGGTCCGGACGCTACAACCCGGACATATAGCGGAGCTTTGAGGGTCTCCTCTCGAGATGCCCTTAGAGCATTTTGGTTCGTAGGAATAAAATCATATCCCTACGGAAGGAATTTCTACTATTCTTCACATTTATAGAAAATAAATATTAACTCGACTCAATGAAGAGAATCATATGATGTGAATGAAATGACATCATCTTTTTCTATTCCTATTCATAGAATTTGAGATACATGTCATCTCATTTTCCATGATTTTTTTGTTCCTATAAAAATCCAAATTCCTATACAAATCCTCTAAATCAAAGGAGCCTCTAGTCCTAGAAAAATCCTTTAATAGCCCTGAACGAAACATTTTGGCTGGATATTCAAAAGGCGGATAAGATAGGAAACACTTTGCCGATTGTGAGATTCGGAAAGCATGACGTGGAGAAAAAAAAATAGCTGATGATAAGAGCAACTCCAACGGGCCGACCCAAATGGACGGCGATTTCGTCCGCTTTTTGTCCGTTTGGGTCGGCCGCCCGTCCGGTGTCCGTCCTATTTTTCATTTGGATCGGCAGCGCGCCCAACGCACCGACCCATATATGCAGGCGTGGCCGGCCGGCCGCTCAATTTTGCATTGCATTCAACATATTGTGAAATGAAAATATAGTCCGCCCAAATAAATAGTATAGTGGGCCAAATAAAAAAAATGTTTCAAGTAGTCCTTCCAGAGAAGGAAATGTCCGCTCTCTCGGTTACGATTCAACGCCGGAAGGTGGCCCGGAATTGAGCCACGGAACAACGGCCGCTGGTTGTTGAGGTGGTGATGGACCAACACGGCAGCCAATATCTCCTCCTCGTCATCGGACGACGAATTGTCGGAGTCGCAAATGAAATTGTGGAAAAAGAACTCGTCGGCGGAGTCCATTTTCGTACCTTGGCAAACTGTCGAACAGCTTGCGGGCGTCGAAGAAGGAGACTGCCGGCGAGGGAAGACGTGGCGCGCACAGACCAACTAGCTGCCCGGCCGGTGTCCGACGAGCGTGCCGGTCGTATGTGGCAGGGGCGGCGAGGCGTCTTCTTATTCTTGGGCGGCTGTGCGGTGGGGGAAGCGGCGGCGAAAACCAGTTTGCTCCCCGGCGGCGGCGCGCGACTAGGGACAGGGGCGGCGTTGCTAGGCGGATGTGGAGCGGCAACTGGAGGAAGAGTCGCCGCAAAAATGGTCGGCGGCGTCGGTGACGGAGGAGGCGGGGGGCGTGAGTTGCTTGTTGACGGGGAGGGGAGGAGGGAGGCCAATGTGCCACAGACCAGCGGGCCCAGGGACAGGAGTAGGTGACCGCGCGCGCGTCCGTCGCGTGTCCGCGACGACGCAAATCAGGCTCAAAAATGGGCCGAGAATGGGTCGTCCTCGGACGAAAAACGGACGCGCGTCCGTTTGGGTCAGCGTGTTGGGCCGCCTTTTCTGTCCGCGCCGACCCAGACGGACGGCCGCGGACGAAATGGGTCGCCCCATTAGAGTTGTTCCAAGAAAGAAAACACTCCTCCTGTTACGGTGAGATGCACTCACCTAACCATACAGAAATAGCAGCCCCTGAATACTGTGAAATAAAGATATAACTTTCTGTTTCGACGGTACCTAAATAATTTGCTCCACACACACACTCCTTTGAGAAAAAGGCGTCGCACAAGGATTCAAGATCCACAATTCCAGGCCTGTAGCACTGTTGCCGCCACCACAGCACGGCACGGCACGGCTGAACCCACCACGGCATGGCATGGAGCAAGATCACCACCATTCATTATTAGTAATCCCCTGCACAGGGCGCGGAATGGGAATGGGATTAGTGAGCAGTGGCAGAAGGTACAGCGGAGGGGATTTCTCGAGCCCGGTGCATCAGAAGTCACACGAGAGAGATAGAGAGAGCGAGGCCAACGGAAAAGACAGCGGCCCCGGCGCCCCGTGTGGGCCGGCTCCTGTTTGTTTTTAGAGAGAGAGAGAGAGAGAGGGAGAGTAGTGTGGGAGTACAGTGTGATTGCGGGCATGGAATGGGTGGATGGCCGCACACTTGCGCCTGCCTCCCTCATCCATCCGCATCTCTCTCTCCCCCTAGCAATCAACCCTAGTCTTAGGCTCTTAGCTTGGCTGACTCCTCCTACCTGGTTGGCATAGCTTATTAGCTCCTTCCTTCAGCCCCACTCTACCAGCTCCCAGCGCAGCGCAGCTCGTCGGCCGGTTGCTCCGATAGCTCAGTCGATCGGCTACCTCGGTTCTTGCTCACAATAGCCGCCTCCATGGTTCCACATCAGCGAGCCTAGCAAGTTGCTGTGGTGCTACTACTAGTCCCAGCATCAGGATTCAGGGAGAGAGGCGTCCCCACCGCGGCTGGGCGTGGGTAGTGCAACTGCTGCAAATCTGCAAGTACCACCACCGCATGCAGCAGCTGCCGTCAGGTCAGGCTCACATGATCAGATCGCCCGCCCGCGAGATCTGATCCGTGTGCGTATGTCCTGCTGATCAGGAATTCGGCAGCAGCTAGCTAGCTGGTTGATCGATCGAGGGGAGAGAAGAGAGGATCGAGATGATGCTCAAGGATTTCGCGGCAATTCAGCAGCAGCAGCAGCAGCAGCTGGCCCTCGCCGCCGACGAGAACATGTCGAACCTCACCTCCGCCTCCGGCGACCAGACCAGCGTCTCCTCCCACCCCCTCCCGCCTCCTTCCAAGAAGAAGCGCAGCCTCCCGGGAAATCCAGGTGAGTTCTCCTTCTGATCGACTATATGCTGTTCTTGGTTATTTGATTCTTGATTTAGAGGATTTCATCCATCGATCAATTCGTTTTGCGGTATAGACCCTGACGCGGAGGTGATCGCGCTGTCGCCGCGTGCGCTCATGGCGACGAACCGGTACGTGTGCGAGATCTGCGGCAAGGGGTTCCAGCGGGACCAGAACCTGCAGCTGCACCGGCGCGGCCACAACCTCCCCTGGAAGCTCAAGCAGCGGAACCCCAACGAGGTGGTGCGCAAGAAGGTGTACGTGTGCCCGGAGCCCGGGTGCGTCCACCACGACCGCTCCCGCGCGCTCGGCGACCTCACCGGCATCAAGAAGCACTTCAGCCGCAAGCACGGCGAGAAGAAGTGGAAGTGCGACAAGTGCGCCAAGCGCTACGCCGTGCAGTCCGACTGGAAGGCCCACTCTAAGGTCTGCGGCACCCGCGAGTACCGATGCGACTGCGGCACGCTCTTCTCAAGGCACGTCTCTCTCTCTCCTCCGGCCTCACTCTTCTTCTCCTCCGTCTTCCGCGCTCATGCCACTGCGGCACTGCCATGGCCATGCATGACACGCTGACGATGTGTGCGTGTGCGTGCATGCGTTGATTAATTGCAGGCGGGACAGCTTCATCACGCACAGGGCGTTCTGCGACGCGCTGGCGGAGGAGAGCGCGAGGGCGGTGGCCGTGGCCGTGGAGGAGCACCAGCATCCGGGGATGCTCTACTCGCACGGTGGCGGCGGCGCGGGGTTTCAGATGCCGGCCGTGATGGACCCGTCGAGCTCGCTCGGTGGCGGCCACGGGCTGATCCAAGAATTGTGCCTCAAGAGGGAGCGGGAGCAGCAACAGCAGCAGCAGCAGTTCGAGCAGCCGTGGCTATCGGAGCAGCAGCAGCAGCAGCTGGAGATGGCCGGCGAGGGCGCCCAGGCCATGTTTGGGACGGCCAGGATGGAACAGGAGTTCAACGCGAGCTCCACGCCGGAGAGCAGCACGCAGCCTGTGGGCATGAGCTTTGCGTCATTTCCCTCGTCGTCTGCGGCCCCGTCAGCGGCCGGGGCGACGGCCTCATCCCACATGTCGGCCACCGCGCTGCTCCAGAAGGCGGCGCAGATGGGTGCAACGCTGAGCCGGCCGTCAGGCCAAGGCCAGATGGCAGCGAGCACCTTCAGCAGTAGCAGCAGCGCCGCCATCACCAACGTCACCAACAATGCACCTGCTGCCGCTACTAGTAGCAGCGCGGCGACAAGCACCGTCGGCGTGGGATTCGGGCACGCGTTCGAGGCGCCGGCTCACTTCGGAGTGGACCAGAGGCCCAGTGCCAATCGTAATGCCGGCAATGCCGGCGTCGGCGGCGCAGGTAGAGGCAATGCCGGAGGCGCAAACGACGGCCTCACGAGGGATTTCCTGGGTCTGCGGGCCTTCTCCCACGGCGACATACTCAGCATGGCAGGCTTCGATCCCTGCATGCCCACGTCGGCCTCGGCGAGGGCGGCGTACGATCAGCAAGGGCCGCAGAGCAGCAACCCATGGCATGGCTAGTAATCAACCTCGCAATTAGCTGGCTAAGCTCACCATTGATGAACCGAACCATATCCAAGTTTGATGATTTGCTGCGGCATGCAATGGACTAAAAACATCATCAAGCGTCCGGCATTGCTCGATCATATACTACTTCAAGGTTAATCATACCGATCAGTAAGTTGGATTCAGCCTTCCGGCCGATAAAGCAAAATCAAGTTCTTTCATTTTGCTTGCCACTCATTTTATCTTCTTTTGGGGAGGAATGAGCTCTTCAATTCACTTGCTATATATATAAATAAATTCTTGTTCATGCTATATATCATAATTAATCCATGCATGTCTCTGTTGTAATAATAAAGATGATTTAGCCGTTCTTTACATACAGCTGTTACTACCAGTGCTCATGTCGTTTATTTGGGTAGATAAGCAGTTTATGAGATGAATTAACGTTTACCACTGTTCTGTTTACTAGCGAATGATTCTGAATGCTGATATACTGTTGTACGACGTCAGACTTACAGTTAGACTATTCAAGAGTAATCCTATTTCAAACACCATGTGTACTGTTAATGCATGTCATAAAAAAATACTACATTTGGGAGCATTTGTCAACCAAGTACTCTAAAAATGAACTCACATCTGCATATTACAGTTAAAGAAAACACTCCCGTTGAATGTGTAAAATGCGCACTCCATGGTGCCCTGTTGCCATTTTTTTAGAGTTCATCAGAGCATCTAAACTTTTTTGTTAGCATGTCTTGTTTAATTTAAGATTGTAAGACACATGTTTGCATATTCGATTGGAAGCAGAGCTGAAAATATAGGTTGCTCCCCAGTCCCCATATCAACATTTAATCTCAAATATTGCCTACTCGACTACATTAATTGATAAATATACAAGAGTCAAGGCATCCTAAACTATGCATCTTTTTTATTTTATATAGGAGCATGCTCACCTTATATAGCAGTATTAAATATAATTCGTATTTTTAATAAATCCCCTAATTAAGGAGCCACTGGATTCTCCAAAACACTCACACTACTGTAGTACTACCTCCGTCCTGGTTTATTGGTTCCCTTGGTATTGTATGCAATTATAAATTTAACTAATAAAATATTAATGCATGTCATAAAAAATATATCATTGGATTCGTATTTGAACATAGTTTCCAATGATACTATTTTTCTCGACATGCATTAACATTTTGTTAATTAAATTCATGATCAAAATTTAGCGCAAAATAGTAAGAGACCAATAAATCAGGATGGAGGTAGTACCAACAAGAAGATAACACATGACAATAGTTTTGTTTCCTCGGTAATATATTGTGACATGATGTATGGGTTCAAGCATAGAATATAAAAAATTATTGTTTGTAGTTCCTTGCAAATCCTTTGTCAAGGAGCTAGGAATGGGCATATGTGTTGATTAATAAGTTGTGGCAGCTTGCTAGCTAGCTTACACACTTTTTTCTCAGTAAAGAATGCAAAGATATTCCATAGAATGTACCAGTGGTGCTTTGCCGGCCGATGGCAAAAGTTAAAAATTTATGGTGAAGAGACCTTCCATGGCAGCAAAATCGATGCTACAACCGCACACAAAACCAGCGAATCCTTGTAGGAGTGGTACACGCAGGCTTTTGTTTTTGTTTTGTGTTGTTTGTCTGCATTGATTGATGGATGTGAGATATGATCGTCTGGTTCATCTGTCTTCACACACATACACGCATGTACTCCCTCCCTTCGGAAATACTTGTCGGAGGAACGGACGTATCTAGACGTATTTTAGTTTAGATACATCCATTTTTATGCATTTCTTCGACAAGTATTTCTGGACGGAGGGAGTACATGGAAGAAAAGCAGCGGCTAGCTAGAGAACTTCTTTCTGTCTCTTTTCTTTTTGCCGCTGTAGTTTCTTTCCATCGTTACCATCATTGCCTACATTGACCTATATAGATAGAATAGAATAGAATAGAACTCCAAGATGGATGCAAGCAAGCAGAGGAAGCTGCGGTCCTTTTGGCCATGCCTCGGTGATGATAAATGTTTGTATTCCTCCTTGTCTTGTTCGAGGGAATCCCCATGATTTCATGGCAGCCTCCATTTAACACAGCAGGAAAGGAACGAACCCTGAATTCCCATTCAAAACGCCGCATCATTGTGGCGACGCGGCCGGCCGACTAGTCAGGTCGTCGTGCGCAATAATGTGCGTGCATGCAACTAGAGCCAGCCATTAATTGCAGCTCCATTAATTCGGTCTCTCGGCTCAAATGTGTTCGTTCTCGTCCGTGCCCACACACACACAGGCGAACTATTGATTGAAGCTTGTGGTTTTTGTTGGCTTGTTGCCATAGCGGCAGCTGGGCTAGCTATAGGCTATAGCCAGGGTCGGCACTGCTCGCATGTGACCATGAATGAGTACTATGCTTGAAACTATAAACAGTAGAAGAAAAATGAATATATGTTGTGTGGGGCAGGGCTGTGGGTTTGTAAGTTTTGGAATCGTGCATAGGCAACAGCTGCATCCCTTTCCACATCAAATATTCCACGCATCAAAGTCCGGGGGTGGCTCCAAGAGCTACCGGACAAATGCGGCATCACGTGTCCCTTTCCCAGTGCGCGCGTCCACGAGAAAGAGAGATGTTGGGGCTGCTATACCTGCTAGCTGCTCTGCTACGTGCACGCACTGTTGCTCACTAGCTCTCTCTCTCTCTCTGCGCGTGTGTATAGGTGTAGACCGCGCGCGCGTGGCGGTAGAGCACGTACGTACCGTACGTATAGTTTTGTTGAAGGGATCGAGATCATGCGGAGTCGCAGGTGCTGCTGAGATGATATTCGAGTCGAGGACGGGGCCTCGATCGCGTCATGTTGCTTTGTGTTGTCAACGAGGCCGGACAGGGTACGGGTAGGGTGTGCTGCCGGACATGTTCACGCGGTACAGGCGTAGCATGCAATACGTACCAGTCGTTTCCCATTTGGCTTTCACACCCTAGGGCCTAGGCCCAGTGGGAGATGGCTAGTGGCTCGTGGCTGCGGGTTTTGCCGTTCGCCATACGATGGAAGGCCAAAACCCGGTTGGGGCGCCGGCATCCGTCGTGGCTAGGTGGTGCTCGGGTCACCTCCGCCTCCGCATGCTTTTTTCTTCTTATATATGGGGTCGCGTGGTGACCTCGATCGTTTGGTCTGGACGTGTAAACAGAAGAACAAGGACGGGAAAAGTGTCTTTGCGGCCATCACGAGGCCTTGTCCCGCGGGGTCGGCCGGGCTCCCCACCAGTGTACACTACACACACGCTATAGCCTTAGGCCAACTCCACCGCGCTACCCCATCCGGACGTCCGCGTGCGTCCGTCTGGGGAGCGATTGGGCGGACGTCCGGGAGCGGACAGGCGGATGGGGTAGCTGCGTCCAGCACGCACAAGCCTCTGAGACCCAAATGGTCCGCCCCGGCTCGTCGCTGCCTCGTCGTGCCGCCCCGCCTCGCCGTTGCCTCGCCTCGCCGTGCCGCCCCGTCCGCCGCCTCGCCATGCCACCCCGCCTCGCCGTGCCGTCCTCCTCCGGGCGCGGCTGCGAGGGCGCGGGCGAGTGCGGAACCGGGCCGTGCCGCCCCGGCTCGTCACCACCTCGCCGTGCCGCCCCGCCTCGCCGTTGCCTCGCCGTGCCGTTCTCCTCTAGGCGCAGCTACGTGGGCGCGGGCGAGTGCGGAACCGGGCCGTGCCGCCCCGGCTCGTCGCTGCCCCGCCTCGCCGTTGCCTCGCCATGCTGCCTCGCCGTGCCGTTCTCCTCCGGGCGCGGCTGCGAGGGCGCGGGCGAGTGCGGAATCGAGCGACGGGTGTGGACGCTCTTGGGCTGGCCGGGGCTCTGCTCCCAGACAAAGGGCACGGCGCCGGGGTCGCAGACGGGGCCGGAGTCAAGGTCGGCCTTGTGGTAGGGCAGGCGCGCCAACCGCAGCGGCGCGGCTAGGTCGACCTGCTTGCCCGCCTCCGCCATGACGCGATCCGCGCGCATCCGGCCCGAGGCGTAGGCGGCCGGAAAAGGCTCGCTCGCTCGCGTGCTTCGGCCGCCGCGCGCGACCCGACGGGGAGAGATGGGGGATCTGCTCCTACTAGTGCCACCAGGAGGCGCAAGGAAGGGAAGAGGCAGGCCCGCCGCCAGCTACGATCGAGGGGAGGCGGAGGGACGGCGGCGTGCGGCGGCGGCCGGTGGGGCGAGCGGGATGTGCAGTCACTGATTTGTGGGCCAGAGAACGGACGAAGCGGACGACAGCAACCAGCGACAGCGTCCGTTTTGTGTTCGTCCAACCCCATGTATAGCGCAAGTTTGGTTCAGATTTGGGGTCGGGAGGATAAAAACGAACACCGACGGACAACTTTGTCCGTTGTCCGTTTGAATACACCCGCTGGGTCGTATTTTATCTCAAATGGACGAAAGCGGACAATTTGGGGTGGCGCGGTGAAGTTGCTCACTACAGCACCGCCCCACGCCACGAGCTGCACCTGCTGCTCCTCGATGGCCGTGCACGCCGATCTGCATGCATGTCAAGGGAAAAAGGGACTGTGGATCGATGCATGGTGATGATGGCCCGGGGAGACAATTGAGAGGTCAAGGGGGCGGGAAGCCCGAGCTTCTCTAGCCGTTGACACGGGCGGGTGTGTTTCTCTACCTTGGATACTTCAGGCCACCCGGCTAGGGAGGGGAAGTGTGGAAAGAAGAGCCTGCTGCGTGCATGTCTCTCCGTTTGGCAGCCTAAATGTGTGAATGCATGCTCGGTGTATTGTTGATCATTGTGTAACTTGTGTTTGTGTGTACATTAAGGTTGACTGTTTGGTCCCCGCAAAAGGAAACCTAAACGATAAGTGCCACACGTGAGCTGCATGACATTTTGGTCACGCAAGATACCAATTTCAGTCACGCAAGGATGGCAAATTTCAGTGACACGCAACAAGTTTCAGTCAAAAAATAAACTGAAGCACAAAGTTATCATGCTTGCCAATTAAAATTTTCATCCTCACGTAACTAAATTTGTCATAAAAAATGTTCGGAATTGGCTTGTGCTCGTACCTGACGTGTGACACTTATCAAGGTCCAAAATAAAAGGCTACACTGGCGGAGCGAGCTGAAAATCACTGTGGGTGGGTGGATGGGGAGGGGGGGGGGTCAAATCTTTTTTACCTTGGGAATTGATCCAACGCGTGGGTCTATCCCCGCGTGCCATGTAAGCCTGATGTCCAAGCCCCACCGTCAGTTTTTTTATCATCCCCGTTCAATAGAGTTTTTACTTCTTTTAACAAAAATTTTGCCTAAAATTAGTGTTTTTAAAAGGAAGCGGATTAGGAGTACTTGCGTGCTCCACCCCTCTATGTTCAAACATAATTTAGTATTCAATAGGTCGAAAAATTCAGGAACTTTTTTGGAATCAAATATGAGCAGCTAATATACTCGTATAAAAAGTTTGGGCAGCGAATGATTCTCATGCAAAAAAAAAAACAAATTTATGACGACATATATCATGAATAGTACTGGTATCTAGCGTATTTTTGGCAAATCTTTGACCCCAGATGCAATGAAAGTCATTCTCTGTTTAACCATTTTATACCGATGCAATACTTGATCATGTTTGATTTCATAAAAGATTTCAGGAGTTTTTGGATTTTTTTAATTACTAAATTATTTTTGAATATTGGGGGTGTGGCACCCGAGTGCTCTTTTTGTATTTCCTGTTTTTAAACTATTAACTCTTCAATGGCCTGTTAAGAAGCCGCTCGCTTGGTGAGTTCCGGCAACTTACAAGCTATAGTGATTCTCAAAAGGGTCTAAAGTACTCCCTCCGTTTCTTTTTACTCCGCATATAAGATTTGGTCAAAATCAAACTACACAAAGTTTGATCAAATTTATATAAAAAAATATGAACATCGACAATACTAAAACCAGGGGCGGACCCAGGATAAAAATGACCCGGAGTCCCATGTCTATCACGTTATATTTGGATATGAAGTACTAATATATCTAAAAGTAACAGTTAACAATACAATATACATAGAATACGATATAACCGTGAATGTGCTTACCGAGAATCCAGAATAAAGAGTTTCACTTGAAATATTAATTGATGGTAGGAAATTGAATATTAAAAGAAAATCAAAGTGTTCAAAATCTGAATAAAGTATAACCGCCAACAAGAAAATGCAACACTAGATCCTGATTGCCTACAAATAAAAAAGAAACAAAACCACGTAGTAACATATTAATAATAGTTGCGTAATAATAAGTAAGTTAAAACCATTACCTACCTAAAATGGTTTCCGACGTTTTTTCATGGCTTCAAAGCGATCAATTACCGCATCATTAGTAACCTTCCTCATTTCGTTTTTCTCCACATAACAAATAAGGTCGTACTTCAAGGCGTCGTCACCAAGACGATTGCGCAAATATGTCTTCACAATTCTCATAGCTGAAAAAGATCTCTCAACTGTAGCAGTGGCAACAGGCAATACTAGTGCTAGCTTCAAAAGCCGATAAACCAAGGGATAGACAATATGTTTTCTTGTCTCCACCATTTTTTGAGAGAGCTCACAAATATTACTTAATCCAGAGAAGCGATCATCTGCTCGGACATCAGCAATGTAAAGATGAAGGTGATGCCTAAGGTCCCTGAGTTCTCCATCATCAAAATCTTTTGGATAAAGTTTAGCTAGACTCATCAAATGTTCTAAGTTGAAATCATGAAATGATTCATTTGGGCTGAGCAAACAAGTAGTTTAGAATTTTTCTCATTGAAGCGATTATCAAGTTCTTGAAGTAGCCAATCAATAACATCATTAAAACAATCCACTTCATAATGATGCCTATTAGTGATACCTGTTTTTTGCCGTGGCTTCTTTGGGTTCACATATTGGTCTTCCATTTGCAACTTGGAAATGCCATGCTTGTCACAAAAGACATATGCTTCATGTAGGACAGATTCCCATCCATTTCTCCTTAGATCATTCAAGGAGGCTTTGGTTGAATTCACACAATTAATAGCATTCACAATGTCCTGATTCTTCCGTTGTAGAGCCAATGATAATGTGTTTGTGATTATCAATATAGTGGACATAAGCTGTAAGTAGAACACAAAATCAAAAGACTGGAAATAAACAAGAAGACCACATGCCTGCCTTCTATTTGTGTCATCCCTATCTTCTTCTTCCACATATTCTAGCACTTTGACAACTGTAGGGAACATATCAATCAAACTCTTAAGTGTCTTGTAGTGAGAACTCCGTCGAGTGTCTCCAGGTCTTTGAAGAGCTAGTTCTTGATTTAATCCTGTCCCACTTTTTAGCAGTCCACAACCTAAAGCTTCACACACTTGTTCTTTATGTTTGTCTCAAATCATGTCCTTTCTCTTTGAGGATCCAGAGACCACATTCAACAAGACTGAGATCATATCAAAAAAAAAATACCAATGCATTTGTGCTTCCGAACAACAGCCACAACAACTAACTGAAGCTGATGGGCAAAATAGTGAACATAATATGATGTGCTATTCTCTCTCATGATTAAGGATTGTAAGCCATTAAACTCACCTCGCATATTGCTCGCACTGTCATATCCTTGCCCTCTAACTTGCTTGAAACTTAATTTATATTCTGCAAATAAATTATCAATGGCAGAATTGAGATACTTGGAAGTTGTCTCCTTCACATGAGTAAGGCCAACTAATGTCCCTATGGCACTTCCACATTTACCAACATACCGCAATACCACCGCCATTTGCTCTTTACCAGGCACATTCCTTGATTCATCAACTAGCAAAGAAAATACATCATCCCAATTTCCCGAAGAACAGAATGCAATATCTCCTTTGCAAAACATTCAACTATGTCCTTCTGAATCTTTGAAGAAGTCAACTGATTATTACCTGGAGCATTATGGGCCACAACTTTTCTTACCTCCGGATTCTGCTCTGTTGTGTAAGCATGCAATTCCTTGAAATTACCTTTATTGAGAGACTCGTCAGACTCATCGTGGCCACGGAAAGGCAACCCTTGCTTCAGTAACACTCTAGTAACATCAATTGAGGCATTTAGTCGAGTATAATAAGCATTCCTCTCAACATTACTTTGGTTGTTTAGAGCAACATAGACGTGTTGCTTTTGTTTCAGCAATGCATCACAATCTCTTTTTGCTTGGTTGTGAGCACTATTGATGTCTCCTACATGCTCCTTTAATCTATATTTTTTATTCGAACTTGACCAACCATCTGCAACAAATGCATTATATCCGGCTTCTTTCTTCTTGCGCGGTCTAAACAAGAAACAACAAAAACAATATGCTTTTCGTTTGGACTCACTATACTCAAGCCAGCTCCCAAACTCATCAAACCATTCCCGAACGAACCTTCTATCCTTACCACATATTTCTGTCACTTCAAAATCAGCAGTACGAGGTTGACAAGGGCCATTGGCCAAATACTTCCTTCTTACCATATCTCTCTGATTGGGATGGTACTCATCTATACTTCTCCTTTTACCTGGATCAAACTGAATTTCTTCTTCCCAATTGATCTCTTCAACTTGAGATGAATTCCTTGTAGTATTGGCAGAACTAGGTTCATGTGTGGAGGCATCATTTTGTCCATGTGGTGATGGCGGGGCTGGAACATCAGTCTGTTCATGTGGTGATGCATCAATTTGTCCATCCGATGGTGGCGGAACTGAGCCATCGTGCCGATTATGTTCGTGTGACGGACCAACATTTTCATCTTGCACTGAGGTTCTCCTCTTTTTTAGAAACCTTTCCATAAACTGAGCTTCTCCTAAAATTTGTAATTTATTCAGATAATTAAAATTTGCATGAAAGAAAAGAACTACGAATCATGTGTACGTACATAATACTTGAATTAGAATTGCACGGTTGTAGTACAAAACATACTTGACATGGTGCCGATGCTTCCAGCCGTCCTAGAATTTTGCAATATTGGTATCCACTTGGTGCACAATTATCTCAAATAGTTCAATTACCCAATGCAGTCAAAATCTCTAGTAATATCCAGTACGGCAGTACCCCTAATTCCCTAGAGTTAGAGAGACAAAGCAATAATTAGAATAAGATTTACAAAAGGCTGAGGCAAAGCCGCAGAGGCACATCGAATTGGGGGTCTGATCAGGCCTGGGTCTGATGCGGCATACCCGTGCCTTCTTTTCTCCACTGATTCGTCGACTTGCCGCGATCTACAGAGTAGGCGGCGTGTCCGATGTACGGGGATACAGAGGAAGGCGAAAGAACAAGGGCACGAAGCGCAAAGTCGAGCAGGCGAACAGGCGAGGCGAAGGGCCGAAGGGCCGAAGGAAGGCAAGTATCGATCAATGTACTACTCCTATCCTGGACAGGCTGGACTGGGCCTTCGCGGCTTCCTCAATCGATACGGCGTCACGCGCTGCTACAATTGGGCTGCACTTGCGTGATGTACGGGTGTCCTTCTAGGAAAATTAGGGGTGTCCCATTGTATATGGGCTCTATACTTATAAGGTAAAAGAGTTTTTTACCCGGTGTCCTGTGCTACCTGATGGGTTAACGTGGGTTCGCCCCTGACTAAAACTATATAGTATGAAAATATGTTTCATGGTGCATGTGATAAAATTGATTTTATATTGTGAATGTTTATATTTTTTAATATAAAATTAGTCAAACTCTAGAAAGCTTGCCTTTGACCAAACCTTATATGCGGACTAAGAAGAAACGGAGGGAGTAGTAAATTCAGCGGGGGAGAGGATTAGTGGGGAAGGACACGCAAGTCTGTTGTCCGTAAATGAGACCACTTAACACAATTCTTTACACACTTGATCTTAGACATAACCTTCATGAATCGCTCGCATCATGTACCAAGCGGCAGCTTCGGCCCTCTGACCGCGCCCATGGACGAGGATCCCCTGCCGTGACCTAGCCTATCTTTGAGTCACTAACACATGGGTCCCATAGAGCATGGGGCCCACCTGCCAGTGACTCAAAGGCAGGGTATGGCCGGGATTGCAAAGTCATAGGATCCACGTCCTACGCTGATTTGTGAGTGTATGTTATAGCCCCACCCCAGGGCCATCAATATCCCACTCATGACGAGTCACGCCTCGATGTCAATGATGAAGCTTGATGAAGATTTTTGAGGAGGAGGTCAGAGTTGAGTGGAAGAAGAAAATTAATTATGCATGAACTCCGAAAAATCTTTGGTACTCGAATCTAATAGTTAGGGATACACTTAAGAGTTTACCTCGAGTAGAGGGGGGGGGGGCAATGCCCCCCTTTGACCCCACGAAGCTCCGCCACTGCTCGACGCCAACGTTTGCAGGCACGCAACACGGGCAATGAGCTCTCGCGGCGGCCTTGGCGTCGGTTCGACGGAGGTTCCACCCGTTTCAACTTCTGCAACACAACAAGGGAGGAGGATAGGACTTCAACAAAGCAGTGAGGAAGCTGAGGAACTAAACCTTTGACCCCACGAAGCTCCACCACTACTCGACGCCATCGTTTGCAGGTAGGTAGCACGGGCAATGAGCTGTCGCAGCGGCCTTGGTGTCGGTTCGACGGAGGTTCCACCCGTTCCAACTTCTGCGGTACAACAAGGGAGGAGGATAGGACTTCAACAAAGCAATGGGAAGGTGAGGAACTAACGGAGAAACCAGCAACGAATGAATCACACGCCTTGACCCGAGGCCGAGGCCACTGCAAATCCTAGCAACACCATGAGAACCTAGAGAGCTCTGTTCGCCATGGTGGAGTGGAGCGGATGATTGTAGGATCGAAGAACATAGGTCTAGAGCAGGGGTGTGAATAGACTATTAACAAACTAAAGGTGCAGTTTTAGTTCTCTTGAAAATTAGGCAGATTTTGGCACTAGTTAAGATATCACCAAGACTTCTTACACATGCATATCTAGAGATAGGGCAACAAAAATAGTAAAGCATGCAATGTGCGGAAAGTAAAGGATAGAGATGAAAGATCAAACGAAATGAAGACACGAAGATTTTTGGCGTGATTAGATAGATGGTGTACATCCACGTTGATGGAGACTTCAACTCACGGAGGATAACGGTTGCACGAGTACACAGAGGGCTCCACCCATGAAGGGTCCATGAATAAGTGTCACACCCAATATGTGACCCTATCCTAAAGGAACTCGAAGGTCCCACCAAGGATAGAAGCGCATATTGGAGACACTTTTGTAAGGTGGATATCATTATGTCGTATCATTACATAATAGTTGGGGATACATGCAAAAGGAATACAATGCCACATGAGTACAACAACATCATACACAAGAGCAACATCCGACTGCGGATGAAGCACAAACAGAAACTCAAACGACATCCACCCTGCTAGCCTAGGCTGTCGACTAGGAACCTATCCCCTGAACGAAGAAGAAGCTGAAGAAGAACTCCAAAACAAGTAAACGTTGCTCTCGCGTCATGATCTTCGCATTACCTGTACCTGCAACTGTTGTTGTAGTAAATTGTGAGTCACGAGGACTCAGCAATTCCATTACCATGGGTATCAAGACTAGCAAAGCTTAATGGGTATGGAATGGATAAGTGGTGAGGCTACAACAAGCGACTAAGCATGTATGGTGGTTAACTTATGAATACAAGAATGAGATGAGAAGCTACGCAAACAGTCGCAAACTAGTAATGATCAAGAAGTGATCCTGAACTACTTACATTCAAACATAAGAACACCATGTTCTCTTCTCGACCCACTCGAAAAGAGACCATCATGGTTACACATGCGGTTGGGTATTTTAATTCGAATCTGGTGTCAAGTTCTCTACAACTAGACATTAAAAACTCCCATCTGCCACATAACCGCGGGCACGAATTTCGAAAGATCAAACTCTAAAGGGTATCCCAACTTAGCCCATTATTAGCTCATGATCCGCGAAGACAATCCTCCATCGCGGGACATCCGATCAGACTCGGGATCCCGGTGCACAAGACATTTCGACAATGGCAAAACAAAACCAGCAAGACCGGCCGAATGTGCCGACGAATCCCGATAGGAGATGCACATATTTCGTTCTCAGGGCACACCAGATGAGACATCCTGCGAGTAAAACCAACCCTCCAGTTTCCCCGAGG
>NC_041385.1:109637637-109646731 GCF_002162155.2 Triticum dicoccoides | reverse complement strand
CAAAAATCCCCTATTTAAGTTTCAGTTGTTATTAGGGAAATGGAAAACCAATGTTGGGCCTTGCTGGAAGAGTTTTATTCAAAGAGAATCGTCAAGAGGGTCCTGATGATGATATAGACCTGGGGTACGGTCATAGGCCTGACCTATACGTCCTACCCAAGGTCACTACCCTAGAAGCAAAGAAGCTCAAGAGACAACAAGGAGTGCCCAATGAAGGCGTCGAGTGCAATCCACTCGACCAATCAGTCACTCGGGTACCCCTCCTTCCTGATGTCACACGACCAGTCAATCACTCGACCATATAAGAAACCACTCGACCTACTGAAGACCAGGAGTCACTCAGAACAGCAACAGTCAAGCATTCACTCTGTAGTCTTTAAGGTCAATAAAAGCATTTATGGTGGCGTTATCAGTAACGCCCCATCTTTATGTACATTGAACTCTTGGTAACGGGGGATGGCCGGGGTTCAGGCGCACTCTATATTAGCCACCCCCTCCTCTGGCACAAGGGTTCGCACCCCCTGTAACACACACTCTCATAATCCAGTCGACCGCCTCCGAGCACCGAGACGTAGGGCTTTTACCTCCTCCGAGAAGGGCCTGAACTCGTAAACACTTGCGTACAATCTCACCCTAGCTAGGACCTTGCCTCCTCATTCGTACCCCCGATACTTACTATCAGACTTAGAACCACGACAGTTGGCGCCCACCGTGGGGCAAAGCGTCTTAGCGACTTCCGGTGAAGTTGCATTTTTTCTGATCTTCATCAACATGGTTTCCGGCGGCGGTTTGGTCATGGGTCGCGAGTTCTGACTTAGCACACTCACTTTCGTCGCCGACGGCTCCGCCTGGCTCCAGGAGGCCCCCCTCTTTGTTGAGGCTCTCCCGGATCGTGGCTCATCGCACTTCCGCGCGAGTTCCTGCGGCGTCCTCCTTCGGCAGCCGTCTACCCCGTACCAGTCGGTTATCGCGTCGCCATCTCACTCCACTGGACACCGCTGCAAGCTGTCTGGGCATTCGCAGCTCCAGCGGTGGGTGAGACACGCGGTGGCTCGTCAGGCTTTCACCCCCCCAAGTCGCGGCGATCGAGCCCTACATTTTTTCCCGCGGATCGATCGACTTGTCGACTGATTTTGCAGATACCTTTTCCGAGAGCGGGAGTTGTGACCCCGCGGTGGAGGTCCTCATGGCCGACTCCCATCGCGGTCCGCCTAGTTTTCGTCGCAGCGGCGACGGCGGCAGAAGCAGTGGCCCGTCACTCGACCACGAAGAATATCAGCCCCAACCTCTTAGTTCGCAGCAGAGGGAGGAGCTGCATTGCTGTAACGTGGAGGCTCTCCAGACCCCCATTGTAGGGGAAACCGCCGAGGCCTAGGCCTTGGAGGCAGTGCGACTGGCCACTCTGGCTGAGCGCAACCATCTGGAGAATCTCCAACATTATGTCGACGACCGTGCTCGTCGACTGATCCCCGAGTTCAATCGACGTCTGCGACAATTGTTTCCACCAAAAACTCAGGTATTCCATACACCGATTCAGAATTTGGCAGCTGCTGCGCGTATTGCAGAGTCCATTCAGCCGCCCCGTTCGGAGGCTGGAAGAGGCTTGGAACAGATCAGAACGCTGCTCCGAGAATCGGGAGACCAGACCTCCGTTGTGTCCCAGTCACGGAACAGAATCCATAACAGATCAGTGAGAGCAGATACCCTTCAGTTGGCACACAGTCCTAGGTTGGAGGTCGTGATCACCACTAGGATCGGTACCTGGGAAGAGCTCATGGAGAATACGATCGTGAATACGCCCACTACAACTACCATCGAGCGCCTTCGCCCCTTCCGAGGGATGGGTCATACGCACTCCGGCGCAATGACGACAGGCGTCCGTATCACAGAGTTCCAGTCGACCCCAGAGAGCCCAGCTTCGAGCGAGGTTTGTCCTTGTGCAGGGTATGGTCGACCAGAACAAAGCATACAGAGAAGGGCTAGATCGAGACAGACTTCGTGGAGGCAGAGTCCACGTTTCCGGCCCAGAGTGTTTTGGAAGAGCCATCAGAGCCGCTGAGATTCCTCATAACTTTAGACTGCCAACTGGTATCAGTAAGTTTATAGGCGAGTCGAAGCCCAATACTTGGCTCGAAGACTACCGAGTGGCTGTGCACATTGGTGGCGGCAGCGCTGAGGTGGCCATGAAGCACCTCCCTTTGATGCTTGAAGGTTCTGCCAGGGCTTGGCTGAATTAGTTGGCCCCTGGGAGCATTTTGAGTTGGGATGAGTTAGCCAGAGTGTTCACCAGAACGTCTGAGGGCACTTGCAAGAGACCTGCTGGTCTACCGGAGCTACAACATTGCATGCAGAAACCAAATGAAACCCTGAGAGACTATATCCAGAGATGGATCACTCTGCACCACGCAGTGGAGAATGTGTCAGATCACCAAGCAGTCTGTGCCTTCAAGGAAGGCGTTCGCTATAGAGAGCTCAATCGGAAGTTCGGTCGGACTGGAGATATGTATTTGACTCGGATGATGGAGATTGCCACCAAATATGCTAACGGCAAAGAGGAACACTGACTCAGGAGTGGCAAGCACAAAAAAGTACCCAACACACCGGAGGAGGAAATTCCAGTTGCGGAAGCAGAAGCGAAAGGCTGAGGTGGCAGGTCCTGCTGAGGCAGCAATGTTAAATCAAGGAAAGTTCAAAGGGAAACCCAAAGGGCCCTGGACCCCCAAGAAAATGAAGGACCAGGAAGGAAATGATGTGATGGATTTGCCGTGCCATATTCACACCAAGAAGGATGAGGAGGGGAACCTGATCCTTCCCAAGCACACTCGACAATGTCGACTCCTAATCCAGAGCTTCCAAGAGAGTAAACCCAGTGATAAGGACAAAGAGCCTGAGAAGGAAGAAGAGGATAAGGATGATGATGATGGTTATCCCAATGTCAATGCCACCTTGGTGATTTTTGTCGATATCGAGAGCAAAAGTCGACTGAAGGTCATTAACAAAGAGGTAAACATGGTAGCTCCGGCAACACCAAGGTATCTGAAGTGGTCAAAAACCCCCATTACATTCGACCAGTCCGACCACCCGGCATGCGCAGCTACCCCTGGGCGGCAAGCGCTGGTTGTCGACCCAGTCGTGGGAGGCACGTGACTAACTAAGGTCCTGATGGATGGTGGCAGTTGCTTGAATATTCTGTATGCCGAGGCCCTCAAAGGAATGGGCATTCCAATGTCCAAACTCAGCGAGAGCAACATGCGGTTCCATGGAATCATCCCAGGAAGGAAAGCCGAATCACTCGGCCAGATCACTCTCGACGTGGTTTCGGCGATGAGAAGAATTTCCGCAAGGAGAAGTTTACGTTTGAGGTTGTGGATTTCCAGAGTGCATATCATGCCATTCTGGGCAGACCTACTTATGCTAGCTTTATGGCTCAACCGTGCTATGTTTATCTCAAGATGAAGACGCCTGGCCCCAGAGGCGTAATAACGGTTTTTGGTAACCGTCAGAGAGCACAAGATTGTCTTCAAGATGGGGCAAAGATAGCAGATGAGCATATGGTGCCACGTCTTGAGCTTGCGTTGGTTTTCCTTGAAGAGGAAAGGGTGATGCAGCAATAGTAGCGTAAGTATTTCCCTCAGTTTTTGAGAACCAAGGTATCAATCCAGTAGGAGGCTCCTCAAAAGTCCCACGCACCTACACAAACAAACAAGAACTCGCAACCAACGCAATAAAGGGGTTATCAATCCCTTCACGTCCACTTGCGAAAGTGAGATCTGATAGAGATAATATGATAAGATAAATATTTTTGGTATTTTTATGATATAGATTGGAAAAGTAAAGATGCAAATAAAAGTAGATGAAAGCTTATATGATAAGAGATAGACCCGGGGGCCATAGATTTCACAAGTGGCTTCTCTCAAGATAGCATAAGTATTACGGTGGGTGAACAAATTACTGTCGAGCAATTGGTAGAAAAGCGAATAATTATGAGATTATCTAGGCATGATCATGTATATAGGCATCACATCCGTGACAAGTAGACCGAAATGATTCCGCATCTACTACTATTACTCCACACATCGACCGCAATCCAACATGCATCTAGAGTATTAAGTTCATAAAGAACGGAGTAACACATTAAGAAAGATGACATGATGTAGAGAGATAAACTCATGCAATATGATATAAACCCCATCTTTTTATCCTTGATGGAAACAATACAATACGTGCCTTGCTGCCCCTGCTGTCACTGGGAAAGAACACCGCAATATTGAACCCAAAGCTAAGCACTTCTTCCATTGCAAGAAAGATCAATCTAGTAGGTCAAACCAAACTGACAATTCAAAGAGACTTGCAAATATAACTTAATCACACATAAAGGAATTCAGAGGAGATTCAAATATTTCTCATAGATAAACTTGATCATAAACCCACAATTCATAGGATCTCGACAAACACACCGCAAAAAGAGTTACATCGAATAGATCTCCAAGAAGATCGAGGAGAATTTTGTATTGAGATTCAAAGAGAGGGAAGAAGCCATCGAGCTACTACCTATGGACCCGAAGGTCTGTGGTAAACTACTCACAACTCATCAGAAAGGCTATAGTGTTGATGTAGAAGCCCTCCGTGATCGATTCCCCCTCCGGCAGAGCGCCGGCGAAGGCTCCAAGATGGGATCTCACGGATACAGAAGGTTATGATGGTGGATATAGTTTTTCGTGGTTGCTTCTGATGTTTTCGGGGTACATGGGTATATATAGGAGGAAGAAGCAGGTCGGTGGACGCTCGAGGGGCCCACGAGGGTGGGGGTGCGCCGGGCACCCTCGTGGCCGCTTCCCTTGTTTCTTGACTTCCACTCCAAGTCCTGTGGATCACGTTTGTTCCAAAAGATCATTCCCGAAGGTTTCATTCCGTTTGGACTCCATTTGATATCCCTTTTCTTCGAAACACTGAAATAGGTAGAAAAACAGCAATTCGGGTTGGGCCTCCGGTTAGTAGGTTAGTCTCAAAAATGATATAAAAGTGTAAAGTAAAGCCCATAAACATCCAAAATGGGTAATATAATAGCATGGAACAATCAAATATTATAGATACGTTGGAGACGTATCAGATGGCAGCAGTAGAGTTTCAAAAGTACCAGAAGACTGCAGATCTGAGTGATTTGTTGCGTGCTAAGAGGCCTGCCTCGGAGTCCGCATTTCAGTCGGCCGGCAAGACCAAGCCAGTCCACGTTCACCCGATCGACCCGGATGCTGCTCCGACCCATATCTCGACTACACTTGACAGCAAATAGGAAGAAGCACTCATCCAGTTCGTCCATGAGAACTGGGACATCTTTCCATGGAAGCCATCTGACATGCCACGTGTACCCAGGGAGCTGGCTGAGCACCATTTGCGAGTCGATCCAAAAGTAAAACCCGTTAGAGAGCACCTCTCTCGGTCCGCCACGGAGAAGAGAAAAGCCATTGGTGAGGAGGTGGCTTAGCTCCTAGCTGCTGAGTTCATCCGCGAGATATACCACTCCGAGTGGCTCGCCAATGTTGTTATGGTTCCCAAGAAAGACAAATCACTCCGAATGTGTATTGACTTCAAGCACATCAATCGGGCCTGCCCGAAAGATCATTTCCCTCTGCCCCACATCGACCAGATAGTCGACTCAACTGCGGGATGTGAGCGACTGTCCTTATTGGACGCTTATTCCGGGTACCATCAGATCCGACTGTATGGGACCGATGAGATAAAGAAGGCTTTCATCACCCCGTTCGTGTGTTTTTGCTATGTTACTATGCCCTTTGGCCTCAAGAATGCTGGTGCCACATTCATGCGCATGATTTAGAAGTGCCTGCTCACTCAAATCAGTCAGAATGTGGAAGCATACATGGATGACATAGCGGTTAAGTCACGCAAAGGATCTGACCTGCTGACTAACCTTGCTGAAACCTTTGCCAACCTAAGAAGGTATGATATCAAGCTTAATCCATCAAAATGCACATTTGGAGTCCCAGGTGGAAAGTTACTCGGGTTTCTCGTTTCCGAACGAGGTATCGACACAAACCCCGAAAAGATTGGCACAATCCTCCGAATGAAACGCCCAGTGCATGTGCATGGCGTTCAGAAGCTTACTGGTTGTTTGGCTGCTTTGAGCCGATTCATCTCACGCCTTGATGAAAAGGCACTGCCTCTCTACCGGCTGATGAACAAATCTAACAAGTTCGAGTGGAATGACGAAGCTGAAGCAGCGTTTGAGGAGCTCAAAGCCCTGCTTTCCACCCAGCCGGTGCTTTCTGCTCCGGTCAGCAAGTAGCCTCTGCTGCATTACATCGCAACCATGAGACAAATTTTTAGCACAGTGCTCACGGTCGAGTGGGAAGAAGAAGGCAAGGCCTTTAAAGTTCAGTGCCCCGTGTATTACATTTCAGAAGTCTTAACTCCATCCAAGCAGAGATATCCTCACTATCAGAAGCTTGTTTATGGGATTTACCTGACCACGAAGAAGGTTGCACATTATTTCTCTGATCACTCAGTTTCAGTCGTCAGCGACGCTCCATTGTCGGAGATTCTGAATAACAGAGATGCAACTGGTCGACTGGCAAAGTGGGCGATTGAACTTCTTCCTTTTGATATCAAATTTGAGGCAAAGAAGGCCATTAAGTCTCAAGCAATTGCAGATTTCCTCGCAGAGTGGATGGAACAACAACAACCGATTCAAATTCAGTCGAAACATTGGACCATGTTTTTTGATGGGTCCAAGATGTTAAATGGCTCTGGTGCAGGAGTGGTCTTAGTGTCCCCATGAGGAGACAAGCTCAGCCATGTCCTCCAAATTCACTTTGATTCTTCGAACAATGAAGCTGAGTATGAGGCACTATCGTATGCGTTACATATGGCTATTTCACTCGGCGTCCGACGCTTGATGGTTCATGGCGACTCAGACTTAGTGGTTAACCAAGTAATGAAGGAATGGGATATCAGGAGTCCCGCAATGACAGGTTACTGCAATGCAGTGAGAAAGCTAGAGAAGAAGTTTGAGGGGTTAGAGCTCCACCACATCCCACGAATCAAGAATCAAGCTGCTGATGATCTGGCGAAGATAGGTTCCACTCGGAAGCCTATTCCCAGCAATGTGTTCTTGGAGCATCTCCACACCCCGTAAGTACAAGAAGATCCCTTCAAGGAAGAGCCCCCGCAACCAATAATTTCAACCAACCCGACTGTGATCGAGGTTCCAGCCGTGGTCGACCTAATCATGGAAGTCTTGTGGTCATGCCCGATTGGACAGTACCGTACATCGCGTACATTCTCAGAAAGGAGCTCCCAGAGGATGAAGATGAGGCTCGCCAGATAGTCCGTCGATCCAAAGCTTTCGCTGTGATGAAAGGACAACTATACGGAGAAAGTGTCAAAGGAGTGTCCCAACACTGCATCACCCCGGAAGAAGGCCGAATGATCCTAAACGACATTCACTCGGGGACCTGTGGTCACCATGCGTCCTCTCGGACCATCATGGCCAAAGCATACCAAGCGGGATTCTATTGGCCTCAAGCAAATGAGATGGCAAAAGTTATAGTCGACAAGTGCGCAGGTTGCCAGTTCTACTCCAACATGTCTCACAAGCCTGCATCTTCCCCTGAAGACTATTCCACTCGTCTGGCCGTTTGCAGACTGGGGATTGGATATGGTTGGACCCTTCAAGACCGGCGCGAGTGGTTTCACCCATTTACTTGTAGCAGTCGACAAGTTCACCAAGTGGATCGAAGCCAAGCCCATCAAAACCTTGGAGCAGGCACTGCCGCCAGTTTCATTAGAGAGTTGATATTCAGATATGGAGTTCCTCACAGCATCATCATAGATAACGGATCCAGCTTTGATTCTGATGAGTTCAAGGCGTTCTACGCTTCCCAAGGCACTCGGGTCAACTATGCGTCTGTCGCACACCCGCAGTCGAATGGACAGGCAGAAAGGGCGAAATGTTTGGTCCTTCAATGGTTAAAGCCTTGACTGATGCACGATCTTAAGCATGCTGCTGGAGCTTGGGTGACTGAATTGCCATCAGTCCTATGGGGGCTGAGAACAACGCCCAACCGGTCGACTGATCGAACCCCTTTCTTCCTGGTGTACGGCGTTGAGGCTGTGCTTTCGAGTGACTTAATGCACAATGCTCCCCGAGTTGAACTATTCTCAGAACCTGAAGCAGAGCAAGCACGCGAAGATGCAGTTGACCTCTTGGAGGAAGAGCGCGAGATGGCTTTGGTTCAGTCGACCATCTATCAGCAAGATCTGCGTCGATTCCACGCTTGCAATATCAGAGGTCGAGCATTTCAGGAAGGAGACCTTGTGCTCCGAGTGGTTCAGAAACGACCTCACAAGCTCGCTCCGGCCTGGGAAGGTCCCTTCGTCATCACCAAGGTGCTTCACAATGGAGCGTACCACATTTACAACATAGCCAAGAAAATGAACGAGCGACGCGCATGGAACGCAGAGCTGCTTCGTCCTTTCTATACCTAAAATCACTCGACCTAACGAGTTGTAATAAAGGCACTTCAGTTTGTTTTCCAAAGACAAGATTTTTACAGTATCTTAATGATTGGTTTGTCGTAATCACTTGTGTCCAAATCCCCCAGTGGGTGGCTTAGCCGCAAACCTGATTCTCCTAAGTTAAGACATTCCACTTAGCCGTGAACCTGATTCGCCTAAGTTAAAACATTCCGAGTGGAGAGCAATCCTCCCACTCGGGACCTTAGCTGCGACCCCATAATCGCCTAAGTTAAAAACATTCCAAGTGGAGAGAAATCCTCCCACTCGGAGGCTTAGCTGCGACCCCCGTAATCGCCTAAGTTAAAAAACATTCCGAGTGGAGAGCAATCCTCCCACTCGGGGGCTTAGCTGCGACCCCTTAATCGCCTAAGTTAAAAACATTCCGAGTGGAGAGCAATCCTCCCACTCGGAGGCTTAGCTGCGACCCTGTAATTGCCTAAGTTAAAAAACATTCCAAGTGGAGAGAAATCCTCCCACTCGGGGGCTTAGCTGCGACCCCGTAATCGGCTAAGTTAAAAAACATTCCAAGTGGAGAGCAATCCTCCCACTCGGAGGCTTA
>NC_041385.1:109599135-109637408 GCF_002162155.2 Triticum dicoccoides | reverse complement strand
TTTCGAGTTGAGAGAAATCTTCCCACTCGGGGGCTTAGCTGCGACCCCGTAATCGCCTAAGTTAAAAAACATTCCGAGTGGAGAGCAATCCTCCCACTCAGGGGCTTAGCTGCGACCCTGAAATCGCCTAAGTTAAAAACACTTCGAGTGGAAAGCAATCCTCCCACTCGGGACTTAGCCGCGACCCTGAAATCGCCTAAGTTAAAAACATTCCGGGTGGAGAGCAATCCTCCCACTTGGAGACTTAGCCTCGACCCTGTAATCGCCTAAGTCACAAATATGCTCTCAGCTACGCCACAAATACAACGTACGCTCCATCCTTATCCGCAAGGATGATGAGGTGTCGATTGAACACCACGTCTGTGCTACGCAACAAATACAACGTGCGCTTCATCCTTATCTGCAAGGACGACGAGGTGTTGATTGAACACCATGTCTGACCTGCGTCACAAGTACAATGTACCATCCCTACCGCAAGGACGACGTGGCGTCGACTGAACGCCGCGTCTGAGCTCCGTCGCAAGTACAATATACTTTTCACTTGGCAAAACGTGAGAAGATCAAGTCCACTCGGAACCGAAAGACAGTTAGAAATAGTTCAAAACTAGAATAAAAGCAATGATATTCAAAGGAATTCAAGTTCACATAAACCCTGCAAAAGTGCAGGACCGCAGCAGGTAGAAGTACTCAGGCGTCAAGCCTGAAAGAGTTTAATAATTACATAATCACTTGGCATTTCGAGGCAAATAAAGGTGGGGCATAATGTTTTGATCACTCGTCAGGAGGACTTGCTGGATCGCAGAAATTGCCAAGGTCAATGTTGTCTATGATGCGAGTGGCTACGTCTAGGAAAGTGTCCATAAAGGACTGCAAAGTGTGTTTTTTGGTGTTTGCTACGTCTTGAGCTTGCGTTGGTTTTCCTTGAAGAGGAAAGCGTGATGCAGCAATAGTAGCGTAAGTATTTTCTCAGTTTTTGAGAACCAAGGTATCAATCCAGTAGGAGGCTCCTCAAAAGTCCCACACACCTACACAAACAAACAAGAACTCTCAACCAACGCAATAAAGGGGTTGTCAATCCCTTCACGACCACTTGCGAAAGTGAGATCTGATAGAGATAATATGATAAGATAAATATATATTTGGTATTTTATAATATAGATTGGAAAAGTAAAGATGCAAATAAAAGTAGATTGAAAGCTTATATGATAAAGGATGGACCCAGGGGCCATAGGTTTCACTAGTGGCTTCTCTCAAGATAGCATAAGTATTACGGTGGGTGAACAAATTACTGTCGAGCAATTGATAGAAAAGCGAATAATTATGAGATTATCTAGGCATGATCATGTATATAGGCATCATGTCCATGACAAGTAGAACGACTCCTGCCTGCATCTACTACTATTACTCCACACAACAACCGCTATCCAACATGCATCTAGAGTATTAAGTTCATAAACAACAGAGTAACGCATTAAGAAAGATGACATGATGTAGAGGGATAAACTCATGCAATATGATATAAACCCCATATTTTTATCCTCGATGGCAACAATACAATACGTGCCTTGCTGCCCCTGCTGTCACTGGGAAAGGACACCGCAAGATTGAACCCAAAGCTAAGCACTTCTCCCATTGCAAGAAAGATCAATCTAGTAGGCCACACCAAACTGATAATTCGAAGAGACTTGCAAAGATAACTTAATCACACATAAAAGAATTCAGAGGAGATTCAAATATTTCTCATAGATAAACTTGATCATAAACCTACAATTCATCGGATCTTGACAAACACACCGCAAAAAGAGTTACATCGAACAGATCTCCAAGAAGATCAAGGAGAACTTTGTATTGAGATTCAAAGGGAGAGAACAAGCCATCATAACTATGGACCCGAAGGTCTATGGTAAACTACTCACAACTCATGGGAGAGGCCTTGGAGGTGATGTAGAGGCCCTCCATGGTCGATTCCCGCTCCGGCGGAGCGCCGACGAAGGCTCCAAGATGGGATCTCGCGGATACAGAAGGTTACGGTGGTGGAAATAGTTTTTCGTGGTCGCTTCTGATGTTTTCGGGGTACATGAGTATATATAGGAGGAAGAAGTAGGTCGGTGGACGCTCGAGGGGCCCATGAGGATGGGGGGCGTGCCCACTTGTAGGGAGCACGCCGGGCACCCTCGTGGCCGCCTCCTTTGTTTCTTGACTTCCACTCCAAGTCCTCTGGATCACGTTTGTTTCAAAAAGATCGATCGCGAAGGTTTCATTCCGTTTGGACCCCGTTTGATATTCCTTTTCTTCGAAACACTGAAATAGGCAAAAAAAAAAATAGCAATTCGGGTTGTGCCTCCGGTTAGTAGGTTAGTCCCAAAAATGATATAAAAATGTAAAGTAAAGCCCATAAACATCCAAAACGGGTAATATAATAGCATGGAACAATAAAAAACTATAGATACGTTGGAGACGTATCAAGCATCCCCAAACTTAATTCCTGCTCGTCCTCGAGTAGGTAAATGATAAAAGCAGAATTTTTGATGTGGAATGCTACCTAGCATAATTCTCAATGTAATTTTCTTTATTGTGGCATGAATGTTCAGATCCAAATGATTCAAAATAAAAGTTCATATTGACATAAGAAATAGTAATACTTCAAGCATACTAATCAAAGCAATCATGTCTTCCCAAAATAACATGGCTAAAGAAAGTTCATCCCTACAAAAATCATATTGTTAGGCTATGTTTCATTTTCATTACACAAAATACTACCATCAAGAACAACCCTGGTTTCAGCCAAGCAATTGGTTCATACTTTTTAACGCGCTTCAGCCTTTTTCAACTCTCACGCAATACATAAGCATGAGCCATGGATATATCACTATGGGTGGAATAGAATAAGATGATGAAGGTTGTGTGGAGAAGACAAAAAAAGAGAAAGTCTCACATTGACGAGGCTAATCAACGGGCTATGGAGATTTCCATAAATTGATGTCAACATGAGGAGTAGGGATTGCCATGCAACGGATGCACTAGAGCTATAAATGTATGAAAGCTCAACAAAATAAACTAGTGGGTGTGCATCCAACTTGTTTGCTCACGAAGACCTAGAGCATTTTGAGGAAGCCCATCGTAGGAATATACAAGGCAAGTTCTATAATGAAAAATTCCCACTAGTATATGAAAGTGACAACATATGAGACTCTCTATATGAAGAACATGGTGCTACTTTGAAGCACAAGTGTGGAAAAGGATAGTAACATTGCCCCCTTTTTTTCCTTTTTTTTCTTTTGTCTCTTTTTTTCTTTGGCCTTTTTTTGGCCTTTTTTCTTCTTCTTTTTGGCCTTTTTTTATTTGGGGACAATGCTCTAATAATGATGATCATCACACTTCTATTTATTTACAACTCATGAATTACAACTCAAAACTAGAACAAGATATGACTCTATATGAATGCCTCTGGCGGTGTACCGGGATGGGCAATGAATCAAGAGTGAGATGTATGAAAATTTATGCATGGTGGCTTTGGCACAAATACGATGTCAACTACATGATCATGCAAGGCAATATGACAATGATGATGTGTGTCATGAAAAATGGAGTGGAACGGTGGAAAGTTGCATGGCAATATATCTCGGAATGGCTATGGGAATGCCATGATAGGTAGGTATGGTGGCTGTTTTGAGGAAGATATAAGGAGGTTTATGTGTGATAGAGCGTATCGTATCACGGGGTTTGGATGCACCGGCGAAGTTTGCACCAACTCTCAAGGTGAGAAAGGGCAATGCACGGTACCGAAGAGGCTAGCAATCATGGAAAGGTAAAAGTGTGTATAATCCATGGACTCAACATTAGTCATAAAGAACTCATATACTTATTGCAAAGTACTACTACGCATGCTCCTAGGGGGGAGGTTGGTAGGAGTTAACCATCGCGCACCTCCGACCTCCACTCAAGGGAAGGCAATCAAAAGAGCACCCCATGCAATAAATTTGTTACACAACTTTTACTATACGTGCATGCTATGGTACTTGCCAACTTCAACACAAGCATTCTTTAAATTCATAATCACCAAACTAGCATGACTCTAATATCACTACCTCCATATCTCAAAACAATTATCAAGTATCCAATTGATCATAGCATCCAATTCACTTCATATGATAGTTTTTATTATACCCAACTTGGATGCCCATCATTCTAGGACCAATTTTATAACCATAACAAATACCATGCTGTTCTAAGAGACTCTCAAAATAATATAAGTGAAGCATGAGAGATTAACAATTTCTACAAAATTAAGCCACCGCCGTGCTCTAAAAGATATAAGTGAAGTACTAGAGCAAAACTATCTAGCTCAAAAGATATAAGTGAATCACATATAATATTCTAATAAATTCCAATCAAGTGGGTTTCTTCCAAAATGTGTGTACAGAAAGGATGATTGTGGTAAACTAAAAAGCAGAGACTAATATCATACAAGACGCTCCAAGCAAAACACAAATCATGTGGCGAATAAAAATATAGCTCCAAGTAAAGTTACCGATAGAAGAAGACGAAAGAGGGGATGCCATCCCGGGCATCCCAAAGATTAGGCTTTTGGTTATCCTTGAATATCTTGGGGTGCCATGGGCATCCCCAAGCTTAGGCTCTTGCCACTCCTTATTCCATAGTCCATCAAATCTTTACCCAAAACTTGAAAACTTCACAATACAAAACTCAACAGGAAATCTCATAAGCTCCATTGGTGCAAGAAAGAAAAACCACCACATAAGGTACTGTAATGAACTCATTCTTGATTTATATTGGTGTTAAACCTACTGTATTCCAACTTATCTATGGTTCATACCCTACATACTAGCCATAGATGCATCAAAATAAGCAAACAACACACGAAAAAAAGAATCTGTCAAAAACAGAACAGTCTGTAGCAATCTGTAACTCTCGAATACTTCTGGAACTCTAAAAATCTTACAAAAATAGGAAGTCCTAGGTAGTTTGTCTATTGATCTACATAAAAAAGAATCAACGCAAAATCACGTTTCTGTGAATTACTAAAATTATTTTCGTGCGTGAAATGTTTCTGTTTTTCAGCAGAATCAAATTAACTATCACCATAGGTTATCCTATAGGTTCTACTTGGCACAAACACTAATTAAAACATAAAAACACATCTAAACATAAGCTAGATGAAAAATTTATTACTAAATAGAAGCAAAAACAAAAAACAAAAAATAAAATTGGGTTGTCTCCCAACTAGCGCTATCGTTTAACGCCCCTAGCTAGGCATAAAGGTGAGGATAGATCTAAGTAGTGCCATCTTTAATTTTCAGTTTTTAGCAGAGTCATGCTCGAATCCGGGAGGTTCTTTACGTTTCCCTTCATACTCGGAAATTTTTAGATCTAAAGAATCCAACCGCTTATTGCAAAGAGTAATCAACATATTCATGCCGTGAAGATTTCCGCTAACACTCTTAAGAGGTTCAAGAGACTTTTGTAAGATTTTTGTTACTTCGCAAATCTTTTCAAACACTTGTGTTTCTTCTTGGGTAGGATGTGGTCCCCCTTTTTGAGGTAATGTTCCCACTATTCCCTCTATAATTTCATGTGCAATACTGGGATCAATTTCAATAAAATTTCCCTTGGCAATGCAATCCAAGAGTTGTCTATGAGACATATTTAGGCCAACATAAAAATTGCGAAGTAGAATTCTAAACTTCACCTCTAGGGTGCAATTACGATAAGATTCCATCATCTTATACCAAGCATCTTTTAAGTTTTCTCCTTGCCTTTGCTTGAAGTGAAGAACTTCAAACTCGGGAGACATAGGAGCAGATAAGGGACTAGCCATTACGACGAGCAAACAAAAGACAAGTGAAAGAGAGAGGAGATTGGTAAAGAGAGGGCGAATAAAACGACAAGGGTGAAGTGGGGGAGAGGAAAACGAGAGGCAAATGGCAAATAATGTAAATGCGAGGGAGATGAGTTTGTGATGGTTACTTGGTATGTCTTGACTTGAGCGAAGACCTCCCCAGCAACGGCGCCAGAAATCCTTCTTGCTACGTCTTGAGCTTGCGTTGGTTTTCTTTGAAGAGGAAAGGGTGATGCAGCAATAGTAGCGTAAGTATTTCCCTCAGTTTTTGAGAACCAAGGTATCAATCCAGTAGGAGGCTCCTAAAAAGTCCCATGCACCTACAAAAACAAACAAGAACTCACAACCAACGCAATAAAGGGGTTGTCAATCCCTTCACGGCCACTTGCGAAAGTGAGATCTGATAGAGATAATATGATAAGATAAATAATATTTTTGGTATTTTATAATATAGATTGGAAAAGTAAAGATGCAAATAAAAGTAGATTGAAAGCTTATATGATAAAGGATGGACCCGGGGGCCATAGGTTTCATTAGTGGCTTCTCTCAAGATAGCATAACTATTACGGTGTGTGAACAAATTACTGTCGAGCAATTGATAGAAAAGCGAATAATTATGAGATTATCTAGGCATGATCATGTATATAGGCATCACGTCCATGACAAGTAGACCGACTCCTGCCTGCATCTACTACTATTACTCCACACAACGACCGCTATCCAGCATGCATCTAGAGTATTAAGTTCATAAACAACAGAGTAACGCATTAAGAAAGATGGCATGATGTAGAGGGATAAACTCATGCAATATGATATAAACCCCATCTTTTTATCCTCGATGGCAACAATACAATACGTGCCTTGCTGCCCCTGCTGTCACTAGGAAAGGACACCGCAAGATTGAACCCAAAGCTAAGCACTTCTCCCATTGCAAGAAAGATCAATCTAGTAGGCCACACCAAACTGATAATTCGAAGAGACTTGCAAAGATAACTTAATCACACATAAAAGAATTCAGAGGAGATTCAAATATTTCTCATAGATAAACTTGATCATAAACCCACAATTCATCGGATCTCGACAAACACACCGCAAAAAGAGTTACATCGAATAGATCTCCAAGAAGATCAAGGAGAACTTTGTATTGAGATTCAAAGAGAGAGAAGAAGCCATCTAGCTAATAACTATGGACCGTAAGGTCTGTGGTAAACTAGTCACAACTCATCGGAGAGGCCTTGGAGATGATGTAGAGGCCCTCCATGGTCGATTCCCCCTCCGACGGAGCGCCGACAAAGGGTCCAAGATGGGATCTCACGGATACAGAAGGTTACGGTGGTGGAAATAGTTTTTCGTGGTCTCTTCTGATGTTTTCGGGGTACATGGGTATATATAGGAGGAAGAAGTAGGTTGGTTGACGCTCGAGGGGCCCATGAGGGTGGGGGGCGCCCCGGGCACCCTCGTGACCACCTCCTTTGTTTCTTGACTTCCACTCCAAGTCCTCTGGATCATGTTTGTTCCAAAAAGATCGCTCCCAAAGGTTTCATTCCGTTTGGACTCCATTTGATATTCCTTTTCTTTGAAACACTGAAATAGGAAAAAAACAGCAATTCGGGCTGGGCCTCCGGTTAGTAGGTTAGTCCCAAAAATGATATAAAAGTGTAAAGTAAAGCCCATAAACATCCAAAACGGCTAATATAATAGCATGGAACAATAAAAAATTATAGATACGTTGGATACATATCAGTGTTCACAACCTTGAGTTCCGCCAACTTGTCTTCTCTGACGTCCTTGCAGTGCACTCGGACCAATGACAGGGCGACGTCAGCGCCGCAACGAGCAAATGATTTCTTCCATTCTTGCACTCGGTCAGGTATTTGATTCAGTCGAGCCATTAGAGACTCGAGGTCTTGTGAGAGTTCCGCCTGAGGACAGAGTTCAACATCAACCCGAGTCATCGCTGCCTTCAGTCGGGCAAGATAAGCAACAACATTGTCCATGCGTGATTCCAACCGCAACACATGCATTGCAACATCATCTTTGACAGGACAATTTATGGGGTCGAGACCCGTCTCGACCCGCCCAGTCTCTGCTTCAAATTCTTGACAAACTTCTGCACAGTCGAAAAAGAATAGTGAGTCGACAGTTTGACAAGACGTGTCAATCGACAAGAACAAATCAGTCGAACAATATTACCTTCAAGCTTCAAGACCAGCTTTGCAGCAAGCTGTCCCAGGTAAGACTCTAGCTCTCCCTTCTTGGCCTTGAGGTTTCCAACTTCGTCGGTTGATACGTCTCCGTCGTATCTATAATTTTTGATTGTTCCATGCCAATATTATTCAACTTTTATATACTTTTGGCAACTTTTTATACTATTTCTTGGGACTAACATATTGATCCAGTGCCCAGTGCCAATTCCTGTCTATTGCATGTTTTTTTCCCCGTAGAAACCCAATATCAAACGGAGTCCAAACGGGATAAAAACATACGGAGATTTTTTTTGGAATATTTATGATTTTTGGGAAGTAAAATCAACGTGAAACGGTGTCCGGGGTGGCCACGACACAGGGGGGTGCGCCCTCCCCCCAGGACGCGGCTTGGGCTCTCGTGGGCCACCCGTAAGGCGGTTGACGCTCTTCATTTGGCACAAGAAAGCTAATTTTATGAGAAAAATCTGGGCGAAAGATTCACCCCAATCGGAGTTACGGATCTCCAGATATAAAGGAAACGGTGAAGGGGTAGAATCAGGGAACGCAGAAACAGAGAGATAGATCCAATCTCGGAGGGGAGCCCCTCCCAAGCCATGGGAGCCAAGGACCTGAGGGGAAACCCTTCTCCCATCTAGGGAGGAGGTCAAGGAAGAATAAGAAGAAGGGGGCCTCTCTCCCCCTTGCTTCCGGTGGCGCCGGAGCGCTGCCGGGGGCCATCATCATCACCGCGATCTTCACCAACACCGCCGTCATCTTCACCAACATCTCCATCACCTTCCCCCTTCTATATTCAGCGGTCCACTCTCCTGCAACCCGCTGTACCCTCTACTTGAACATGGTGCTTTATGCTTCATATTATTTTCCAATGATGTGTTGCCATCCTATGATGTCTGAGTAGATTTTCACTGTCCTACCGGTGATTGATGAATTGCTATGATTGGTTTAATTTGCTTGTGGTTATGTTGCTGTCCTATTGTGCCCTCCGTGTCGCGCAAGCATGAGGGATTCCCGCTGTAGGGTGTTGCAATACGTTTATGATTCTTTTATGGTGGGTTGCTTGAGTGACAGAAGCATAAACCCGAGTAAGGGGATTGTTGCGTACGGGATAAAGGGGACTTGATGCTTTAATGATATGGTTGGGTTTTACCTTAATGAATCTTTAGTAGTTGCGGAAGCTTGCTAGAGTTCCAATCATAAGTGCATATGATCCAAGAAGAGAAAGTATGTTAGCTTATGCCTCTCCCACATAAAACTTGCTATCGGTCTAGTAGCGTAGTCAATTGCTTAGGGACAATTTCACAACTCCTACCACCACTTTTCCACACTCGCTATATTCACTTTCTTGCATCTTTATTTAAACAGCCCCTAGCTTTTATTTATGTGCTCTTTATTATCTTGCAAACCTATCCTATCACACCTACAAAGTACTTGTAGTTTCATACTTGTTCTAGGTAAAGCGAACGCCAAGTATGCGTAGAGTTGTATCGGTGGTCGATAGAACTTGAGGGAATATTTATTCTACTTTTAGCTCCTTGTTGGGTTCGACACTCTTACTTATCGAAAACTGTTGCGATCCCCTACACTTGTGGGTTATCAAGACCTTTTTCTGGCGCCGTTGCCGGGGAGTCATAGCGTGGGGTGAATATTCTCGTGTGTGCTTGTTTTCTTTATCACTAAGTAATTTTTATTTGCTGTTCTAAGTTGTTCTCTATCTTTAGTTATGGATATGGAACATAAAATACCAAAACAATTAGATGTACTTGCTACTCATGTAGATGGGATAACTCCTAAAACCCCCGACTCTCATTATGCGAGAGATATTATGTGCTACTTTGATAATCCTGAGAAAACCCCATTCAACTTTATAATGGGAGACATGTTGGATCAACGTGAACACTTTAGGGATTATCGCTCAACACAAAAAGGGAAACTATTATGGGATTAATTTATTATGTTGCGTTGGTATGCCTGGAATCTATGCTTGAGATATGATATTACTTGTTGCTCTTGGATGGAGGCTCCACACCTTCCCTTTTCATGCAAATTTAATGATAATGAAACCTTAGCTTCTTATGCTAATGGTATATATGATTACTATGATGTGGAACAAATAGAAGAATTTGTTGCTTTTAAGGCTGCTTATGAAATTGAAGCTTTGTTTGAAAAGTATGAAGCTTTTGATGATGATGGTTATAGGCCTGAAAATCTTGTTATACTTAGATATTGCTATGAAAATTATGAATACAATTATTATATTAATGCTTTTATGAAGAAAGTCTCCGCTGTCCAAGAAGAGACTAATATTTTGCAGGAAGCTATGGAAGAAGAAATTGATGAAACTGTGAGCTCATTGGATGAAAAAGATGATGAGGAGAGCGAAGAACAAAAGGAGGAAGAGCTTATTAGCTACCCGTGCCCACCTTCTAATGAGAGTAACTCTTCAACTCATACATTGTTTAATTCCCCTTCGTGCTTACCGAAGGATGATTGCTATGATGACTGCTATGATCCCTTGAATTTGTTTGAAATATCCCTTTTTGATGATGCATGCTATGCTTGTGGCCAAGATGCCAATATGAATTATGCTTATGGAGATGAACTTGCTATAGTTCCTTATGTTAAACATGAAATTGTTGCTATTGCACCCATTCATGATAGTCCTATTATCTTTTTGAATTCTCCCGACTACACTATATCGGAGAAGTTTGTGCTTATTAAGGATTATATTGATGGGTTGCCTTTTACCGTTGCACATGATAATTTTGATGAATGTAATATGCATGTGCTTGCTGCTCCTACTTGCAATTATTATGAGAGAGGAACTATTTCTCCACCTCTCTATGTTTCCAATATGATAAAATTGCAAGAAACTGCTTATACTATGCATTGGCCTTTACTATGTGTGCATGACTTGTTCTTTTATGACATGCCGATGCATAGGAAGAGAGTTAGACTTCGTTGTTGCTTGATATATGTTACTCTATGCTCACTACTAAATTACAAATCATTGTTAATTAGAATTGGCTTTGATATACCTTGGGATCCGGGTGGATCCATTACTTGAGCACTAAATGCCTAGCTTAATGGCTTTAAAGAAAGCGCTGCCAGGGAGACAACCCAGAAGTTTTAGAGAGTCATTTATTTCTGTTGAGTGCTTTCATATAGTTTAAAAACACAAAAATAAAGAGGGGAACCTAAAAACTTTTCAAAAAGAAAAGTGAAAGTGAGAGAGACAAGCATTGTTGAAGTGGGAGCTAGCCTTGAACTTTGTTCATGCTCACGGAAACTTTGTGAATCTTGATTACAGAAACTTTTCATCAAAAATAATTATACCCTTGTACAGTTCCATTGTATTATAAAAATAATGTGCCAAGGTTTGCGTTTAGGATGTTTACAATGCTTGTTGGTTTGTACGGTGCAGGACAGAAACTTTGGCTGTAGTGCACGATTTTACATTTTTAACTGGAATGTCAAATGGTTCTGATTCCTTTGCAATGTCTTAATGTACAAATTGTTTATTTTTCCTAATTTTGGTAGAATTTTTTGGGTACCAGAAGTATGGTGGATGTTCAGATTGCTACAGACTGTTCTGTTTTTGACAGATTCTGATTTTGATGCATAGTTTGCTTGTTTTGATGAAACTATCAATTTATGTTAGTGTATTAAGACATGAAAAAGTTATATTACAGTAGACACAATTCAAAAACAAAATATTAATTGGTTTTCAACAGTACTTAGAGTAGTGATTTGCTTTATTATACTAACGGATCTTACCGAGTTTTCTGTTGAAGTTTTGTGTGGATGAAGTGTGTAAACGAGGAGGTCTCGATATGAGGAAAAGGAAGAGAGGCAAGAGCTCAAGCTTGGGGATGCCCGAGGCACCCCAAGTAAATATTCAAGGAGACTCAAGCGTCTAAGCTTGGGTATGCCCCGGAAGGCATCCCCCCTTTCTTCAACAAGTATTGGTATGTTTTCGTATTCGTTTCGTTTATGCATTATGTGCAAGTCTTGGAGCGTCTTTTGCATTTAATTTTCATTTTTCTTTTATGCACCATGCTGGTATGAGACAGTCCTTGGTTGATTTATAGAATGCTCATTGCACTTCACTTAAATCTTTTGAGTATGGCTTTATAGAATGCTTCATGTGCTTCACTTATATCATTTGAAGTTTGGATTGCCTGTTTCTCTTCACATAGAAAACCGTCATTTGTAGAATGCTCTTTTGCTTCACTTATATTTGTTAGAGCGTGGGCATATATTTTGTAGAAAGAATTAAACTCTCTTGCTTCACTTATATCTATTTAGAGAGATGACAGGAATTGGTCATTCACATGGTTAGTCATAAAATCCTACATAAACTTGTAGATCACTGAATATGATATGTTTGATTCCTTGCAATAGTTTTGCAATATAAAGGTGGTGATATTAGAGTCGTGCTAGTTTAGTAGTTGTGAAATTGAGAAATACTTGTGTTGGGGTTTGCAAGTCCCGTAGCATGCACGTATGGTGAACCGTTATGTAACGAAGTTGGAGCATGAGGTGCTCTTTGATTGCTTTCCTTATGAGTGGCAGTCGGGGACAAGCGATGGTCTTTTCCTACCAATCTATCCCTCTAGGGGCATGCGTAGTAGTACTTTGCTTCGAGGGCTAAGTAGACTTTTGCAATAAGTATACGAGTTCTTTATGACTAATGTGAGTCCATGGATATACGCACACTCACCCTTCCACTTTGCTAGCCTCTATTGTACCGTGCAACTTTCGCCGGTATCGTGAACCCATTATTTACCTTCCTCAAAACAGCCACCATACCTACCTATTATGGCATTTCCATAGCCATTCCGAGATATATTGCCATGCAACTTCCATCATCATCATATACATGACTTGAGCATTCATTGTCATATTGCTTTGCATGATCGTAAGATAGCTAGCATGATGTTTTCATGGCTTGTCCGTTTTTTGATGTCATTGCTATGCTAGATCATTGCACATCCCGGTACACCGCCGAAGTCATTCATATAGAGTCATATCTTTGTTCTAGATATTGAGTTGTAAGTAAATAAAAGTGTGATGATCATCATTATTAGAGCATTGCCCCAAGTGAGGAAAGGATGAAGGAGACTGATTCCCCCACAAGTCGGGATGAGACTTCGGACTTTATGAAAAATAAAAGAGGCCAAAGAAGCCCAAATAAAAAAAGAGGCCAAGGAAGCCCACCAAAAAGAAAGAAAAAAATAAAAAATATGAAAATGAAAAAAATGAGAAATAAAAAGAAAAAAATGAGAGAAAAAGAGAGAAGGGGCAATGTTACTATCCTTTTACCACACTTGTGCTTCAGAGTAGCACCATGTTCTTCATAGAGAGAGCCTCCTATGCTTTCACTTTCATATACTAGTGGGAATTTTCATTATAGAACTTGGCTTGTATATTCCGATGATGGGCTTCCTCAAACACCCGAGGTCTTCATGAGCAAGCAAGTTGGATGCACACCCACTTAGTTTCTAGTTTGAGCTTTCATACACTTATGGTTCTTGGTGCATCCATTGCATGGCAATCCCTACTCACTCACATTGATATCTATTGATGGGTATCTCCATAGCCTGTTGATACGCCTAGTTGATGTGAGACTATCTTCTCCCTTTTTGTCCTCACAACCACCACCATATACCACCATAGTGCTATGTCCATGGCTTGCGCTCTTGTATTGCGTAAGAGTTGAAAAAGCTGAAGCACGTTAAAAAGTATGAACCAATTGCTCGACTTGTCATCGGGGTTGTGCATGATGGGAGTATTTTGTGTGACGAAGATGGAGCATAGCCAGACTATATGATTTTGTAGGGATGATCTTTCTTTGGCTATGTTATTTCGATAAGACATAATTGCTTGGTTGGTATGCTCGAAGTGTTATTGTTTTTATGTCAAATGATAGACTATTGCTTTGAATCACTCGTGTCTTATATTCATGCCATGATTAGACATATGATCAAGCTTATGCTAGGTAGCATTCCACATCAAAAATTATCTTTTTATCATTTACCTACTCGAGGACGAGCAGGAATTAAGCTTGGGGATGCTGATATGTCTCCGTCGTATCTATAATTTTTGATTGTTCCATGCCAATATTATTCAACTTTTATATACTTTTGGCAACTTTTTATACTATTTTTTGGGACTAACATATTGATCCAGTGCCCAGTGCCAGTTCCTGTCTGTTGCATGTTTTTTGTTTCGCGGAAACCCAATATGAAACGGGGTCCAAACGGGATAAAAACGGATGGAGATTTTTTTGGAATATTTATGATTTTTGGGAAGTAAAATCAACGCGAAACGGTGTCCGGGGTGGCCACGAGACAGGGGGGCGCCCTCTCCCCTGGGGTGCGGCCTGGGCTCTCGTGGGCCACCCGTAAGGCGGTTGACGCTCTTCGTTTGGTGCAAGAAAGCTAATTTTATGAGAAAAATCTGGGCGAAAGATTCACCCCAATCGGAGTTACGGTTCTCCAGATATCAAGGAAACAGTGAAGGGGTAGAATCAGGGAACGCAGAAACAGAAAGATAGATCCAATCTCGGAGGGGCTCTCGCCCCTCCCAAGCCATGGGAGCCAAGGACCAGAGGGGAAACCCTTCTCCCATCTAGGGAGGAGGTCAAGGAAGAAGAAGAAGAAGGGGGCCTCTCTCCCCCTTGCTTCCGGTGGCGCCGGAGCGCTGCAGGGGGCCATCATCATCACCGCGATCTTCACCAACAACGCCGTCATCTTCACCAACATCTCCATCACCTTCCCCCTTCTATATTCAGCGGTCCACTCTCGCACTACCGCTGTACCCTCTACTTGAACATGGTGCTTTATGCTTCATATTATTTTCCAATGATGTGTTGCCATCCTATGATGTCTGAGTAGATTTTTGCTATCCTACCGGTGATTGATGAATTGCTACGATTGGTTTAATTTTCTTGTGGTTATGTTGCTGTCCTATTGTGCCCTCCGTGTCGCGCAAGCGTGAGGGATTCCCGCTGTAGGGTGTTGCAATACGTTTATGATTCTTTTATGGTGGGTTGCTTGAGTGACAGAAGCATAAACCCGAGTAAGGGGATTGTTGCGTACGGGATAAAGGGGACTTGATGCTTTAATGCTATGGTTGGGTTTTTACCTGAATGAATCTTTAGTAGTTGCGGACGCTTGCTAGAGTTCCAATCGTAAGTGCATATGTTCCAAGAAGAGAAAGTATGTTAGCTTATGCCTCTCCCACATAAAACTTGCTATCGGTCTAGTAGCATAGTTAATTGCTTAGGGATTATTTCACAACTCCTACCACCACTTTTTCACACTCGCTATATTTACTTTCTTGCATCTTTATTTAAACAGCCCCTAGCTTTTATTTACATGCTCTTTATTATCTTGCAAACCTATCCTGTCACACCCACAAAGTACTTCTAGTTTCATACTTGTTCTAGGTAAAGCGAACGTCAAGCGTGCGTAGAGTTGTATCGGTGGTCGATAGAACTTGAGAGAATATTTATTCTACCTTTAGATCCTCGTTGGGTCGACACTCTTACTTATTGAAAACTGTTGCGATCCCCTACACTTGTGGGTTATCATCGGTCAAGCTGTCCTTGTCCTTCTTCAGTTGCTCGACCTCCCGATTGGCCTCAGAGACAACAGTCTTCAGCTTAGAGTTCTCCTCTTCTAACTTGCTGACTGAAGCCAGCTTCTTGTCCGCAAGTGATGTCTTCTCTTGCGCCTCCTTCTGAGCCGCAGCAAGATCCTGATCCTTCTTCTCTAGAGCCTGCTTCATTTTCTCTAAAGAAATAACATTCTCCAAATGAGCTTGAAGTTGACGGTTTTCACTACGCACATCTGTTCGAGTGAAATCACTTGGTTCAAAGAGAATAAAAGGAAAAACATGGGGAAGAGCGAGTCACACGGTGGACAGTTGACGATTGGTTACCTCCCATGATAGCCGCTTCGTCCTGAGCAGTCTTGAGGTTCTTCTTGGCCAGTTCGAGGTCAAGGTTGAGGCTGATTTGGTTCTTGTTCAGTTCTCTGCAGTCAGCAAATAAGATATGTCAGTCGACAGAAACAAAAGACAATCATAGTGAAAGTTTCTCTAAGACTACCGCCGAATCAAACATTCAACAGTAGTCTCGGGGACTACACCCAATGGGTGCACTTAGTGTGCCCCCACTGGTTTGGTTTTACACTCGACATGGTCTGCCCAGCATGAGTAAAAAAGGGAGATTCTCAGACCCCAGCCGACTACCAACAGTCGACCGCGGTCTCTGGGACTACACCCAGTGCGTGCACTCTACATGCCCCCACTGGTTCGGAAAAACACTTGACTCAACATCGGTCGACTCAAGTGGAAGACCTATATAGCTCTAAGGCAGAAACACCCAAGTGGATGATTGGATGGGAAACACAGACCCCTGATAGATGCACATAAAAGGTTCCAAAACGCTCATCTAAGAGCAGCGAAGCAACAACGGCAATTATCATTATTCAAGAGACCAGTCGGGAATCAACTAACCTTGACGTTGGTTTGCAGAGCGGTGCTGGCATTATAAGCCACTCGACCGGCCTCATGCACCACGTTCATCTGCTCCATCACGAGATTTACCTGGAGAAGAGCCTCCCTGGCAGCACTCGGTGAGTCATGTGGAGTCTGGTACGCAGTGAAGAGTGATGATGGCAAGGAAGTTGAAGCAGCCACTGGGTCAGATGCATGGAGTTGTACTGGAGCGGCAGAGGTCTAAGCAGCCGACCCCGATGGACGACAAGTCAACAGCGGATTGGCGGAAGTAACATTGGTCCGAGCTGGATCTCTGGATCACTCGACCGCTGTCTCAAGCACCAGTGTCGATTGAGGGACCTGAACCTCGGGCGCTTTTCCGCTTGATGCCTTGCCCCTCCTCCTCCTCTCCCTCTGAGGAACTTCCTCTTCTTCATCATCTGGAAGCACGAGAACATCCCATGGAGCTTCATAAAAAAGAAACCTCATAAATTCAATCGACCAACAATTCAATCGACAGAATAAATTCAAGTCGAGTGGAACTTACTAGCTTTGGAGGTAGCCGCGTCATCGGTTTCCTTGTCACATGGGGCCTTGTCAACGTCCATGTCAGTCGCGGCGGGGACTGGGCTGGAAAAGTTTACAATCCATTCGGTCAGAACAGAAGTATCAATCGGTAGAAGAAAACACAGAAATAAAGAACACTCACCCGGAGGCAACAGGAACATCCATCTTGATCTTGGGCAAGGTCTTCCGAGCCTTTGAGGGGATGACCTTGGGCTGCTTGGCGACCTTCTCCGTCGGCTCTGGAGTCGAAGTCCGAGTACGCTTCTGTGTTTGGGTGCTTGGAGCCACGGTCTTGCCACGCCCGCCTGCTGGATCATGGAGTACCTTGGGTCGACCTTCCGTACGAGGTGGTGAGTCGACTATCTCATCGTCGTCCGACTCATCGCTCTCCTCCTCGTCCTCTTCTAGAGATTGCCAATCGCGCGCTTTCCTCCATGCTGTCCTCTCCCTTCTGGTCTTGCTCTAGAGCTTGTTCACCATTGGGCATCTAGTACGTCTTAGTGTAAACCTACAAAACAAGAAGTCAAGTAAATATTAGTCAGATCCGAAGACAGTCGCAAGACGTATCCAAATACAGTCGGTGGCAGAGACCGAACCTTGTCTGGCTGGTTGCTGTCGCTGAAGGGGTCGACTCTCCTGGCGCCTCTGGGGTTGTCCTTGTTCCCTGTGATACCCTTCAACCACTGGTCCACCGTCTTAGCCGATACGTCCTCTGGGTGAACCCGAGCGGTGTCGTTGGCTCTAGAGTAGATCCACATCGAGTGGTCACGAGCCAGGAGCGGCTGGATGCGTCGACTGAGAAATACCTCCAACAAATCCATGCCAGTGACACCCTGATTTATTAACTAGAGCACCCTCTCGACCAGCATGTTTGTTTCCACCCTCTCCGCAGTGGTAACTTTCAATGAGGAAGGAGTCTGGGCTCGATCTAAGTAAAAGGAGGAAGTCTAGTCGACTGGCCTGGAGTCGCAATGTCCTGGCAATAGAACCAGGTCGACTGCCAGCCCCTGACCGACTCATGAAGTGTCATGGAAGGGAAAGAGCTCCTTTTCCTCTTTTGGATACCCAAACCCCCACACATTTGGATAACATGTGTTTTCTCGTCACTCGCATTTGCTTTCTTCACCGACTGAGAGCGGATTGTGAAGATGTGCTTGAAGAGACCCCAGTGCGGTCGACAACCCAGGAAATTTTCGCACATGGAACAAACGCAACAAGATATGTGATGGTATTGGGAGAAAAGTGATGGAGTTGGGCTCCAAAAAAGTTCAAGAAGCCCAGAAAAAAGGGTGCAGGGGAAGGGAGAAACCGCGGTCGACATGGGTGGGGAGAAAAACGCACTCACCCGGTCGCGGCTGTGGTTCCGTCTCCCCCTCCGGCAACCGCACAGCCCCGTTGGCGATCAGTCCAGACTCAGCCAGCTCCTCCAAGTCTCCCGGCCAGAGCGAGGATCGGATCCAATCGCCCTAGATCCAACCCGGTGGCAGTGCCGACCGCGACGACGACCCCCAAGCCGTCTTCTTACCTTTCGCCACCCCCGTCGCCTTCTTCGCACGTTCCAGTGTCGCCGTCTTGTCCTTCACCATGGTGGCGGAGCGGCGGCGTCGAGAGCAGAGGAGCCGGATGCGGTGGAGAAGCAGAGAAGAAAGAAGGAGAATGGACGCATACAGTGCAGGCGCCTCGGCCCCGTCGCCTTTTAAGGACCCACTTTCGAGTGGCTAACGCGTGGGCCCGGGCGATCCTGTCAACTCCAGCAACAGTCGCGCGCTGGGTACGTGGCGAAAAAGGTGGTGCGGAGATCGAGGCGCTCCTGTCTATCCGTCCCGCTTACCATGGCATGCACTGCCTCGCGCGCTTCCTTGAAATTTCGAATCCCGTGAAATCCGGGATATGCCGTAACCAATCGCGCCAAAGGTTTTGTGTCAAAAAGAACACTCGACGGATGACGTTATAAATCCACTCGGCAACTTCTGAATTGATCAGCGACTGAAACAAAGCCGAAGTTCCAACATGGGCCTCCCGTTCAACATGAGTATTTGTGAAGCACAAGGGTCGAAGCAAGATCAACTTCAACCTTCTTTTCACTCGGACCTCAATCCATTCGGGGGCTAATGATGATGATATAGACCTGGGGTAGGGTCATAGGCCTGATCTATACGTCCTACCCAAGGTCACTACCCTAGAAGCAAAGAAGCTCAAGAGACAACAAGGAGTGCCCAATGAAGGCGTAGAGTGCAATCCACTCGACCAATCAGTCACTTGGGTACCCCTCCTTCCTGATGTCACACGACCAGTCAATCACTCGACCATATAGGAAACCACTCGACCTACTGAAGACCAGGAGTCACTCAGAACAGCAACGGTCAAGCATTCACTCTGTAGTCTTTATGGTCATTAAAAGCACTTATGGCTGGCATTATCAGTAACGCCCCATCTTTATGTACATTGAACTCTTGGTAATGGGGGATGGCCGGGGTCCAGGCGCACTCTATATAAGCCACCCCCTCCTCTGGCACAAGGGTTCACACCCCCTGTAACACACACTCTCATAATCAGTCGACCGCCTCTGGGCACCGAGAAGTAGGGCTTTTACCTCCTCCGAGAGGGGCCTAAACTCGTAAACACTTGCGTACAATCTCACCGTAGCTAGGACCTTGCGTCCTCATTCGTACACCCTATACTTACTGTCAGACTTAGAACCACGACAAGTCCCATACCCCTCACCATGTTAGGGACGCAATATCAAGAATATGACACCGGTATGATGGAAACTAGGGCGGCAAGAGTGGAAGAAAACACCAGGCATAAGACCGAGCCTTCCATCCTTTACCAAGTATATAAATGCATTAACTAAATAAGAGATATTGTGATATCCCAAAATATCCATGTCCCAACATGGAACAACCTGCAACTAGAAACGCTATAAGAGGGGCTGAGCAAAACGGTAACATAGCCAAACAACGGTTTGCTAGGAAGGATGAAAAAGGTTAGAGGCTCTCATGGCAATTTGGGAGGCTTTATAAACAAGTGGTAGGAAGCGCGACATAGCGATAGCATCGAGACAACTAGCATAGCAAAGATAGTAGTGAGATCCAAGGTGACGGCCATCTTGCCTGAAATCCCGCTAGGAAGAAGAACGAGTCCATGAAGAAGACGAACCAAGCATAGTCGAATGAATCCTCACGAACACAACGAAATAGGAACTATCGAGAAGAAACACAACCGGAAAGAAGCAAACAACATGGTAAACACACAACACATAAAGATGGCATGATGCACAACCAAGTATGATGCATGACAAGGCTACATGATGCTACTCATAGCAAGGGATGATGCATACAAGAACAACACAATAAAGCAAGTTTAAATGAGGTCGGAACAACATATAACAATTCCAATAAGTCCCCATATGCAATTTCCGAAATTGGTCCAGAACTGAATACACATTATCTTCAAGTTGTTAAACAGCAAGTTAAGATGCACCATGATGATCTACGCGAAAATCTAGTCAAGTTACATATAAAGTTCATTTAATTCGGAGCTACGACCTAGAAGATATAAGCAAAACAAGTTAAACATGGCATTGATGCAAAATGCATTCAAACATCAAGAAAACACACTCAAAACAAGGATTCAACATGACATGATAAACTACATAAAATTCTAAGCAAGTCTCATATAGAGCATGCTCAAAACGGAGCAACTACGCAACACATACACTCCAAACAAGTTTAAATGGCAAGCTGTCCAAAATAGCAAGTAGGCACTTTGCAATCATCAAATCAACATGCTACTAGAAACATATGAGCTCAAACTTGACAAGATACATACATGATATTAACAATCAGCAGATTTCAGCAGTTTATATCACTTAGTAGTATTGCAACGATGATTAAGACATCAAGATGAATAGTAACATGAATGCAAATGCAGGCAACATGAAGAGCATCAAGAGATGAACAATTGTACATATATACACTCAAAACGGAGCTATGAGCACGAAATTAGAGCATCGCAACGAGGCACACATGATGCAAAAATTACTGGGACTGAGAAAAAATGAGCTCGTGGAAGTCAATGCAGAGCGGGTCGACGAGGTGGAGCGGAGCGGGTCGCGGGTCCGAGAGCAGATCGGGGCCCGGGCGGCGAGCCCATGCCGGCGGAGAGGAGCTCCGGCGAGCGGGCTGGGTGCAGTGGAGGCCGTGGGGGAGCGGATCTAGCCGGCTCTTCGCCGGATCCAGCCGGCTCTTCGCCGGATCCAGCCGGAGAAGGGCCTCGGGCGGCGCGGAGGCTGAGGGAAGGCACGGTGCAGGCGCGGTGGAGCAAAGTTGCTGCGGCTGCGGGTGGCGGGATCCATGCGACGGCTGTGGCTCGAGGGCGTGGGCATGCGTGCGGTTCGAGCCGGGGCGACGGGCGCAGGTGGCGGGGTCGGCGAGGTGCATCGCGGAGACGAGGACGACAGAGTCCGACAATGAATGGCGGCGGCGTCGCACAGGGCACCAGCGACGTCGGTGGGCGGCGGACCAGACGAGGCGGTGACGACCAGCTCCGGTGGAGGCGCGGCTCGGTGGCGCGGGAGCCCGCGGCTAGCGGCGGCGGCGTGGTCCGATACGGGCCCGGGCAGGCTGGATCTGGGCTCTACGGGCCGGAGGCGGAGTGGGGTGGCTGTGGCTGATGTGGCGGCACCAGATTGGCTGCGGAGGTGGTGGTGGACATGTCCGGCGGTGGGCGGACGTGTCCGGCGCACGGAGGAAGAAGGAGGCTAGGGTTAGTGGTGTTTCATCCGTGATTTGAGGAGGGGGGTGTTTATATGGGTAGAGGGAGCTAGAAGAGTCCAAATGAGGAGTGGTTTTCGCGACACGATTGTGATCCAATGACGGAGAGCATGGAGGGGGGTTTAGATGGTTTAGCGGGCTGTGTGGAGGGGTGCTGGGCTGCAATGAGAAAGGGGTCCCGCGGTTAACGCGGTTAACCGTTGGGGCATCAACCGACCTCCAAATGGAACGAAATTTGACACGTGGTCTACCTATGATGTACCAAGACCACTCGTCAACTCTTGGCCCATTCCAAGAACGTTTTACTGCGGCTCACAAAATGAGACCTGGGAGGTGCGGCGGGCGCGTGCAAGAGTGTCGGGGCTCAGAACGGACAACGGAGAGAACTGGGAGGACCCAGACGGATGCATGTTTTGAAAATCATGTAGATGAAATACATATGATGACATGGCAAAGTGCAACACACAAGCGAATGACATGGCAACGACTGTGAATAACTGGAAGACACCTGGCGCATCGGACTCGGGGCGTTACAACTCTCCTCCACTAACAGAAGATCTTGTCCTGAGATCTTAGGAACGAGACGGAAGAGAAAGAGTAAGAGGTGAAGTAAGAATGCAAGAGAGAATATGAACAAAGTCGAGAGCACTCGGGTAGAAAAGAGGAACAACGAGTATGACGAGAATGAAAAGCTCAAGAACAAGATAGACTCTGAAACCACTCCGGTTAGAACAAGATTGAAAAGGAATAAGAATGAAAGAATTTTTGATAGCCCTCTGGCTGAAGACAGAAGGAATGGAACAAGAACTTTGCAAGATGGGATGGCACTAGATGAGAGCCACAACACAATGCCTCCGGAAGAATTGGAAGAATGGAATGAAAAGAACGGATGAGAGAACAACAACTTTCACCACAAATTTGATAGCATCCTTAGAAGGAAGAATTGGACGGAGTTGTTGAGAAAATCAACAACAAAAGAATAAGCTTGTTGTGGACTTATGGAAAAACATCTCAAAACTTGAGGTGAAATTATGCCACAACCAAATGCTTGAATAGCTGAGGAGAACAAAGAAATGCAAAACTCCACTTCAAAAGAATATGGAGAATTAATTGCACTTCGAGACGCAAGAAGAAAAGATACTTGACCTCCTCCAACAAGAATCTTGATGAACACTTGAAAGAATGAATTAAATCATGAAGAACCACCATGAATAACACCGGTAAACAAAAGGACAATGAGATAGAATTCAAGGATGAAAAGAATAAGATTAAAGCCTTACAGTGATTTAGATGGAGGTTCCGACGACATAACAAGAAAACTTGGAACTCCAGAAAAGAAAAGGTGGTAACACTTAGAACCGAGAGATTATTCATCATGAACAAACTCCGAAGGAAGTGAATCACTTGGAGGAAATAAGAATTAGATTTATTGTATGCTTATCCTTCATCAAATTTAATTGATGACAACCGGATTTGGCATGCAACTTATTCCTCTTGAAAAGGATTGAGGAGTGACATAGCGCAAACTTGAGAAGGTCTTCAACGAGCCACCAGTAGGATTGGAAAGAACGAATGAATTGATATGATAACAACGGAAAAGAATTTTGAACGAACCACCATAAGAATTCAAAAAGAATGAGTAACGAGAATGAATCACCGGTGAGAATTAGAAGAACAAATATGCTTGAGGGGATTTAGGTACAAAAGAATGAAGAGATCGCTGTCGGTGTCAAAACCGGCAGATCTCGGGTAGTGGGTCTCGAACTGTGCATCTAAGGCGGATGGTAACAGGAGACAGGGGACACGATGTTTACCCAGGTTCGGGCCCTCTCTATGGAGGTAATACCCTACTTCCTGCTTGATCTATCTTGATGATATGAGTATTACAAGAGTTGATCTACCACGAGATCGTAGAGGTTAAACCCTAGAAGCTAGCCTATGGTATGATTGTTGTATATATCTATCGACTAGCCTGGCCTTGGTTTATATAATGCACCAGAGGCCTAGGATAACAAGAGTCCTAGCCGAATACGCCGGTGGGGGAGGAGTCCTTGTCTTGATCGCCAAGTCTTGCGGAATCTTCCTTGTATGCGGCAGCTGACCGGACTGGCCCATGAGTATACGGACATGGGGGTCCTCGGCCCAATCTAACAGATCGGGAGATGACGTGGTGAGTACCCCCTAGTCCAGGACACCGTCAGTAGCCCCCTAAACCGGTCTTCAAGTTTAGGGACGCTCCTCGATTCTTCCGAACCATTCTTCATCTTCAGTTGTCGGTCTTGAAAACTGGTTCAACAAATCTTCTCATCTTCGATCTTGAGGATCGCCGAAATGAATTCGACGAGTTTACACGTCGGGTATCCGAGGAGCCCCTTTAAGTTTCCGGCCTTTATCAATGCCCTGTTATTTTTATGCCACACCTCGGGTTTGAAGTTCTTCCCGGGCGGCAACGTCCTCTTGCGTCCGAGCTCCAACGCCGGACTGCATTCGAGGTATCTTTTGCAGCCGAGCACCAATGCCGGACTGCTTCCCAGCTCTAACGCCGGACTATGTATCCGAGCTCCAACGCCGAACTGTATCCAAGGTGTCGTAAATCACCTTGGTTCAAAGAAGTTTGAAGGAGTTTAGCCGAGCTTAATGGCGGAAATGCCCTCTATGGAGCCAGCCACTAGCGCCCGAGCTTTATGCCGGACTCCTTCCGAGGTGGTGCACCACCCCGAATGTGGGCCGATTTTTGTTAATTTTTTTGATTGGTGCAATTTATTCTCTGCCGAGATACATAGCCAGTAGCCCTCAAGGTGGGTATCGGTCTAAAACCCGGGATGCCCATGAAGGATGACATAAGACCGCTGATCCCCGTAGCTGCTGAGACTCAAGTTGATTTGCAAAATCGATCTGAGGATCAAGTCCTAGCTCGGCAGAATACTTCGGGACACAAAAAGCAGCGTGCTCAGTCCTCAAGACTCAGGTTGGGTGCGGTCGACCAACCTGTGGATCAAAATCTCCTCGGAGACTGTATTACACTTAAAATTTTCTGCATTGGACAGGCAGTGCAGTAGCCCCCGAGACACTGGTCGGGTGGTACACCAGATCAAGGGATCGATGTGCCCCTTTAATATTTGTAAATAATAAGCCCGAAGCCCAGTAGCCCCCGACCCTTAATGCAGGCACGGGAGGCCGAATTAAGGATCGATATCCATAGTAAAATCACAAATTATGTGTAATGACTCTATGTATCCAAGTACTTTATGTCATTAATGCTCGGATCCGCATTGTACAAAACTTTGTTGACCGACCATCGGCTTCAACCTCCTCGGCCAGTAGCCGAGGAGTGTTTGTCCTATTTTATAAAACCTTTATGAGGGCAAAGATTTACGACGAACAAGGAAATCTGGCCATACGGTTTTATAAACAAAGGTACGCAGAGAGATATGTTATATTGCTGTTTAACAGAAGAAATGTCTTCCAAAGAAAATAGTCCCGCTATCGGTTCCTTTCTTTGGGTTGTCATGCTAAGCATGATCATGAAACCTCAGCTCCAATGTAAGAGCAAAATATCGAGGATTTAGTTTGGGAGGCCAGTTAATAGCCCCCGGTAGTGTTCGGCGACAGTCGAGGTCAAGCCGTAAACACTTCGGCCATTGTTATGAATGGCCCGTCATTTAACACCGTCATCGGATCGCTGACCAGTTTACGCTTATTGTGACAGTCAGTTTTCGGCTTTCTCCACTGAGGTGCTTAACCATGTGAGCTGGAAACACAATCACAGTGGTTCTCCCTTTGCACACCTAGCCGAACAAAGCGGAACGTAGGGGGCAAGCGCAGGAGCCGGGCAGCCCAACGATTGACTGAAGACACAATTCGAAACCGATGCATATAGAGCAATATCCGAGAATGTTTTTGCCGAATCTCTAAAGGTGTCTGGCGTTGCACTGCGAGACTTGTGCTGAAAACACACAAATAGTTGAAAAGTGTCATGGGCTCGAAAAGCCAAAAAACTTATTCAAAAGGTTAATGTCCAAACTAGATCAAGTGTTCGGTGCCAATCCGAAAATTGGACTTTAGAAAAAAGGTGCTTCTGCTGTGCTTTAACATGACACATCCTATCTCAAAACTTCAAGCGGGTCAGCGTACGGCTTCAACCTCCTATCCCGAAGGCGGAGTACTTCTTACTAGGCCAGTTTAGCAAACTAAACTCTAGCGGCTTTGAGAGAGAAATTAGGCTCCCCGGCTAGTGACCGCACACTTGTGTCCAAAAAAGGAGTGATGAATAATAATAAAAACTTTGCAACGACTAAGAAGAGAAACACTTATTATAAAACGGCTCAAATAAGCATAAGAGCCCCCAAGTGACTTGGGTAAAAGAATGATTGTATGTACCGAAGTACTTGAATCATATCTATGTTCACCCGAACTTTATACGTGTCTTAACCGACCGTCGGCTTCTCCCTCTTCGTCAAGGGCCGAAAAGTGTTATGTACTCCACCTGTTGAGAATATCGACGGTGTTTCCGATAACCAGGCAATCAGGCCATAAGGCTGTAACAGACAAAGCGCGCTCATGGAACTTATGCTATATTACTAACAAAGTGTAAGAAGCATCTTCGAAGAAAATAGTACCCCCACCGATACCTTTCTTCGGTGCTCATTATTACTATAAGACTTTGTGCATAGATTTATTGTACTCATGAGTTCCGTTGTGTGCCGACCATGATTGAAAACAATAAGAGCGCTAGCTTTCGGCTTCACCCAGTCTGAGGTCCGGCTCGGGTGACCCGATCGTGATAATCGCAGAGGTGCTCCCTTTACTCCCTAACCGAACAATCGGGAACGTAGGGGTAAGCACAGGAGCCAGGCAACCCAGCTTGCAAATTGCTTAAGTCAATATGGTGCATATTGTGGCGTAATACACGAACAAGGAACGAAGCCATACAAGTATAATCATATGCAAGAGGAAAAAGCTTCATGAAGGAAGCCCCCAAGTAAACGGGGTATTTGAATTTGCACGTCACAAACAAAGTTTGGACAAGGAAATTTTTACAAGGAACTTTTTTCCAAAAAAGTATAATGCTTGGTCGAGCCAAACACAAGTTAAAAATTTAAAACTTTAAGCATGAAGGCAACTTAGCTGGTTAATGTGTTCGGTATTGATGATGCGGTCCGAGCTTGATGCGGGACAAGGTTCCATCCCCCAAGCCGGTCCCGAGGTGGCGTTGCAAAGAGCTCGGCACTCCGAAGTGGTAACATAGCACGGTCAATGCAAGACGACAGGGTGATGCCGAAGTCCCCGGCATGGGGTAATGAAGTGTTGACGAAGCCCCCCGTCCAGCCGAGGTGATGCCAAAGGATATAGTCCACCTGGATCATTTTCCCGTGCACAAAAAATAGTGCAACCGGAGATAATAGTAATAATAATAATAAAAAATTCGTTGCATAATAAATAATTTATGCAGAGTGAGTAATAAAAGAAAATGGCCTGCCGCCGAAGTCAATGTCGATGCAGGGTGGCGGCGTGATGCGGTAAAGGCATGGCAAGGCCTGAATTCACAGGTCGGTTCGAGTTCCGGATGCGGCGTTCGCTGGACTATGTATGGAAACTGACCGGACCACCATGCGACCTCGTTAATGCGGCCACCATTTGATAGACCTGCGTGCATATAATGGACAAACCAGAGTGATAATTCGTTGGAAAAAATGAACCCAAACAAGCAAAAAATACTAGGATTAATAGCACATGGCTTATTTGTTGTAGCACTCTAAAGAAAGGTGATTCCCAAAATTGGGACTCGATCCGCACACCTATCGCCTGATGGGCGATAAAGCAACGGCATGGTGATGCTGGCAAAGGTTGGCTCGCCGAGGCAAAGCCCTCGGTCCAGCTAACGTGATGAAGCCTCGGTGTCAGCCGATGAGTCGAAGTAGTTCGGCGTGATGGACACCAGCTTGAAAAAGCAACAGTGCGGCCCTGCTGATGCAGGTCGTGACGTGGTCGATGCCGGCTCGATGAAGGGACCGTGTGGCGATGCAGGTGTGCCCGCTCCGTGTAATCCTTGGGGCGGCGATGTTGGTGATTATTTATCATTCGCGATGCCAGACTCTTGTTCGGCTTGCCGAGATGATGATCCGAAGAAGTTGAGCGCGGCTCAACAAAGTGACGACGTGTCTAGCGCAGGTCGGCAGCCGTGAAGCAATATTGCCGGACTGGTTTGACACCAGCATGACATTGAAGATCATGCTCAAAAGATTTTAAGGCTAGCAGGATGTGTTCGGGAACAAAACACAATACCCCATTCAAAACTTCCTTCAAAAAGGATGTTTGAATTCCCATTCATAAAAAAGACGAACTCGGGTCGGATTCGTTTTCGCGCAGAAAACAGATCCGAAAAGTGATGCACTAATCGGAAGGTTTCCAGAGTTTGGACGGTCGGATTGAGCTGAAATTTTGGGAGGTGGTCGATACACGAATTCCGCAGCCGATCAACGGTTGGATCTTCCAAAGGACGTCCGAGCTAGAAGATGGACACCAAGACCTAAACTCGTCCAGATTCTCGTCCAGATTTGACAGGGCTCCGGTATATCGTAGATTGTCGAAGATTCCTCCATCGGAACTGGACGAAATTTAGCGTGGCTATTGTAGACGTAATTCCGCACTATTCCACTGAAGCAATCGTCAAACCAATGCTCGAGAGGCGGTGATGGCGGATACAAGTTTGCTGTCCAGAAAAACAGCACGGTCGCCCGAGGGTAATGTTGACGTTGAGCCCCCGGGCTCCCTGGATGATTCCTCCATGATCTTGATAGAGATCAGAGCTGATGTTGATGAAGGACCTCATCCGAACATGATGATCAGAGGTAGGGCGCAGTCCTTGGTCGAACCAAGGTGACCAGTCGAGCTGGTGACGAAGATGCCGAGGTCGCAGTTGATCTGCAGGCGAGCCATCGACCTTTTCTCGAACACACAGCAGAACTCTCAATGAAAGCACCAATGTCGGTGTCAAAACCGGCGGATCTCGGGTAGGGGGTCCCGAACTGTGCGTCTAAGGTGGATGGTAACAGGAGACAGGGGACACGATGTTTACCCAGGTTCGGGCCCTCTCTATGGAGGTAATACCCTACTTCCTGCTTGATTGATCTTGATGATATGAGTATTACAAGAGTTGATCTACCACGAGATCGTAGAGGCTAAACCCTAGAAGATAGCCTATGGTATGATTGTTGTATATATCTATCGACTAGTCTAGCCTTGGTTTATATAATGCACCAGAGGCCTAGGATAACAAGAGTCCTAGCCGAATACGCCGGTGGGGGAGGAGTCCTTGTCTTGATCGCCAAGTCTTGCGGAATCTTCCTTGTATGCGGCAGCTGACCGGACTGGCCCATGAGTATACGGACATGGGGATCCTCGGCCCAATCTAACAGATCGGGAGATGACGTGGTGAGTACCCCCTAGTCCAGGACACCGTCAATCGCGACTGATTAAAGAATACTTGACAGATGCGCTGGGATAATTGGATAATGATTGCTGGAATGATGGCCTCCGGTGAAACACAACTGAAATCAACTCCTGAAATACTCCGGATGGGTAAGAAAAGAATATCTAACAAATGGAATAATGCGAGAGGATAACATGAAGCTAGAACCATGAATCTTCGAGAGAACGGGCAAGATTTAGGAGAAACTCTTCTTCGGTCTTCAAATATAGAGAATGACGACGAGAAACACCACCAAAACTATTGAGACACTCCGAAAGAATGAAAATAGGAAAGGTTGAGCGACAGATGAAAAGAATTTGAAAGCGATCTTGGAGAAGGCATGTGACTGATTGTCGGGGATATACCTCGCGGTATGACCCAGCCGGAAATATGACCCGGCCGGGCTTGGCGGTTTACTTGAGACCCGGTTGACACTTGGTGATTCACTGGCGACCCGCCCTGACCAGACGGTTTACAAGCAACCTGCCTGAACATTATGACGCATTGGTAAGCCGGTGGGCGGCGGACGGATGACAAAGCCCAAGGCCTAGAAGGCCGGTTTATGTTAATAGTGGGCCGGTTTATGAGGAAAGCACAAGAAATATTCTCCTACAAAGGAAGCAAGACTAGGACTCCACTTGTAATAGAGTAATCCTAATCCTACTAGGACTAGTCATGTAACCCGCCCCTTCAACATATATAAGGAGGGGCAGGGCCCCCCCAAAGAGGGACAAGCAAGAGGAAACAATCTCTAGGGCTAGACACAAAGAGCTGGTTTACCAGCAACTCTCTCGTGATGATAATGAGACCTAGCCACAAACAGCATGTAGGGCTATTATCGGATGATGTTTCCCGGGGCCTGAAGCTGTCTAAACCCTTGTCTTCCGTGTTGCGTCTCTCGATTCCGCCCAACCCTTCTCATGCTACCACATAGATGCGTTGGCCTCACGTCTAAGTCCTCACATTAGGACATCTGCCGTGACAATTCCACGACAGTTGGTGCCCACCGTGGGGCACGCGCATGGCGGTGTTGAGTTCTTGGAGGGATCTTTTTAGGGATCGAGAAGCTCGCGACTGTCTGGTTCAAGAAGAGATGACGTGGAAGGATTCATATTGCTTCTAAGTTCATCAATCGAAATTGAAAGAAGGCCTCAGTGCCAGCATAGATCAGATTAGAGTCAAAAGGAAAAAGTAATATATTTTGGGCAGCGGCGGCCACAAACACGTCTGACGAAATCAATTGAGCCCTAGAAAATTATTGCTGAAGGCAGTGGATTAAACATGCATGACAGAAAGAGAGAATTAGCTAAAAATAAACCGATGGATTAGACAGGCGCCGTTCAATGCCAAGACAAAGTCAATAGGGTCCGTCTATGTGCAGAACCGTGAGATCGATTCATGGCAGCCGACTACAAAGGAATTATTTAGCATGTCACGGATTTCGAGCAAGTCCATGGAATCTACCATGTTAAAATACTAGTACAATACGGATCAGACTTTTTTTCAGCCTACTATATTGAGCAAATCACCAGGTTAATAATGATTCTATTCACGCGGCCAGGCGATCATCAATTGGAGGCCGGGTTGGTTTTTGGGTGTGCCATTGTAAGAAACTGAGACAACTGTCAAGATATCTGCTGCGTTTTGTCTGAGCCGTCGAGTCGCCAAACACGGGTCACACGCATCATCTGCCGCTACTACTCTTAGGCGTGGAGACCAAGGCCTGCAAATCAATCCACAAGTACCACTGTATATATGAAGGGATCCATAGCAATCAGCACATACTGCTCCAATTAGTACTCCGGCCTGTCCCGTCACTTCACCACGCCATGAGCTCTACGCGACTCCACAAAGGAAAATTGAAGCGACTGACCCTGCCGCCGAGTTACCTTTGAACGGCTTCGCTTCAAGCACGACCCCCCACCGAGTCCTCTCTCCCACACCTGAGTCGCCTCCGCCGCCTTGGAGCCTTAGTCCCGGTGTTGAACCGCTGCCGGATCAAGTAGACCTGGCCTTACTGCAGTCCCTGCGGCCGTCCAAGTTATAATTGCCAAGTTACCCGCCTTGGCCTTGAGTTTTCTCACCCGCGACCGCACCACGCCGCGAGAGCTGAGTCGCCATCCGCTCGGACTTACCTGCTCTGACCCATCCGCGCGCCAGCTGCTCTGATCTGGCTGCTCAAACCGCCACACCCGTGAGTCGCCTCCACCTTGAGATGCCCCGTACAGCTACTCCTGTTGAGGACGCCTTGGACCGGCCCCTGAGCCGCCATCACCGCCTTGCCAAGTTACTGCACACCTCCGTTGCTGCGGTCAGTTACAAACCGTCTTGTTGACCTCTGACTCAGACTTGCCACCGGGTTGCCGCGCCATTGAGCGCTCCGACCATAGTCACCGCCTGTGAGTCGCCGTTTCATTGAGCGCCGCCGCCTCCGAGCTGCCGTATTCACCTCGGATGAATTGCGTTGAACCGGCGTAACCGCTTCAAAATCGTTGCGGCTGCTACCGTGCCAAAACCACTACCTCGCATTGAAGTTGCCAATAAACCGCCGTTGACGCGGCCCATCCCTACTGACACGGATATGAGCTTATGCTGGGCTGTCAAGTTGCTTTCACGTGCCGAGTCGCCGTCTACCTTCATGCGCCGTTATGGACCGGCTTCCCCTGCTGTTGAAACCACGGAAGTTTGAGCCGATCGAAATCCGTTGTCCTCGCGCACACGCAGCGTCGCTGGTGCATGTGCTGCCACTGCTGGTGCATCAATCAAGCCGTCTCTGGCCGTTCCGCCGAGCTGCAGCTGTCGGTTGCTTCAAGTCCCAAGGTAAACAGCTATCAGCCGCCATTGACTCCACTTGAAGATCGGAGCAATCATCGAGTACTACTACTCCAGTGCTACTTCTCATTGGAAGACCCAAGCCAATACAAGGCATTTGCAAACCGGAGCAGCATACTGGAAATAAGCAACCAGAAGAAGTTGAAGCCCATGCGCCGTTCCGGTCGGTTTGCAGGCCATGACTGAATATTTCAAGGGCAAGCTGGACCTAGAGACAGGGTCTGCGTACAAAGCTGTCGCCCAAGTAAATCAGCTGATATTTATCATGTATATTGTTTGTTAAGCGCATGTTGATCTCTTTTCACAGACAACTACTATGCCTTGTTGTATTTTTTATACGCAGGACAATTATATTTATACTGCGGGTATGGAGCATGAGCTGGCAACGTTCTACAACGGCGTTCTCCTCTGTGTCACATTACCTAATGAACGGACGGCCGGTTCACGCATCCGCACCAGTTTACAACGCGGAGGACAACTAGCTCGTCCGCACTGGCCTATAATATCGCTGTTGACTCATCTGTCTGCTCCTACTGTGGATTCACCCATGATTGATTTCCGCTTCACCATGGTGATCATCAACTCCGTGGTGGATAACTACTGGCCTAACATATCAGGTGAAATCCATCCAGTATATTTTTATATTATATTGTTTTTTTAGAAGAGCAATTATTCCGGCTTGCAAAGTTATCTAATGCAGAACCCTAAACCGCCATATTGGTGCAAATTTAAAGGCCGTCAGAAAATTTCTGGCTTAAAAAGAAGGATTCCGGTTTGAAATCCGGCTCAAGGGAAAGCTGTCTCCCACAAAGCTTTGAAGCTCTCAAATCCGGTTTAAGAATTTCCGGTTCAAAAAGAATTAATTTCTCGCAAGTTCGAGTTTAAAGGCCGTCAGAAAATTTCTGGCTAAAAATGAAGATGCCAGTTTAAAATCCGGTTCAAGGGAAATCCGTTCTCCCACAAAGCTTTGAAGCTCTTGAAATCCGGTTTAACACCCGGTTCAAGAAGAAATATCTCTTGAAAAGTTCGAGTTCTAAATCACTTGGGGGCTTGGTCGTATTCGAACCATAGCTACACCTCTTGATCGGCGTAAGGCCACGAGGGAAATCACTTGGGGGCTTTGTCGTATTTGAACCATAGCTACACCTCTTGATCGGCATAAGGCCAACAGGAAATTAATTAGGGGTCAAAGAGAGTGTTGCAAAAAGCACCAACTCAAACATAGACACCCACTGAGCACGGCTCAAAATGTTACCTGGTGGCTCTTTGTGTACAGCAACAAAGAGTTTTGAAGGACCCTTGTAACTGGCTATCAAGCCAGGCTTGGAAGCCAGGTGTATTCACCTAAGACCTCGGGTTAACTTGCCTTCATCAAGTAAGCCACTCCGTTCAGGTAATTCTGGTATGACCCATCGAACATTTGACAAGTCAATCTTATATAAACCCTAAACTTGTCAAAGTTAAAACGATGATTGGTTAATGTGAGGTCCATCTTAAAAGGCTTTGTAAAATGGTTTAACTCAGTGGCCTGACAACCCATGAAAAGCCTCGAATTTGGGCATGGCAGCCCTTGAAAAGCCTCGACTACAAGTTTTCATTTGCTTTAATTGTTTCCAAGTTTTTCTCCTTTTTTTGACGTAAACCGGCGTCTATTGACCCGGCCTGACTATAAGTCGTCAACTATAAACCGGAGTTTGTTAACCCGGCCTGGCTTTGACTATAAGTCGCCAGGATGATCATCCGGTGTTTATTATAACCCAGCATGGCTTCATTATAAACCAGCCAAGCATGGTGGGAATTACCAGCAAAGCATGGTGGGAGTTATCAGTACTCCAGATTTGGGTTATTACCCTTACTAAAAAAAGTTGGTAAACCAATGATGTGATTCAATGTCACAGGTATGATATATTTCATATTTTATTATCCTTGCAGCCTTGGTTATAAACTCGGGTTATATGTTGGGCATTATGACTCGTCCGGCGGTAAACCGCCAGGACACTTTAAACTTGTTGTATGCAGAAACAGGTTGAATAGAGCATAATTATAAATCACCGGCGTTTATTAACCCGGCCTGACTTTAAGACAATAAGTTGCCAATATATGAGGAGAAATTATCCGGTGTTTGTTAACCCGGCCTGGCTTTGGACTATAAGTCGCCGAAATATAGTTGGATTGCGCCATTGGAATCATGCGCTCATAAATCATTGGATTATATTATTCAAATCTTCAAATAGCCAACATGGATGGATTTTATTATGGTTATCAATAACCAGTGTTATGATCAAAGTTTTCAAAATCGCTTTATCACAATGGCTATCATATTATCAATGGATATGATTTATTCTACAATTGAAGGAATAGTCCCGAGTCGCTGCAGGCTTACGACCCGGCACTTGAGGGCTACATTATTCAAAGTTGAGATTATATCAAATATGCAAGTGTCATTCGCTACAAGCATGCACCATGACACTTGTGGGCTAATGCAAAGTCATTTTTTTGCTCATCTTATTGAAGACCCGACTCATCACATTATAATGAGCCATCCCTTGGGGGCTACCAATTGCTCCTATCAAAATTCAAGGTACACAAGTTAAATCCATTATATTGAAGGTTCCATTGCTCAGTTGGTAAAGCACAAAGCTCTTAACCTTGTGGACATGGGTTCAAACCCTACGATGGAGGCTACATTATAAGATGTTATTTTCATTAAAGTATATATCAAGTCCCTGCTCATTATTATCTTACTGAGCCGGCCCTTGGGGGCTACACGTTGCTGTTCAAAGTTTACATGGTTATATCTACAAAGTCCTTGCTCATTATTGCATAATGACCCGGCCCTTGGGGGCTACACTGGTTGAAGTTTTCATGAGCATAAGGCAATTACAAGTCCCAGGTTGCTGCAAGCATGACAACCCGGCACTTGGGGGCTACAGGTGATATGCATATAAGGGAGAAAAAAATCTTCAAATTCTCAATTTGGAGCAGATTAGATTAACCCGGTGTCTCCAACAATCATGACCCGACATCATTAATTTTAACCCGGCAATTTTGGTAATCATAAATTGGCAAGTTTCTACATCTTCAAGCCGGCTGAAAATCAGATGAGTATTTCAAGACCAATATTTATTTAGTTGGCGCTTTTGAAATCATTTCAGATGGATTATTTCTTTTAATATTTCTCTACAAGAGCCAATGTTAGCAAATTAGTTATGAAGCTAGTCTACTGGCCCGGATTTTCTAGAAGGAGGAAATGACAAAGATTTCAGGATGATCATGTGCCGGTTTACAAGAATTTTTAACCCGGAGTACAACTTGTCAAAGTTGTTTCTTGTGTTTGTTTACAGGATCAGTTTACCATGGATAAATCCAAGCTAAATTGGGGGCTAATGTTGGGGATATACCCAGCAGTATGAACCGGCCGGAAATATGACCCGGCCGGGCTTGGCGGTTTACTTGAGACTTGGTTGACACTTGGTGATTCACTGACGACCCGCCCTGACCAGATGGTTTACAAGCAACCTGCCTGAACATTATGACGCACTGGTAACCCGGCAGGCGGCGAATGGATGACAAAGCCCAAGGCCCAGAAGGCCGGTTTATGTTAATAGTGGGCCGGTTTATGAGGAAAGCACAAGGAATATTCTCCTACAAAGGAAGCAAGACTAGGACTCCACTTGTAATAGAGTAATCCTAATCCTACTAGGACTAGTCATGTAACCCGCCCCTTTAACATATATAAGGAGGGGTAGGGCTCCCCAAAAGAGGGACAAGCAAGAGGAAACAATCTCTAGGGCTAGACACAAAGAGCCGGTTTACCGGTGACTCTCTCGTGATGATAATGAGACCTACCCACAAACAACAAGTAGGACTATTACCGGATGATGTTTCCTGGGGCCTGAAGCTGTCTAAACCCTTGTCTTGCATGTAGCGTCTCTCGATTCCGCCAAACCCCTCTCAAGATACCACATAGATGCGTTGGCCTCACGACTAAGTCCTCACATTAGGACATCTGCCGTGACAATTCCACGACACTGATGGAATCCATTGTTACGTCACTTTGAAAAGAATTTGAGAATAACTTCGGAATAATTAGAAGAGTCAGGTAAGATCCTGAAAAAAACATGTGGGTTAGGGCCCACTAAAAGAAAACACCGTTGAAAAAGGATTGTTGAAGAAATAGATGATGCACCGGAACAATTGAAATATTTGAATAAGGTGATAACCTCAAATTAATTTGAACACAGACAAATCTCTTGAGATGTCTTCCACACTCCGAAATGATTGAATAGCGAGAGGCGAACGAGCAAGAGGAAACATTTGATTATAGGAAAGAATATGATCAACACCGAAAATTGGAATCGAATCCACCGGAAAAGAAAAAGAGATGAATAATGTCAAATGAAACGAGAATTCACCGGTTCAAATAATTGAGGGAAGACTGAAGAGGCTCCGCACGAATGAAATTTATGCTCGAAAGAGACTCAGGCTCCGGGAAGAAGAGGGGTGGGGCGGAAAAACCAAAGGCAACTTGGAAGGGAGGACTGACGAATAAATTGAAGAGAAAACACTGGTTGAAAAAATTGAGGAAAGAATGCAAAGGCTTCGCACGAGTAGGATGGATACTCGATTACGGACTCCGCCTCCGAGAAGAAAAAGGGTGGGCAGTTGGGAAAAAGAAAACAACTGAGAACGGGGAAACAACATTGTTGAGAAAGAACTAAGGGTTGATCTTGCAAAGATGAAGAGGGATTGAATCAAGTCGAAGAGAAGTGCACCGGTTGAACAAAGGATAGACAACGAACGAAAACACCTGCGTGATCCTAAAGAAAATTTGAAGGGGAAGAGGAGTAATTCAAAACACCTACGTCAAGATTCCTCACCAGAGCGACGAAGGGGCAAAGGAGTAAAAATAATTCGTACTCTCCGATATAACTAGACTCCGAAAAATAGTTTTCTTCTAGACTCAACAACGACCATGCTACAAAAAATCAAGGGGGCTCCTCTGGTCGGTCGAGGCTCTGATACCAACTTGTCACGCCCAATATGCGACCCTATCCTAAAGGAACTCAAAGGTCCCACCAAGGATAGAAGCGCATATTGGAGACACTTTTGTAAGGTGGATATCATTACATCATACCATTAGATAATAGTTGGGGATACATGCAAAAGGCATACAATGCCACATGAGTACCACAACATCATATACAAGAGAAACATCCGACTACGGATGAAGCATAAACAGAAACTCAAACGACATCCACCTTGCTAGCCCAGGTTACCGACCAGGAAGCTATCCCCTGAACAAAGAAGAAGCAGCAGAAGAACTCCAAAACAAGTAAACGTCGCTGTCGCGTCATGATCAACGCATTACCTATACCTGCAACTATTGTTGTAGTAAACTGTGAGTCACGAGGACGCAACAATCCCAATACCATGGGTATCAAGACTAGCAAAGCTTAATGGGTATGGAATGGATAAGTGGTGAGGCTGCAGCAAGCGACTTAGCATGTATGGTGGCCAACTTACGAATACAAGAATGAGATGAGAAGCTACGCAAACGCTCACAAACTAGTAATGATCAAGAAGTGATCTTGAACTACTTACGTTCAAACATAACACCACGGCGTTCTCTTCTCGACCCACTTGAAAATAGACCACTCACGGTTACACATGCGGTTGGGTATTTTAATTCGAATCTGGTGTCAAGTTTTCTAGAACCGGATATTAAAAACTCCCATCTGCCACATAACCGCGGGCACGGCTTTCGAAAGATCAAACCCTGCAGGGGTGTCCCAACTTAGCCCATTATAAGCTCATGATCCGCGGAGACAATCCTCCATCGCGGGACATCCGATCAGACTCGAGATCCCGGTGCACAAGACATTTCTACAATGGTAAAACAAAACCAGCAAGACCGCCCGAATGTGCCGACAAATCCTAGTAGGAGCTGCAGATATCTCATTCTCAGGCCACACCAAATGAGACATCCTACGAGTAAAACCAACCCTCGAGTTTCCCCGAGGTGGCCCCGCAGTCTACTCAGTTCGGACTAACAC
>NC_041385.1:109572743-109598819 GCF_002162155.2 Triticum dicoccoides | reverse complement strand
ATTAAAACTACTAGGGGGACGGCGAAAATCCCCTATTTAAGTTTTAGTTGTTATTAGGCAAATGGAAGACCAATGTTGGGCCTTGCTGGAAGAGTTTTATGCAAAGCGAACTGTCAAGAGGGTCCCATACCCCTCACCGTGTTAGGGATGCAAAATCAAGGAACATAACACCGGTATGATGGAAACTAGGGCGGCAAGAGTGGAACGAAACACGAGGCATAAGGCCGAGCCTTCCACCCTTTCCCAAGTATATAGATGCATTAATTAAATAAGAGATACTGTGATATCCCAAAAATATCCATGTCCCAACATGGAACAACCTGCAACTAGCAACGCTATAAGAGGGGCTGAGCAAAGCGGTAACATAGCCAAATAACGATTTGCTTGGAAGGGTGAAAAAGGTTAGAGGCTGTCATGGCAATTTGGGAGGCTTGATAAACAAGTGGTAGGAAGCGCGACATAGCGATAGCATCGAGACAACTAGCATAGAGAAGATAGTAGTGAGATCCAAGGTGACGGTCATCTTGCCTAAAATCCCACTAGGAAGAAGAACGAGTCCATGAAGAAGACGAACGGGCAAAGACGAACCAAGCGTAGTCGAATGAATCCTCACGAACGCAACAAAATAGGAACTATTGAGAAGAAACACAACCGGAAGGAAGCAAACAACACGGTAAACACACAACACATAAACATGGCATGATGCACAACCAAGTATGATGCATGACAAGGCTACAGGATGCTACTCATGGCAAGGGATGATGCATACAAGAACAACACAACAAAGCAAGTTTAAATGAGGTCGGAACAACATATAACAATTCTGGTAAGTCCCCATATGCAATTTTCGAAATTGGTCCAGAACTGAGTACACATTATGTTCAAGTTGTTAAACAGCAAGTTAAGATGCACCATAATGATTTACGCGAAAATCTAGTCAAGTTACATATAAAGTTCATTTAATTCGGAGCTACGACCTAGAAGATATGAGCAAAACAAGTTAAACATGACATTGATGCAAAATGCATTCAAAGATCAAGCAAACACACTCAAAACAAGGATTCAACGTGACATTATAGACTACATACAATTCTAATCAAGTCTCATATAGAGCATGCTCAAAACGGAGTAATGGTGCAACACATCCACTCCAAACAAGTTTAAAGGACAAGCTGTCCAAAACAGCAAGTAGGCACTTTGCAATCATCAAAACAATATGCTACAGGAAACATATGAGCTCAAACTTGACATGCACTTCAAGTACAGATAACATAATTCCAATATCATTAAGGTTCAGGTTCATAGGCATCAAGATTAAACCAAAGTGATCAATGCAAATTGCAACTTTATAACACAGGGACATATACATGAGCAGAGTTAATGTGATGGCATGTTGAAGGCATGAAGCAGAGATGCTACAGCAAATATACATAGCAACCAAGGGCTTGGAATTAAATTACACATAACAAAGAGCAAATAACATCAAGACATAATATGAATATGGCTCATGGATTAGTGGGAACCAACAAGACAAGATTGAATATTGAAACAGTTTCAGCAAGTGCAAAACAACAACATTATGATAGCATGTTTGCAAGCATGGACCAGAAGCATATGATAATAAAATTATCAAACTTAGCATGTTGACAAAGAACTTATAGCATAATTCGAAACATGTAATTGGAGCATCTCCAAAAGAGGCATGGATCAATTAATAACAAGCTCACAACATGGCATGATGAAGTTAACATAAATGTGGAACAACATATCAGCATGTTCAAGGCAATGAAAACACATGTTACGGGACTTATATAGGGCAGAAAAATGCATGGCATGGTATAGCATAACATGTACAAAAAAACATGTGGATTAAGCACCTCTAGATTATGCATGGATTAATTGGTAGCATCAAGCAAACATAGCAACATGATATAACAGATTCAGCATTGACAGAACATTAACAACGAGTAGTCCACTTCACAAGCTAGTTGCACTTACCACATGTCATATCCAAATATAAAGATTGCACCACTGCAAAGATGACATAACTATGCTCTTAAAACATATAGACCTGATGCTCATAAGAAAATTACACAGAGCTATATAAAAATGACAAAATGACAAGTTATAACATTTTTCAGCAGTTAACAGCAACATGCACTTCTGCAACAGGGATTAACATGTCAAGATGCACCATAACATGAATGCAAAGCACACAAATATGAAGATCATGAAGAGCAGAACATGTTGATGTCAAGATCATCACCACAGGATCAACAGGGACAAGGTTACAACACTCACAAGATGCATACATGATATTAACAATCAGCAGATTTCAGCAGTTGATATTACTTAGCAGTTTTACAACGATGATTAAGACATCAAGATGAACAGTAACATGAATGTGAATGCAGCCAACATGAAGTGTATCAAGGGATGAACATTTTTACATATGATACACTCAAATTAGAGCTACGAGCAAGACATTAGAGCATGGCAAAGAGGCACACATGATGCAAAAATTACTGGGACTTAGAGAAAAAAACAAGCTCGCGAAAGCCAACGCTGAGCGGGTCGATGAGGTGGAGCTGAGCGGGTCGTGGGTCTGGGAGCAGAACGGGACCCCGGCGGCGAGCCCACGCCGGCGGGGAGGAGCTCCGGCGAGGCGGTTGGGTGCAGAGGAGGCCGTGGGGGCCGGGATCCAGTCGGCTTTTCACCGGATCTGGCCGAAGGAGGTCGTCGGGCGGCGCGAAGCTGCGGCGGCGGCCGGCGACGGGATCTACGCGACGGTAGTGGCTCGAGGGCACGGGCGCGCGGGCGGTTCGAGCCGGGGCGATGGGCGCAGATGGCGGGGTCGGTGAGGCGCGTCGCGGAGCCGGGGACGGCGGAGTCTGACGATGAACGGCGGTGGCGTCGTACAGGGAGCCGGCGACGTTGGTGGGCTGCGGAGTAGACGAGGCATCGGGGACCAACTCCGACGAAGGCGGCTCGGCGGCACGGGAGCGCGCTACTAGCGGCGGAGGCGCGGTGTGATCCGTGCCCGGGCGGGCCGGAGGCGGAGTGGGGCGGCTGCGGGTGACGTGGCGTCACCGGATTGGCTGTGGATGCGGCAGCGGACATGTCCGGCAATGGGCGGACATGTCCAGCATGCGGAGGTAGAAGGAGGCTAGGGTTAGGGGTGTTTCATCCGTGATTTGAGGGTGGTGTTTATATAGGTAGAGGGAGCTAGGAGAGTCCAAATGAGGAGTGGTTTTCGCCCACACGATCGTGTGACGGAGAGCATGGAGGGGGGTTTGGATGGGCTAGCGGGCTGTGTGGAGGGGTGCTAGGCTACAAAGAGAAAGGGGTCCGGTGGTTAACGCGGTTAACCGTTGAGGCATCAAACGACCTCCAAATGGAACGAAATTTGACAGTCGGTCTACCGGTGATGTACCAAGACCACTAGTCAACTCTCGGCCCATTCTGAGAACGTTGTATTGCAGCTCACAAAACGAGATCTGGGAGGTGCGGCGGGCGCGTGAGAGAGTGTCGGGGCTCAGAATGGACAATGGAGAGAACTGGGAGGATTCAGACGGATGCAAGTTTTGAAAACCAGCAGATGAAATGCATATGATGACATGGCAAAGTGCAACTTGCAAGCAAATGACATGGCAACTACGGTGAATAACTGCAAGACACCTGGCGCATCGGACTCGGGGCTTTACAATAAGCAACCTTGTCTATTCCAACATGGCCTACGCCCATGAAGGAGCAGCCTCACTGGGGTAGATCTTCACGAAGTAGGCGATCTCCTTGCCCTTACAAACTCCTTTGTTCAACTCCACAATCTCTTGGAGGCTCCCAAGTGATACCTAACTAATCTAGGCGACACCACTCTCCAAAAGGTAATAGATGATGCTGTTGGTGTTGAACTCCTTGCTCTTGTGCTTCAAATGATCATCTCTCCAATACTCAATCACTCTGTCACAGATTTGTCTTGGGTAGCAGAGAGGATAGAATGGAAATCAACTTGGGGAAGGCTAGAAATCATGGTCCAAAAGGTATGACTGAAATCTCTTGATCTCAACACATGAGTAGATGATTCACTCTCAGAAAATGAGTAGTGGAAGTAGTGTTTCGTTTTGATGGCTCTCTTAGAGAGTAAGTGGGGGTGGAGGGGTATATACAGCCTTCACCCAAAGATCCAACCGTTACAAGACTTTGACCCAACTCGATGATGCCGGACCAAAATATGGTGAGTCCGGCTAGTGTAAAAGATTTGAACATTGGAGGTTTCGATGAGACCGACATCTCAGTGCGACCGAAGTGCAATAGCTAGGGCAAGACCTCATTTTGGCAATTCCGATCATTTCATCTCGGTAATTCCAAAATGAAGTAACTTCATTACAGAAACTTGGTCACACCATCTCGATGAGACCAAGATCCATATTTGTAGAACCAAAATGCTAGGGATTGACTTAGGTAGTGTATGTGATCAACTCGGTGAGTCCGGGATGAAGAACTTCAGTGGGACTGAGATGATACCATAGGGTTTTGGACAGATGTGACGTGGAAAAGTGTTTGAGGATTTTTGGAGCAATATCACTATGCACTTGAGAAATTCATCATGATCAAAACCTCATCCCCTTTTAATAGTATTGACTTTCGTATGGACTCAATGTGATCTTGGATCACTTAACAAAAAATGTAGAGTCTTGGAGCTTTGCCAGTTATTGTCCATAGCATTTTAAAGGGGTACACATCCTCATGTCCTTGCCATGCCACTGTTGAATTTATCTGAAATATATACTTGATAAAAGTGTTAGTCCAACAATATTTATTGTGGCACGAGTTACCAAAATCACCAAGGGATCAAGTGTGCTATCAAAAATCACATGAACGAGCTGCTTTCCTTGCCGCACGAAGACGTTATAATAGCCGTTAGTGGTTTTTTGTTTTTCTTGGATTTAGTGCTTTGGCTTTTCTCCTATGGATATAATTCCAGGAATTGGTTTCAACTTGTCGCTTGACCCAAATGTGTTGAAGTTCAAATAGTAAAATCTACTCCTGCCTAAAATAGCTCACTTATGTTTTTCCCAAGCTCAAGATAATTGATGAAGTATTTTTTTAATATATCCTCATTTAATCCCCTTTGTGAAGAAACACACTTTCTATTCAATTGAACATCTCATGATCAGGTGATGGTCCTTATATCTGCTAGTTAGGTCCTTTCTTTTCTTGCACGTACATCTCTACTCTTCTTTAACTTTGTTATTTGTGAGGTTTTCGGCCGAATTTTCCTCGTAAACGGGTTAACTTGCTAAGGTTTCTTATTCGGGTTGTTTTATAAACTGGACCAGCAAAAGCCTAGGGTGACTCTTGGCTTTTGCCGCTTTTGAGCAATATATCCAGGTTGAAGAACTCTCCTCCCGGTGATTCCTGAAAATACATGAAATATGCTAGTTTAACATTTTTTTGACTATGAATAGTAGGGTAAAACCCCACTGCAATTTTTATTATTAAGAAATAAAAAGAGTATCACTGATCAAAAAGAAAAAAGAAAGAAAACAAACTATACAACAAGCTAAGGGAGCTAGCTAAGACTAATAAAACAACAAAAAAGATACAAACAAGGGCTTGAGGTGAGCCCCTGAAAGGAAAACTAAGACTAAAACTAAAGCTAAGAGAAGGACTCTTCAAGAGACTAGCAAGCTAGCCAGCCAGATGTTGAACTCAGCAGCATATTTAGCCTTGATCCTGTGGGACAACAACTTCAGTTCCTCAAAGTAAATGTGCTTCCAACCTTGGAAGGATGGCTGAATGTTTTCAAAAATCTTATTGTTTCTAGTAATCCAGATAGCCCAAGAACCTAGTATGATGATCTCCATGAAGAAAGGAACCTTCAACTTTTCCTTCATATCTTGGAAGGCCTCTAGCACAGACAGGTTTGGAGATCTTTGTGGACATATGAAATTCCAACATATCCTAGAGAATTGGTACCCCCAGAATAAATGATGTAGAGTTCTTGTTGGCAATTCATCACAGCACATGTGTATTCTTCTAAGATCATAGTTTTCCTTCTTAGCAAGTTTCTTGTGTTCAATCTATCATGTAGAAGCATCCAAAAGAACATTTTGTGCTTAGGTTGACATGAAGACTTCCAAATCCAGGCAAAGTGAGGTGGTACTTGTTTGACACCTATGATCACTCTGTATGCCTTTGAAGCAGAGAAATTACTGTTGCCCCATATATAACTCCAAGTGTCAGACATATGTAGAAATTCAGAATGTCTCAAATCATGGCAAACTTCTTCTAACAGAAGAAACTGCTGGTATGCTTGGTTGGACAGAGGCAGGTGGAATAAATCTTCAAGGTACTCAGTACTAACCACTTGTTGAACTGTCATTGTAGTATCTTGCACAAAAGAATAAAGATGAGGGTATTCTTGCTGTAAAACAGCAGTGCCCCACAGATCAAACCAAAAGAAGGCAGTTCTACCATCCCCAAAGTTACATCTGGCCATGGCTTTATATTGATCAGTTAATTAAAGGATGGACGTCGACCAAAAAGACACAACCAAATCATTCCATGGTAATTTATTTTCCTGGTAGTGTGTTTCCCAGATGAGGTTAACCCAAGGGATATCATACCTGTTGTAAAATTTATGTAGATTTTTCATTAGCAAAGCTTTGTTTTGAGCAAAAATGTCCATAACTCCCAGACCACCTTGCACCTTTGGTCTACAAACAGTTGTCCATGCAACAGAGGCTGGCCTGTGATCCTCCATGTCAGAACCTCTCCATAAACAGTGTCTCAAGTACTTTATCACTTGTTGTTTGATAGTTATAGGCACATCTAGACAAGCCATGAAAAATATTGGCAAGGAGGCCAGCACAGATTTTACCAGAAGCAATCTTCCAGCACTTGTCATGAAGGTAGCCAAGTCAGCTAACCTTTTGGCAATTCTTTGAACCATTGGCATACATTGCTCCACAGTGGGCTTGGATAAGCCTAAAGGAAGTCCCAAGTAGGTGAAAGGGAAAACTCCTCTTTGGCAGTTCAAAGTATTTGTAAAGATATCAACCCTATCCTCAGTGATATTAATTGGAACCATGACAGATTTCTGATAGTTTACTTTGAGACCTGTAGCTGTGGCAAAAGAATTCAAGAGAGCTTTTAGATGAAATAATTCTCTGGCATCTGCTTTCATAATCACAGTGTGTCATCTGCATATTGCACTATTGGGAAATCAGGGCAAGAGTTAAGTTGAATAGGAGCAGTGACCAGACCAAGATCCCTTGCTTTATTGAGAATGGATTGTAATAAATCAGCAGCCAACACAAATAGGAGGGGGGAAAGAGGGTCTCCTTGCCTGACTCCCCTTCTACAATAGAATTTTTTTCCAGGAACACCATTTAGCATAACAGCAGAAGAAGCAGAGCTGAATAATATTTGAATCCAGGATATCCACCTTTCCCAAAACCTTTTGCTCTCAGGATATCAATTATTGCTTGATGTTCAATTGTGTCAAAAGCCTTTTCAAAATCTAATTTCAGGACCAATAGTTCCTTCCTTGATTTGAAACATTGATGAAGATATTCATAGGACCAGCCAAGACAATCTTGGATCACCCTGTCTTTTAAGAACCCATACTGATTGATATGGATGAGTTGCGAAATTATTTTTTGAAGTCTATTGGCCAATAATTTTGTAATAATTTTGAACACCCCATTCTGTAAAGATATAGGCCTGAAGTCATTAGGAGTCATAGGCACCTCTTTTTTTGGGATCAATGTGATGTAGGAAGTGTTGATGCTCTCTAAAGAGATGTTGCCAGCATGAAAAGCATGGATGAGGTTTTTGACATCTGTTCCTATAATATCCCAACAAGACTGAATGAACTCATTATTGAAACCATCTGGACCAGGGGATTTATCATGTGGCAGCTCCTTGACAATTTGATTGATTTCTTCATCAGAGAAAGGCTTTTCTAAATCTTGAAATATCTCAGGATTGTTCTGTTGTCCCGTAAGACTGTGCAGGTCAAAATGCATTGTGTGCCCCTCTGATTGGCCAAGTCTTTTTTTGAAATCCTCCCAAAGGATTCCAGCTTTTCCTGCATGGTCAGAAATTTCCACATTGTCCTCATTTCTTAGAATAGCAATTTTATTATGTCTGAAGTTTATTGAGGCTTTAGTATGAAAGAACTTTGTATTTTCATCTCCAAAGTTGACCCCCTTAATCTTCCCTCTTTGTTTCCAATAAATCTTTTGATTGGTGAGAATGGTCATTAGGTGTTCTTTCAAAAGTTTTCTGCAGTTCCATTCAAATGTACTGAGCATTCTAAGAGGTCTAGCAAGTATATGCACTCATTGATATCAGCAATTTGTTTCCTCATGCAAGGCATATCCTTGATCCATAATTTGATGATCCTTCTTAGGTGTTTCAGCTTTGCATTGATGATTTTAGCAGGTTCAGAAAAGCCAACAGGGGTATCCCAAGCATTTTTAACCAAGTCTTTGAAGGAAGAATGCATTAGCCAATCATTCTCAAACCTAAATTTTTTGGATTTAGGTATTGAAGTCCCCACTTTTACCACACAAGGGAGATGGTCAGAAATGGGCCGAGCCAGAGGCAAGGCAGTTGTGTCAGGGAATGAAGTCATCCAAGCAGCAGCAGTAAAAAACCAGTCCAACTTTTCAAGAAGAGGATTTTCTTGCATATTACTCCAACTGTATTGCCTGCCTTTCAGAGGTAGCTCCACTAAAACTAAGTTGCTGATGGCTTCATTAAAAAGGAGCATTTGATTGATGTCACCCCCAGGTTTATTCCTATCAGAAGGTGATCTGATGAAATTGAAATCCCCCATTATAATCCGGACTTCATGAGGTGGCATTTGGATATTATTAAACCAGCTGAGGAAATCAACTTTATCAGCTTGTTCACATGGGCCATAAATGTTTGTGAGAATCCATGTTTGTGCAGAGCTGTTGCAGGTGAACTTAACAGATAGAGAGAATTTGTTAGAAAACATTAATTCTCCCTTAAAAAGGCCATCATTCCAAGCAATGATAATTCCTCCAGAGGCTCCAATAGAAGGGAGGAATTCAAACTTATTAAATCTTCTAGGGCAGAACTTATTAATGTAAGCTAGGTCAAATTTTTCTCTTTTTTTTTCTTGTAAGCAGAGAAATCCAGCAGCACTTTCCTCCACTTTTTGTTTAATTGCCAACCATTTATTGTCAGAATTGATAACTCTGATGTTCCAGTTAAGAATGTTCCAAGACTTGTGATTATTCATGAAGTAAACTTAATGATCTGTGGGGTCCTATGAAGGTCCATCCCTTGAGACAAAAAACATGTGAAGAGCCAGTGCAAATGCCCCTCACCCCACTTATATTTGCCCTCACATATAACCATGGGCATCAGCAAGATCCAGATCACATATCCATAAAACAAGCCGTTAACATCAATCTCACACAGAACAAGCACCATGCAGACCAAGCAGTAGGAGCTAACCAAAATAATAGGTTTACAACCCTTAAGAAGCAAAGTCATACATAACCAGACATGCAACACACATATTGCAAAAGTTGCCACTTTCCTATACACCCTTCTATCAGAGAATGATCTAATCATTGTGAACTATCCTTGGAGTTGTTTTCCTTGGCCTCAGACACCTTGGCCAACTCCTCATGCTCCACTTCTTTTTTCTTTGGCCTCTTAGCCAACTTCTCCTGGAGATCCTCCTCAGCCACCTTGCAAAAAGCACTAGTGAGGTTTTTGACAATCTTATTCTGAATGATAGGAGGAACAACATTGCATGGTAAACACTCCTTACTAACACATGAATTTCTTTTGAACCCATTATTTTCCTCTCTAATTTTGTCACTCCTTCTTACCTAATTCTCCACCAGTGGCCCTTTTCCTCTTCTCTTCCTAGAGATGGCCTCACCAGCAGGTAGAAGGATGATATTATTTGGAGAAATTCTCTTTAGGGGGCTGCTTGGCTCAGAGGATGAGTGACCTGCAGGACTGACACCATCATTTTCTTTATCCTGACTATCATTTTTGATTTGCTGACAAATAGGAGCCTGGGTGACAGAACAAGCAGCAGGTATTATGAATGTCATAGTATCCTCTTCATTGCAGTTATCAGTCAAAATGTGCCATAAAGAAGATTTTAACAGTTTTAAAGTCCAGTCAAATCTATCAGGATTGAGCAATAGGTTCGTTATGAAATTGAACCAACTTACTGGAATCTCAGCTGTGTAAGCATTAGGGACCTCTTGTGATGATGGTGCAAAATGTTTGACCCATAACTCCAAGCCTTCTTCAGAAATTAAGTGTTCTCCATCAATAACTGAGAAAGCATGTGATTGCACTAAATTGTAGTAATCAATTGGAATAGGTGAGTTGACCTGTGAAACATTACCTTTAGAAGAGCCAGGTTACATAGAATTGACCTGGGGAGACCCCACACCCCCCTCAGACTCATGAACTTGTTCCATAGCAGACAACAGAGTAACTTTCTGAACTTCTTGGCTGTTGACAAGACTCTGTTTAGGAATCTTAGAAGAAGAAGGAGGAAGGACTGCTTTCTGGGTGTCTTGCTGCACTACAACAGTCTGATCATTTGCAGGGAGGTTCGCTGAAGCCTGAACATCCTCACGGCCTCCACAACTGGCACAAATTGTTCAGCAACTATTGGTGGTGGCAGGGGAGCAGTAACCTGAGTTGGATGCAAAACCTGCTGAATAACTGGCTCTGAATTAACAGGAGGAGCAAGGATGGCAAGCACAGGGAGCTCCTCCAGGTCAGGAGGATATGCCTGAAGAAGATTGTGCAGACCATCACCCAAGACAGGAGCAACTTCACTAGCAGCAGCCTGGTTAACTTCATCACTGCTGTTAACACCTCCCACAACATTGTGGGAAAGGAGACCTTCTGACAGAGAAACTGTGGTTGCTATGCTGCTGTTTGGGATTGCCTCATTGCCATCCACCAAAATTTCATCATGAATCACCTGTTGCGGCATTTGGACACGAGGGGGGAAGGCCCAATGCCCCTGCTTCTCCCGGTCATCCCAATCATCCTCCTGATCTTGCTCATTATTGATCGCAGCATGATGAAACCCAGGAAAATCATTCGCATTGAGTGGGATAGGATGTGGATCAATGCCTGGAGGTGGAATAGGATCCTCGTCAGGTGGTCCCCCTCCCAGCATTTCTTCCATAAGAACTTCAATTGAACTTGTCAAGGATTCTCCCTCAAACATCTCTCCTTAAGTCCATCTTATGCTCTTTGGAATTTCCTGCAAATCCGTAACTCTTGCTTTGACCAGAACTTTCCCCTTCAGCGCATCCTCTTTCTCCCAACTGATAATCTTGGCGAATCAAGCAACTGCTGCAGCAATATCTTTGGTGTTGCAGTTATCAAACGGAATCCCCACAATCAGTAGCCAGCAGACCCTATTGAAATTAACCCTTCTCCAGTTTCCACCCTCATTGTGCCTAGTGAACGAAATAAAAACATTCCCAAATGCATGTGGGCTATCTCTAACCAGTCTGTCTCTGTCTCTCACATGCCTGAACTGCACATAGGCTTCCCTGAACGGGCATGGTTGAATTTCTCTCACCCCAACTTGAGCCACTGGATCATGCTAAAGAAAATCCTCTAATACTTCTCTAACATTAAGAAACATTACCTCATCGGGAAGCGGCTGAATGGTTGCAATAGCCCAGTCCTCATGGCAGCGAGCACGGCACGGAAGCACCACCCGCGAAACCCCCATACGGCCTTCAATGTGCTGTATCTGGAAGCCATGGGGAACGAAAGGCGTTGGGTCGATTGGAATGTTCGCAATTGGAGGCGCAACGCACCGGCGGAGCACACTGAGCGGAGGAGGAGAAGCAGAGGTAGGTGGCGAAGAAGTCGACGGAGTGGCACAAAAGGAGAAAGCAGAGGAATGCGAGGAGTCCGGCACCTGCCTCGGTTGAAAATTAGGAAAAAATCCCGTGACCAGCTCTTTGAATGATGTCGCTTTCCTAATCTGAATAGCGGGCCCTCTCTGAGTAAACCATGACTCCACTTCCCCCGTAGCCCAAGCACCATCTGGTGGGCTATTTAAGGGCTCAAATCTGATGAAAGGCCACAGGCCAGAACATTTCGGTCGAGAGCAGAACGTGGGAATGTGGCCAACATCTCCACACGCAAAACATGTTTCATGGGTCATTAATGCGCGCATGCACATTGCTAACCTGCCCATGCAGCGTGGTTTTAGGCTCATTAGGGAGCACTGAATTGCCCTCAGTAATGCGTGGCACGCTAGAATCTCGCTCTTCTTGAATGTTGTTGGAGAGACGTTGAAAAACTGATCGGGGCCTTTGCTCCGGTGATCTGTTCCGGCGATCGCCGGAAAAAACAGCCACAACTCTCCCATTACGTCCAACCAGAGTCCATTCGGCCTCTTCTTCCTTGTAAAACAATCTTTCTTCTTGCATCCACCACGGCCCACCATCACCCCAGAGACTAAAAACATCTCAAAGTCTTTCTCAGTCACTCTACCCTCATTGTAAATTTGAAAACCAACTGATTTAGATGCTACTGAAAACTTGAACGATCTATCCTTGAGATGACAAACTCTAAAGCCTTGCGTGTAACCACCAAAGGATGCAAGCAGAGCCATAGTGATCGTATGAATATCCAACTTGAAAGAGGCACGAGCAAATGAAACCACCAAAATGAACTCTTTTTGACGAAAGCCTGGTGAGAACACCACAAGGTGCCCAAACTTGGATCGAACACTTGCCTGAAATTCCTTGCCACAGTTGAAGTTGAGGTTGAACGACGACATGGCCACCAATGTGGCCGAGACACCACCAAAAGGGACGAATGATCCACCTAGAGGAGCCAAGAGAGGAGGAGAGTATGGTGGACGCCGACGCCAGAGAGGCCACCAGCGTGGTGGGTGGCCGCCGGGGCCGGAGTGGCCACGGGCGCAAGGGTCTCCTAGTCGCCTCTCCTACCTTTAGTTTAACATTTTTCCTTGGAAAATAATTGAATTTTCTACCAGAAACATAATTCTTTCAGGAAGTCTTCTCATCTAATTATTTGAAGGTGTTCTATGTTTCATAAGACACCACCAGAAATTGTATAAGCCTCGAGCTCATCAGACCCCATAGAAATTCAATGTTAGTTATGTGTAGAATAGAGCATGCATCATGCGAGTGTTGTGAACCAACCATGGCAATTAACCAATTACCGATAGGACAACAAAAATCTACTTAGACATCATAGGATGACAACATATCATTGGATAATAGTATGAAGCATAAAGCACCATGTTTGTCACGCCCAATATGCGATACTATCCTAAAGAGACTCGAAGGTCCCACCAAGGATAGAACCGCATATTGAAACGCTTTCGCAAGGTGGATATCATTATGTCAACATTACATAATAGATGGGGCTACAGACAAGAGTCATACAATGCCACACGAATACAACATCATCTCATACATAAGATCAACATCCGACTACGGATGAAACACGAACATAAACTCAAATGACATCCACCCTGCTAGCCCAGGCTGCCGATCTGGAACCTATCCCCTGATCGAAGAAGAAGCAGAAGAAGAATTCCAAAACAAGCAAACATTGCTCTCGCGTCATGATCATCGCATAATCTGTACCTACAACTGTTGTTGTAGTAATCTGTGAGCCACGAGGACTCAGCAATCCGATTACCATGGGTATCAAGACTAGCAAAGCTTAAAGGGAAAGGAAGGGGTAAATTGGTGAGGTTGCAGCAGCGACTAAGCATATATGGTGGCTAACATACGCAAATAAGAGTGAGAAGAGAGCAAGCGGAATGGTCGTGAAGCTAGCAATGATCAAGAAGTGATCCTGAACTCCTACTTACGTCAAACATAACCCAAAACCCTGTTCACTTCCCGGACTCCACCGAAAAGAGACCATCATGGCTACACACGCGGTTGATGCGTTTTAATTCGGATCTGGTGTCAAGTTATCTACAACCGGACATTAACAAATTCCCATCTGCCTATAACCGCAGGCACGGCTTTTGAAAGATTATACCCTGTAGGGGTGTCCCAACTTAACCCATGATAAGCTCTCGTGATCAACGAAGGATATACCTTCTACCAGGAAGACCCGATCAGACTCGGAATCCCGGTTTACAAGACATTTCGACAATGGTAAAACAAGACCAGCAAGACTGCCCGATGCACCGACAATCCCGATAGGAGCTGCACATATCTCGTTCTCAGGGCAACACCGGATGAGCAATCCGTACAACTAAAACCAGACCTCAAGTTTCCCTGAGGGGGCGCTGCAAAGGGCTCTAGTTCGGATCAACACTTAGACAAGCACTGGCCCGGGGGGGGGGGCTAAAATAAAGATGACCCTTGGGTTAATTACTCCCAAGGGAAAATATAGGTGGTGGTGAGGCAAATGGTAAAACCAATGTTGGGCCTTGCTGGAGGAGTTTTATTCAAAGCGAACTGTCAAGGGGTCCCATAAATCACCCAACCGCATAAGGAACGCAAAATCCGGGAACATAACACCGGTATGACGGAAACTAGGGCGGCAAGAGTGGAACAAAACACCAGGCATAAGGCCGAGCCTTCCACCCTTTACCAAGTATATAGATGCATTAATAATATAAGAGATATTGTGATATCCCAACCAAAATCCTGTCCACCATGGAGCAATCTTCAACTTCACCTGCAACTAACAACGCTATAAGAGGGGCTGAGCGAAAGCGGTAACATAGCCAAACAACGGTTTGCTAGGAAGGGTGTCAAAGGTTAGAGGTTCATGGCAATTTGGGATGGCTTGATAAACAGGTGATAGGTAGTGCAGCATAGCGATAGAATGAAGCAACTAGCATAGCAATGATAGTAGTGAGATCCAGGGTAGCGGTCATCTTGCCTGAAATCCCGCTAGGAAGAAGAACGAGTCCATGAAGAAGACGAATAGGAGTAGTCGAACGATCCTCACAATCGCAACATTACCGGAACTAAGAAGCAACACCGGAAAGAAACAAACAACATGGTAAACAACCATCACATAAGCATGGCACGATGCACAACAAAGTATGATGCATGTCCGGTTTAAAGAGGCATGGCATGGCAAAGTGCACAAACAATACTACAAATTAAGTGGAGCTCAATATGCAACGAGTTGCATATTGACGAAACACCACATCAATTATTTAGTTCTCTCTCGGTTTTGTACCCAACGATATTAAATGTTGTTAAACATGGCAAGAGGTGAAGCATATGAAAAACTACCTATCTAGACAAGTTTAAATGAGGCCGGAACAACAAACAGCAATTCCGGAAAATCCCCATATGCTGTCACGACCGGTTTTCCAATAAAAATATTTATTGATAAACCAGTCTTTTGAGTCCAGTATGAGAGAAATCCTCCTCACTGGTAGACAATTTCTTGATACAATAAGCTAGTAGCATAAAATATATTACAGGGTTGAACTGCGGCTGCTCAACCAAATTATTACAAGCACGCCAATAATCATACATAATGGCGGACAGAACACAGTGGTGTGGAGACATACTACTGACTCAAGGATAGGCTGGTGGTGGAAAAACACAGCGGGAAGGGAAATACAAGACTCTAAGAGTATCATTTCATCGAACGTCGGGGTGAGGCTCGATAAATTTATTTGGTAGCGGAAGCGGGTATAAAACAGTGGCCAAATCCAGGGTCGCACGAGACTGACTGGGACTCCTCTAAGTGTCGGACTCGCTATCGAATTCTTCATCCATGAGATCGCCTTCGTCAGCATCTGGCCAAATCAACAAGCCAGTGAGTACTTTGAAAGTACTCGCAAGACAGTTCGGACGTAAGATATAACAAATGCATGCATGGATGCAACATGATTAATTCCTTAATGCACAATAAATAAAATTGGCATAACGGGTAAGTAAAAAGGGAAAACGGCGGTAGTCCGCCTGAAATTCCACAGACATAAATAAGGACCGATCGGGTGTCTGAAGCGACGCCTCGAAAGGTGAACAAATAAGAATAAGGAAAATGATGCCACAGTCGGGCATCTTAGCGACACCACATAAAGGGCTTTTAAAAGAAATGCCACGGTCGGACGTCTGAGCGACATCGCAGAAAGGGCTTTAAAAGAAATGCCACAGTCGGACGTCTGAGCGACATCACAGAAAGGGCTTTAAAAGAAATGCCACAGTCGGACGTCTGAGCGACATCACATAAAGGGCTTTAAAAGAAATGCCACAGTCGGACGTCTGAGCGACATCACATAAAGGGCTTTTATTCACAAGTAAATAATACTCATAATAAACATTCAATTCAAGAAAACAAACGGGTTAGTCCATCCACAGGAGTGATCATTTAACCGGACTTAGCACTCATGCGATTCACCGGAGTCTCTGTCATCAAAGCTGACAATTGATTAGGATAAGAAGGAACGAAACTTGACATGGAAGAGATGATTTGGAGGAATATATGACTCTGCAGAGTTTGTACAAAATTTTTTCTACAGTCAACGGATTTCCGTAGTCACGAAGGACTAGTTCCGTTTATGGTATTTCGGAAGAAAACACAGCTAACCGGTACACACCCATCCTACCTCTCGATGCTAGGAATCACCCTAGTCATCGTCCAAGAAAAACGTTTGAGACGGGGAGATCACAATCTCGAATAGCATGGGATCAAATTTATATACGCGCGCTCTAAGGGGTGCCCCCCTCTCGGTCCCAACCGGAAACACCCATGCCCCCTGACCGGATGACTGGCTTTAATCCAGGGCCATGGAACCATCATCACGGCCTCTCCTCTTTGGTGTGTACCATGAAAGTGGTTTGCAACTTACTAAACCATATTCCTTGCGGAAAACATGTGGTAGTACAAGGAAGGAAATGATAGGTACTGGACCGATATGGTTTGACACTGAAGTCACATGGTCTGGTGTACGACTGGCATGCTACAACACTGCCACCGTACCCATCCTCATGCCAACACATGGCCATTCATATTCACATTCATCCACGTATGGATCATCGAACTCACTTACCTCATTATCACATAAAATAACGTTCATCGGTATGCTCACCGGCATGCCATGAAACTAACTAAATGCAAAACATGCCAAGACACTCATCATATCAAAAGTTCAAACATGCTTGCCTGGTTCAGAGTAGTCGGAGCCTAGCTCGATGAAGTTCGCGGCTCCGTCACCTCCTTCGGTATCTACGTTTAAAGAAAATATATGCGCTAACGTAAATACCAAGGAGAGCACAGAAGGTAAACCAAATATTTTTCAAATAAATCTGATAAAAAACTAGACAAAAATTTAAAGAGAACAGAAAAAGAATCAATCAAAAATACTTTTCTGATTAAAAGTTATAAGGGTTTTTGTCCAGGGACTTATCTGTAATGAAACAGAAGATTTCCAGGGGCTAGTTTATAAAAACAGAAAACGCTTCGGTAGCGACTACGCCAGCCCGAAGAGAAAACGTATTCTGCCCGAAGGCGTTTCCAAAAAATGATTCGAAGAGAGAGCATAGAGGCTGACGGTGGGGTCCCACCTGTCAGGTTCAAATGTTTAAACGGGGCGGCAGAGTTCGCCGGCGCCCGAGAGCCGCGGTGGTCGCCGGCGGCGATCCACGGCGAGGCAGAGAGATCGGGGAGTACCTCCGTGCTCAGGGTACCCTTCCGCGTCAGTTGATGGTGGTGGAGTCGGTCGGCGAGCACCACGTCGACGGCGAGCTTTGCTCCGGCGGACGGCGGCTCGGGTGGTCGAGGGGCTCGTCGGAGAGGGCTGCAAAGGTTAAATTGAAGAGGGGGTTATGTTCCTGGCAGCTAGAGAAGGTAACGAACGGGGTTTGAGCGCCGGAGATGGCCTCACCAGAACGAATCGGGCTGGAGGCCGAGGCGGGGCGAGGCGGCCGGAGCTGGGGGAGGAGACCTCCTCGAGGTCCCCTAGTGGCCTGGCGGGGTGTTGGTGAGTAGTGGGGGTGCTGCGTGCACGAGAGTGAGCTCGGGACCCCTTTATATAGGCGGTCCGAGGCGGTTGCCGTGAACGAGGATCACCAACGAGCGATTACGGTGGCGCAGTGCTTGGTCGGGGTGGTTAGGGGGTCGAGCGTCATCAGGGAGGTTCAATGGGTCCATTTTGGTGTTAAACTGGCCGGGGTTTGGGTGTTAAGGGCGAGCTCGACGGAACGGTGAGGGTGCGGGCCCGTCGGCGGCGGAGAGCGCGTTCCGTGCTTGCCGGCCACGGTGGCTGTGCTACGGGCGTGCGCTGGCGTGCATGAGGCCACGCGGAGAGCCAGGGAGCGATGGGCGGCGCGGAACGGTGTTCTGCCGTGGGGTGCCTCCTGTCGGCCGCCACGGGAGGTCCCGACGCCGCAGAAGACGCCGGCGAGGGCGAGCCAGCGCGCTACCGACGCCAGGAAGGCTCCACGCACGCGTGTGCAGCTTCGGACAAGAGGAAGAGGCGGCGAGGAACGTGCCAAGGGCACTGTGGCCGCGTGACTGAAACTGACGAACTGAAGATGACACTAAAACTGAATTTACTGAACTTTGAACAGTAACAGTGCCCACAAGGTGTTCGACAGAATGATCCAGGCATGTAGGGATTTTTCCTTGAGCTGATTTTTGGTGGAGTGGCTTCTCATTGCTCAAATAGGCTGCCTGAATTTTGGTGGAATTTTTGGAGGAGTGTGGATGTGAATTTCATCAAATTTGGCAAATCTGGTCCAAACTTGCAGAGACTGTATTTTGAAAAATTTGAAAAGAGGAGGAGTGGATCAAGATGGTTCTGGGTTGTGGGTTCAAAGGACAATCCAGGAGAATTGGTTTGAGGTCAAAACTCAAATGCAATAGGGCACTTGCTTTGAAAATCTCTCAGGCTCCAAATAATTTTCAGAATTGAATTGAGGGGAAAAATAATTAGAGAAAAATCCAAAACTTGTTTGGATTAGTTGGGACAGAGAATTTAGGTTGATCACAAGGTGTAGGGGAGGTTTTGGAGGGGTTTTACCACATGGGCAAAAATGCCAAGTCATGGTGGTTCCAAGATATGAAAATCCCAAATTTCATGGAGTTTTTTTTAAAAGAAATAGATTAAACTCCCAAAATAATTTTGGGAGAGAACCAACAGAGAAGAAGTTTCAAAAGGTCAAACACCAAAGTTTGAAAGAAATAAAAATCTTTGCCAAGGCAAAAGGAGGTTTTTACTGAATTTTTTTTTTAAAAAAAAAAGTCTCTCCTGAAAACCACAAAGTTTTTGATAAAAACCAAATAAAAAATTTGGAGTGTCACAACACCTACCCCCTTAGGAAAAATCTCGTCCCCGAGATTTCAGCTGATCCTTAAATAAGTGTGGATGCTCTGTCCGAAGAAAATCCTCGCTTTCCCAAGTTGCTTCACTGTCGGTGTGATTGCTCCACTGGACTTTGAAAAACTTGATGGTTTTCTGTCGGGTCCTCCTTTCAGACTCCTCTAATATTCTTATGGGACGTTCTCGATAAGTGAGGTCGGGCTGTATGTCAATGTTCTCATGAGATACTTGTTTCTCTGGGTTGCTTACGCACTTCCTTAATTGAGAGACGTGGAACACGTCGTGAATGTCGGACAAGTCTTCGGGTAAGTCTAGCTGGTAGGCTACAGTGCCTCTTCGTGCCACTATGCAAAATGGTCCAATGAATCTTGGTGCTAATTTTCCTTTAATCTTAAACCGTTGCAATCCTCTCATCGGGGATACTCTCAAGTATACAAATTCACCGGGTTCGAAACTGACCCTACGATGTTTCTGATCATAATAACTTTTCTGTCGACTTTGAGCGGTCTTAAGTCGGTCCCTGATTAGCTTGACTTTTTCCTCGGCTTCTCTGAGCATATCTGGTCCGAAGATGCGGCTGTCTCCGGTCTCTGACCAATTTAACGGGGTACGACATCTCCTTTCGTATAGGGCTTCGAAAGGAGCCATTTGCAGGCTGGCCTGGTAACTGTTGTTGTACGCGAACTCGGCATATGGCAGGCTGTCCTCCCAACTGGTTCCATAGGTGAGGACACATGCTCTCAGCATGTCTTCTAAAACCTGGTTTACGCGTTCTGTTTGTCCATCAGTCTGTGGATGGTATGCGGTACTGAAGGCTAGTTGGGTTCCCAGAGCTTGTTGTAATTGCTCCCAAAATCTTGAGACGAACTGAGTGCCTCTGTCGGAAATTATAGTCTTCGGGACACCGTGCAGACAGACTATGCGGGAAAGATAAATCCTGGCAAGCCTCTGAGTGGTGTAGGTTGTCTTCACTAGAATAAAGTGTGCTACTTTGGTCAACCTGTCAGTGATGACCCATATGGCATCATTCCCGTGTCGTGACCGAGGTAATCCGACAATAAAATCCATCCCTATTTCATCCCATTTCCACTCAGGTATTTTGTTAGGTTGCAGTAGTCCGGCTGGTCTCTGATGTTCAGCTTTTATGCGTTGACATGAGTCGCAACATGCAATGAAAGCGGCTATGTCCCTCTTCATACCGTGCCACCAAAATCTTTCCTGAATATCCTTATACATTTTGGTTCCTCCAGGGTGGATCGAATATGGAGTGGTGTGTGCTTCAGTTAAAACTTGCTGTTTAAGGTCTTCTATCTTTGGCACGCATAGCCTTTCTCCGTACCATAATATTCCTTCATTGTCTATGACGAATTCCGAGGCCTTGCCCATACTCAACTTCCTTTTAATTCCCTCAATGCTGGGGTGACCGGACTGAGCCTCTTTAATTTTCTCCACAAGGTGTGGTTGTATTTCCAAGTTTGATATGGTGCCTTCTGCTACCATTATCAAGTTGAGCTTGAAAAATTCTTGATGGAATTCGGGCCTCAAGCTGTGCAGATAGTTCCCGTCGGAGCTGGGGTTCCGACTCAGGGCATCGGCCACTACGTTTGCTTTCCCTGGATGGTAATGGATACCAACATCATAATCCTTTACCAATTCCAACCAGCGGCGTTGCCGTAAATTTAGTTCTGGCTGCGTAAAAATGTATTTGAGGCTTTTGTGATCCGTATATATCTCACATCGATTCCCAAGTAGAAAATGCCTCCATTCCTTGAGTGCATGAATAACTGTTGCCATTTCTAAATCATGAGTGGGATAATTTTCCTCGTGTTTGCGAAGTTGCCTTGAAGCGTAGGCGACAACCTTGCCTTCTTGCATCAACACGCATCCGAGACCCTTTCTAGATGCGTCACAAAATACTTCAAAATTCTTGTGTATATCGGGTACAATTAATACTGGTGCTGTTGTTAATTTCCGCTTTAGCTCTTGGAAACTTTTCTCGCAGGCTTCTGTCCATTCAAACTTCTTATCTTTCTTGAGTAACTGTGTCATAGGCTTGGATATGGTGGAAAATCCTTCTATAAATCTGCGGTAATATCCTGCCATTCCCAAGAAACTTCGTATGTCTGTTACGCTGGCTGGTGACTTCCAGTCAAGTACGGCCTTGACTTTCTCTGGGTCCACTGCTATACCGTCTTGAGTCAGCACGTGGCCTAGAAAACCTACTTGTCTTAGCCAAAATTCGCACTTGCTGAACTTGGCATACAATTGGTGTTTCCTTAGCTCTCCCAGTACAATCCTGAGATGTTCTGCGTGCTCTTCTGGTGTTTTGGAGTATACCAGAATATCGTCGATGAATACTACGACGAATTTGTCCATAAACTTCATAAATACTTTGTTCATGAGGTGAACAAAATAGGCCGGGGCGTTAGTTAATCCAAATGGCATCACTGTGAACTCGTACAGTCCATATCTGGAGGTGAAGGCTGTTTTGGGGATATCTTCTGTTCGTACCTTCAATTGATGGTATCCTGACCTTAAGTCAATTTTTGAGAATACCTTGGCCTGAGCAAGTTGATCAAACAAATCGTTTATCCTTGGCATCGGGTATTTGTTTTTGACTGTGACCATGTTAAGTGCTCGATAGTCGATACACAATCTCAGCGTTCCATCCTTCTTCTTGGCAAATAAAATTGGTGATCCCCAAGGTGAGGAGCTGGCCCGAATGTATCCTTTATCCAGTAATTCCTTTATTTGCTTCTTCAATTCGATCAACTCGGATGGTGCCATTCTGTAAGGTTTCTTGTATATGGGGGTGGTTCCTGGTGCTAGCTCAATGCGGAATTCTATTTCTCGATCTGGTGGCATGCCTGGCAGCTCTTCAGGGAATACATCTGGAAATTCACACACTACTGGAACCTTGTTTAGCTCAGAAACGTCCACCTTATTTAATCTCGGTTGCCGGGGTCTTTTTCCTTCCTTGGCTGATACTCTTATTGTCTTCCCTTGGTGGTGTGTGAGAATCACGGTCCTGTTGAAACAGTCTATAAAACCTTTATTGGTGGTTAGCCAATCCATCCCTAGGATAACATCCAGTCCTTTATTTTCCAATACAATAAGATTTGCGTAAAACTCCAATCCTTCAAACTCAATGACCACATTCTGACAGTAATTCTGAGAAACTTTCTGAATCCCGGGGGACTTGATTATTATGGATTTCTCCAAAGGAAGCATCGAAAAATTATTTTGCAAGGCAAAACTTTTCGAGATGAAAGAGTGAGAAGCTCCAGAATCAAACAAAACCATTGCAGGTATTGTGTTGACAGGAAACGTACCGAGTACGATATCCGAAGCATTTTGTGCCTCCTCTTTGGTTACGTGGTTCAGATGACCCTTCCTGTGGTTATTGTTGGGATTGAAATTGTTTCGTTTGGGCGCTGAATTATTGCCTCCGTTGTTCGGCTTTGGGGTTGAATTCCTTGGCTTGGGGCACTGTTTGGCATAATGCCCTTCTTCTCCACAAGCGTAACAAGTAACGCCGGGGCGATAGGTGAATTCCTTGTCCCTTGCATGAAAATTCTTGATTGGGCGTGAGACATTGGATGAGAATTTGGGTGTCCCGCCCTTTTTAAAATCTATCTTGATTCGGTGATTGCGAGTGTGATTAGTCTGTTCCCTCTTTCGCTTGCGGATATCTTCCAGACTACGTCTCTCATTTTCCAGAGTAATGGCCTTGTCCACCAGCGTTTTAAAATGAGGAAAAGTGTGCACGACCAGTTGGCATTTAAGTGCGGGTGCCAGACCGTCAAGGAATTTCTCCATCTTCTTGATTTCAGTCATACGCTCTTCATTGGCGTAGCGGGACAATAGAGTAAATTGACTGTTGTAATCTGACACTGTCATGTTCCTTTGTTTGAGGTCATCGAATTCCCTCTTCTTGATTTTCATAATACTCTTAGGAATATGTGCACCACGGAAACCTTCCTTGAAATCATCCCAGGTTATGTCATTTTCGTTGGGATGCATGTGCAGAAAATTCTCCCACCACGATGCGGCTGCTCCTGTGAGATAGTGCGGAGCATATAATACCTTCTCGGGGTCTGAACATTTTGCAATAATTAATTTCCTCTCCATATTTCGAAGCCAGTCCTCGGCTTCAAGAGGCTTGTCAGTGTGAGAAAATGTTTGAGGACGTGTCTTCTGTAGCTCAGATAACTTGGAATGTTGCTGATACTGTCCATGGTGATTTCCCATGTTGATGACTTGGTTCATCATCTCATGATGTTGTTGCTGACTCTGTTCATAAAGGCGGCACATTCGTGTAAGTGCCGATTCATTTCCCGGTTGGCTTGACTGTCCCTGAGTGAACTCGTTGCTGGGTTGTGCATCATAATTTTCCTCTGATGGAATTGGCATGGAGCGAGTCCAAGGACGAGACATTTTTCACTCTGGGGATATATTTTGTAAAACCCATAAGAAAAGCAGAAAAAGTCGCAAAAACAAATCCATAAAATGCATAAAGCTGGCAAATAGAATTAAATAACTCAGCTTACTCAAGAAAAACAAATCGACTTGCGCACGGAGAAGGACTGCTCATTACATATCTTACACGCGGGCGGTAATTATACAATACATCACTCAGGATATGCGTACATAATCCTGACATGTTATTTAGGCTAGTGCACTTCTCCAGATCCTACATGATGCGCAAACAAACTACTTCTCACAGCCTATGCACGTATCTTACAAAGTGGTACAATACATGGCAGCTAAGCGTACTCAGGCAGAGATGTTGACGATCTCCCTTGCCCTACCGAGGGCGAGGCGTAGTGAGGTTGGGGACTCGACTTCCTCGTCGCTAATGGGCTCCATACGTGTAGTGTTGCGCAGAGTGGGCGGAGCGGTTGCCAGGGGCGGAGCAACACGCACAGGAGTGGGCGCGAAGTTTGGTGTAGTGCGCGCTGGAGTGGGTGCAATGACTTGGTTAAATTCTTCGATAGAAGGCAGGCGACGAGTAGGCGTAAAAGATGCTGATGACGAGACAAAAGTCGGTGGCGGAGCGATGGGTAGGAGCTCCCTCCTGATGGCAGCACAGCCATGGACTGAGTCCATGCGGGTAGCTACGAAGTCGTCCACCAGGTTGTCGAAGGCTGCCTCCAGGGCCCGGAGATACTCAATGAGCATCTCAAAAGCCTCGTCTCGTTCTCCTCTGGGGCAGGAGTATGCGTAGTGACAGGTGTAAGGCACATGGCACGGAAGCTAACGGTAACGACGAGTCTTCATCACGGGAAGGACATCCCTGAGACGAGCTATCGCCTCGCGGGCTGCCATCTGCATAGCATGCCTCTCCGTAGGCATGGCTCTTCCCACGAACCGGAAGCGGCGTAACTCACCACGCCCTCCCTTGAACTGCACCGCGGCCTGGTGCATGGTCAGACTGTCGTTGACTCGGTGCTGGTAGAGTGTGAAGACTGGGCGCACGGATGGCCCCATCGCGACCTGAACGATGGAAGAAAGAAGCTTGACGAACCCATCGGGCACGTTGGCGAAGGTCTGAGACTCGCAGCTGACGTCGGCCATCTACAAAAGTAGGCAAAATTCTGCAGGGTCAGATCATAAATTTATGCTGACTGACAGAAAATGACTACCATTGCAAAAATATAAATTAGCTCTATCAGGCTAATAACCAATTAGCGATCGCACCTAGTGGCTTCCTACAGTCAGCCTGGCTCTGGTACCAAGCTTGTCACGACCGGTTTTCCAATAAAAATATTTATTGATAAACCAGCCTTTTGAGTCCAGTATGAGAGAAATCCTCCTCACTGGTAGACAATTTCTTGATACAATAAGCCAGTAGCATAAAATATATTACAGGGTTGAACTGCGGCTGCTCAACCAAATTATTACAAGCACGCCAATAATCATACATAATGGCGGACAGAACACAGTGGTGTGGAGACATACTACTGACTCAAGGATAGGCTGGTGGTGGAAAAACACAGCGGGAAGGGAAATACAAGACTCTAAGAGTATCATTTCATCGAACGTCGGGGTGAGGCTCGATAAATTTATTTGGTAGCGGAAGCGGGTATAAAACAGTGGCCAAATCCAGGGTCGCACGAGACTGACTGGGACTCCTCTAAGTGTCGGACTCGCTATCGAATTCTTCATCCATGAGATCGCCTTCGTCAGCATCTGGCCAAATCAACAAGCCAGTGAGTACTTTGAAAGTACTCGCAAGACAGTTCGGACGTAAGATATAACAAATGCATGCATGGATGCAACATGATTAATTCCTTAATGCACAATAAATAAAATTGGCATAACGGGTAAGTAAAAAGGGAAAACGGCAGTAGTCCGCCTGAAATTCCACAGACATAAATAAGGACCGATCGGGTGTCTGAAGCGACGCCTCGAAAGGTGAACAAATAAGAATAAGGAAAATGATGCCACAGTCGGGCATCTTAGCGACACCACATAAAGGGCTTTTAAAAGAAATGCCATGGTCGGACGTCTGAGCGACATCGCAGAAAGGGCTTTAAAAGAAATGCCACAGTCGGACATCTGAGCGACATCGCAGAAAGGGCTTTAAAAGAAATGCCACAGTCGGACGTCTGAGCGACATCACAAAAAGGGCTTTAAAAGAAATGCCACAGTCGGACGTCTGAGCGACATCGCAGAAAGGGCTTTAAAAGAAATGCCACAGTCGGACGTCTGAGCGACATCACATAAAGGGCTTT